>NC_137154.1:20084433-20651398 GCF_951394435.1 Stenella coeruleoalba
CTCACTGTGGTGGCTTCCCTTCTTGCAGAGCACGGGCTCTAGGTGCTCAGGCTTCAGTAGTTGCGGCACGTGTTGTGGCTTGCAGGCTCTAGAGCGCAGGTTCAGTAGTTGTGGCACACAGGCAGGCGGATTCTTAACCACTGCGCCACCAGGGAAGTCCTACACTATTCTTTTAGTTAGGCCTGAGATATCACATTGTTTATTTGAACACTGTTTTTGACACCAATTGAAGTGGTGAGAGCAGGAGCAAATCCTAATCTTTCTTTTTGACCCCTCTTTCTCATTGGGAGATCATTGCAGAAACAATTACCTCACAATGCTCATATTGAAAATGCAAATATCCACGCTGAGTGACAGTCCTCCCAGATCTGTAGAAATTCTAAACCTGATTCCCACAAATATCAATAGATTGGTAGAATTTGTTTGGGATAGGACCTAGATCTGAATATATCTCCCTTAGCAAAATTAGCATTCACCGGGAACCCTTATGGTGGGTCACTGAGACCCCTGCTTCCTGGTATTCATGTGCTTTTGTAATGCTCTTCCCTTGGTTGGACTTCTTTACACACATCTGACAAACAGACTAGGGAAGAAATGCCAGGATGCCTCTGCTGATATTCAGTTATAAAAGACAATGGCAGGCTTCCCTGGTGGTGCAGTGGTTAAGAATCTGCCTGCTAATGCAGGGGATACAGGTTCAAGCCCTGCTCCAGGAAGATCCCACATGCCGTGGAGCAACTAAGCCCCTGTGCCACAACTACTGAGCCTGCACTCTAGAGCCTGGGAGCCACAACCACTGAGCCTGTGTGCCACAACTACTGAAGCCTACATGCCTAGAGCCCATGCTCTGCAACAAGAGAAGCCACGGCTATGAGAAGCCAGTGCACCACAACAAAGAGTAGCCCCTGCTTGCCACAACTAGAGAAGGCCCAGGCACAGCAACAAAGACCCAACACAGCCAAAAAATAAATAAAATAAAAATCTTTAAAACAAACAAACAAAAAATGGCTTTCTTCTTGAACACTCTTTAAGTCTCTCCTTTGTTACCTGTTCTGGGGAAGCCAGCTGTCATGTGATGAGACAGCCCTCACATGAGTGAGCTTGGAAGCAGACTTTCTGAAGACTGACAGTAACCCAATGGGAGAGTTGGAGACAGATCCTTTAGTCCCAGTTGTGTCTTGAGGTGACTATTCCTCAGCTAACGGCTTTACTCTGACCACAGAAGAAAGTTTCAGTCACAGATATCCAGAAACCTAGACCCAGACCCTTCAGGCACAGATATCCAGAAACTTAGACCCAGACCCTTCAGGCACAGATATCCAGAAACCTAGACCTAGACCCTTCAGGCACAGATATCCAGAAACCTAGACCCAGACCCTTCAGGCACAGATACCCAGAAACTTAGACCCAGACCCTTCAGGCACAGATATCCAGAAACCTAGACCTAGACCCTTCAGGCACAGATATCCAGAAACCTAGACCCAGACCCTTCAGGCACAGATACCCAGAAACTTAGACCCAGACCCTTCAGGCACAGATATCCAGAAACCTAGACCTAGACCCTTCAGGCACAGATATCCAGAAACCTAGACCCAGATCCTTCAGGAACAGACATCCAGAAACCTAGACCCAGACCCTCAGGCAGATATCCAGAAACCTAGACCCAGATCCTTCAGGCCCAGATATCTAGAAACCTAGATCTAGACCCTTCAGGCATAGATATCCAGAAACCTAGATCCATATCCATCAGGCACAGAAACTATGAGATAATAACTATTTGCTCTTTTAAGCCACTAAATATGGAAGAAATTTATTACACAGAAATAGATAATACAGACTTTGGTTCCAGGAGAGGTGTGCCATTATAACAAATACCTAAAAATGTAGGAATAATTTTGAAACCAGGAAGTAGAAGGAGGCTGGAAGGATTTTGATTAACTTGTTAGACAAATCTAAAATTGCATTAAGCAGATTTTTGGCAGAAATCTGGACTTTAAGTATGCTAAATGTGAAGGCTCAAAAGCAAGTGAGGAGTAGGTGACAGTTTTATAAAGGCAGAAATTTAGCAACATTCTTGCCTGTAGTTATGCAGAAAGTAGAGCATATGCCGAATGAAGGGGCTGATCTAGCTAAGGAGATTTCTAAGCAAAATGTTAAAGGTGCCCCCTTATTTCTTCTAGCTACTGTAGTAAAATGCAAGAGGTGACAGATAAATGGAAAGGAGGATTGTTAAACTAAAAGGAGCCAAAATTCAATAGTTTTATAAACCCTCAACGCTTCCAGATAACCAGAAGTACTAAAATTAAGGAATAGCTTTTAAGCAAACATAGAATCTAGTCCACTGCCAGGAAAACTTGGTCAAAAGATGAAGCCAAAGGCATGACTGTAAAATGTTTTAAGACCTCAGAAAGATCAAAGGTGGTGTATCAAATATTCAGTCACACAAAAGACGCTTAAAAAGATTAAAAATGTGTGCCTCCAGGATCCTCTTATCAAACAAATGAGAATCAGGAAGCTTAAGGATATTGTTCCTAGGCTCTCCCAGCAGGATCCCAAAAGAGAGGAGTGCTTCTCTTTCAGAGAGTTAGGGGTGTGGCTTTTGTCTAATGCAGAAGCATCACCTGCTTTGACTAAGGGGCATAGAGGCGATACCAACTGAGAAGCATTTGGACCCCTGAGTACTACTGGCAGAACTGAGGCCAAGAGAATTGCTCAGCTGCAAACATGTTTCTTTTCATGAAAAAGGAAAGTTGACTCAAACGTCAAAACCAAGACCATGGAGGGCAAAGCTGAGTACCATGAAGTATTATTCTCAGGCATATAATTAATCAAAGAAGTTCCTATGATCACCAAACTGGATTTCAGAATTGCTGTGGATCAATGACCCCACTTTTCCTTAAATTAACCATGTCTTTTAATTTTTTTTAAATTCTGATGCTTTGACATCTGGGGCCTTGCGGTCATCCTGGGGGACTGCCAATTACTGCCCCTGGGTTAGTCAATTACTAGAGACAATGAACATTTTGTTTTTAATTGGAGTATAATTGCTTTACAATGTTGTGTTAGTTTCTTCTGTACAAGGAAGTGAATCAGCTATATGTATATACATATATTCCCTCTCTCGGGCCTCCCTCCCATCCCCCACATCCCACTCATCTAGGTCATCACAGAGCACCCAGCTGAGCTCCCGGTGCTATACCGCAGGTTCCCCCTAGCTACTTATTTTACACATGGTAGTGTATTTATGTCAAACATAATCTCCCAGCTCATCCCACCCTCCCTTTCCCTCCATGTGTCCACACGTCCATTCTCTATGTCTATGTCTCTATTCCTGCCCTGGAACTAGGTTCATCTGTATCATTTTTCTAGATTCCACATACATGCATTAATATATGATATTTGTTTTTCTCTTTCTGGCTTACTTCACTCTGTATATATACAATGGAATATTAGCCAGCCCTAAAAAGGAACAAAACTGGGTCATTTGTAGAGATGTGGATGAATAACATTCTTAAATGTACCATTCAAATGCAAACCAACCAATCCAGAGCTCACAACCCTAGCATTTCCATTATAGACTTTTATACTCTGGGCAACTAACCCCTGCCCTAATTACTCCAGGCCAGTCACCATACAACTAAAGACAGCCCATACAACTCAGAGCCCACTGAAATTATTCAAACTAGCCACTAAGTCTACTTGCCCTACCCTACCCCCTCCTTCCCACAGAAACCACAATAAAAGCTTTAGCTCACTAGTTCCCTTGTTCCCTCTGCCTTTTGACTGGCTCCAGTGCTTTCTGGTGTCATGTGCTGTGCCCCCTGTTTCTAGGTAACTGTGTGTATTAACTTATTTCTTTATGACAGTCATTTCCATTTTTGTGTGTCTTACCATACCTGATTAAATCAAACCTTAGGCAACCTCAAAACAGTTCCATTTAACTCCTTTTGTACAGGATTATCTATAATAGTTGTCCTATGTCATTTGACCCAAGATTGGGTATTTATGGAGTTGATAATTGTCTGTTTATTATCTCTGATATACATTTAAAATGAGATTTCACATGAGGAGCTGTACTTAAGGAACAATCACCAAGCAACCTCCTCCACATCTAAACCTGACTTAGAAGATGGAATTCCAACATGCATTTGACCTATTGACTTGTTTCTGATGAACAGAATATGGGAGATGTAAAAGGATGCTACTTCTGAGGTTAGGCTATAAAAAGACTGGCCACTATCTCACTCTCTCTTGGATCACTGACTGCAGGAAACTGGCTGCCATGCTGTGAGACAGCCCTGTGGAAACGTGAAGTTAATGAGTTTGGAAGCTGATCTTCTGATGTTTGCCAACAAACATGTGAAGGAGCTTGGAAGCATATTTTTTATCCCCAGTTGAGTCCTGAGATGACTAATATCCCAGCCAACAAATTGCCCATAATTTCAATAGAGACTTAAGCACTGTACACCTGGTAAGGGACACCTGGATTCCAAACCCACAAAAACTGTGGGATAATAAACGTTTGTTTTAAGCCAATAAATTTTGGGGATTTTTTTTTTTTTTTTTTAACGGAGCGATAGATAACATTAACTCCCTTTCCTGGCTGCATGCTGAAGTACAGACATGCAGTCTGGAAAAAATGTGCCAAGGTAGATGAGGGAGTGCTTAGAAAATCCTTACTGAGGAATAAATAATTGACTTATAGCTAACTGAATTGGTAGTTTTGCTCTGAAAATTCTCTTTTGGATTAAAAATAATGTATCCCTCAATTAAGTTTTCTGTGGTTGGAAATTTTATTATTTCATAAATTTCAAGTATAGATCTAAAAAACTAAAAAACCCTAAAATAATGTTAGTTTTAGTTAGAAAACTAAAGTACAGATTTGAGTCTATTTTGATTCATAATGAAACATAACTTTTATTTTGTTTCTTTGTATACCTTTGTAAGATTTTTTGTTTTGGTATGCTATGGAAGTTTCATAAGAAAAAGGGACCACCATGTCTTGTTCTTCCATTCGTTTTCACTTTGTAGTACATTATCGTGCACATACAAAGTGATAAATAAATGTCTTTGAATTAATTTCTATACCTGCTATCATCATTGTGTGATTAGTGAGTTAATTAACAAAGGAAAATGTAGAAAGAGACCTGGTAAAATTGTAACATTGAGAACTTTTTCTCAATAACTTGGCAGGAATTAGTAGAGGTAGCTCATGATTTCAGGTTGAAATCCCACTGTGTACTCCCCCTATGGGCAAAATGGGCAAAACAAATAAATTCAACATCTTTTGACTTTATGAATATTTTGCTGGTTTATGAATCCAATAAAATTTGTTTTCTTGTTTAAACTCTTGTGCACAGAAACATACATACACCACTTAAAAATCTTAAATTATATTAAATTTAGGATATCTACTATGCAAATACAAGAAAATAAACATATACTTTGTTATACTAGGAAAAGTGAGTAGACTGACTTAATGTTTTGTGGGTTTTTTCATATAAATCGTGTGCCCGAGAAATATTTTATTACCCCCTGCTTTCTCTCATATTGAGGGTGAAGGACTATTTATATGTAATGGATCCTCTACCAAAGGTAGAAATCTTGGCTCAAAATCTTCTACTCATTATGAAAGTTACCTCCTAGATGTTTTCTTCCCTGTGAAACATATCCTGACCATGTTTTCTAACACGGAATTCTCTCTTCTTTGCTCAAATATCATGTGTATGTGACTTCCTTACATCTCTTTCTGTTGGAATTCATTTTGTTTTATTTTTGGTCTGTCTCCTCTACTAGACTATAAGAACCCGAGGGCAAGAATTACGTTCAACAAAAGCATCTAGACTCCTGCCTAAATATATTGACCAGAACTCTTTGTGAAATATTCACTGAATTTGCCCTTTGAGAAAAACAGTAAACCTCAGGGGGCTTTTCCTCACTATAAAATTAGGAGTTTCTTCCAAATGGCTCAGAGAGCTCTGCTTTTTGCTATAACCTTACAATTAACTTATTATATTATTCTTGAGATACAATGAATTCATAACAAAAATTATGAACTATATTCTAAAAGAATGTATTAAGCAGGAAATTAATTATACTGTATTAAAGAGCTAGACTCCCCTCTTTTGATATTTGACTGCTGACAGTTTTTATCCTCACCACTCTTTCTTACCCCTTTTGTCCCACATCTAGGCAAGCTGACAAGAAAGCCTGGATGCTCCCCCCTTTGACACTGGCAAGAGATTCAAACTTCAAGTCCCAGCTTATGTGAAAATCTTCATGAGCTCCACCCACTAAGCACCATTAAAGCTCCAAGTCAGTCTCCCTTCCCTGTTCTCTCAAGTCAGTTTTGCCCATCTTTGGAAACCTGCCTTTCTCTCCCCAGAAGCCCTCCACTATGTAAGTTATAAACTTTCCTGTATCTTCTTGGTTATATGTGTGGTGTCATCAGCCTTGGAATTGAGACTAAATCTCATGTGGGTAAATCAAAAGAGAATCAAATTAGTACTTATTTTTCTGAGTGTGATTAGGTTAACAATACTTTTAGTTTGATACTTAAAATTTGTGAAAGCAGTAAGAAAATTTCAAACCACAGAAAAACTTAGTGGAATCCCAATTTATAACTGTAATTTGATCCCCAGGATTAATTAGGACCATGAAGGTTGTCAATTGGTACATTTTAGCCATATTAATGCTGTGGTATTACCCATTAAGACCTCCTTAGACAATATTATTGAAATTACTGACCCCCATTCAATCATAAACCAACAAATACTGACAAAGGAGCTCACAGAAAGAGGATAAACCACTGCCTACACATAATGCAAGACGCCACCACCTCAGTTAAATTTCTGGAAATTATTTGGTAAACTGAGAGCTGTACCCCAACACTGCCAAGAAACAGCATTGACTCTCTATTGACTCTTTCAGCATCCACAACTTCTTTTAAACTCTTTCTGTCTTGAGAGGCAACATATTTCTCATTTATGAATTTGACTTTAGCCTATTTGCACTGTTACTTGCAAAGTGGCCCATTTTGAATGGGTCTCCTTCCAACAAGTCTCTAGAATCTGTCCAAATTGCAATACAACAAGCATCCCATTAATGGTCCCAGAGACTGCTATCTGTAGGTGCTTTAGCAACATCCTCTCATGATTCCTGGAATCTCTAGACAATCCATGAGGGCCATAAGTTGCCCACTGACTTCTGATACAAGAAACTGCCCTCCTCAGCCCTGTGCTACATACACCATTGATGCAGCAATTGCTAACCACATAAGTAGGTTCTCCTGTATCTCATAGGCCCTGAACCTGTGACACTCTGTACTCCGCTGCCTGTTATTCCTTTGATCATGAAAGCAGCACCCCACAGATTCAGTAAGACTACCAAGATTTACTTGCTATAAGATGGAGTGAAAGATAAACCCCCTGGTATATCCCACTTGCAAAAGGGAGAGGCTTCTCGTATCCTTACTCCCTTGCCAGATACCTTGGTCCTGGAGTGGCTCAGCCTTCTTCCAAATCCACTGGTTACTTGGGAGCCCCTTAGGATGAAGTGAGTCACGGCAGTTGAGTTCATCTACTTTATAGAAGGCTTTGTCAACATCACATAGAATGGAGTTCAATGAGAGTTGCCCTTTTTAATTACTTAACAATTAGTCTCAATATCTGAAACAAATTTTGGGTGGGGATCCATCCCATTTTTTCAGCATGATTACAACATATACATTTGTGTTTAAATCCTCTATTTTATTCACCTATTATTAAAAAATTCATATACTTTGGTTAAAAAAAATTAAGTCTATAACTAGTATCTCTTTATGACACTATGTTTTTACATTTATGATTAACCACTTTTGACTTTGATTTTCCTTAGAAAACATTGTACATCACTTATGGTATGTTGAGTGTCGATTATGTTCTTTAAAATAAGAAATACAATGAGATAACATAACACACCCATTAGAACAGCTAAAATCCAGAAAACTGACACCACCAAATTCTGACAAGATGTGGAGCTGGTGAAAAAGCAAACTGGTACAGCCAACTTGGAAAACAGAATGGCAGTTTCTTACAAACATATCTTAGTACATGATCCTGCAATTGTGCTCCTTGGTATTTACCCAAAGTAGTTAAAAATTTATGTCCACACAAAAATCTGCACATGGATGTTCATAGCAGCTTTACTAACTATTGCCCAAACTTGGAAGTAACCAAGATGTCCTTCAGTAAGTGAATGGATAACTAGACTGTGGTACATCCAGACAACAAAATATTATTCAAGACTAAAAAGAAATGAACTGTCAAGCCATGAAAAGACAGTGAGGAACCTTAAATGCACATTACTAAGCAAAAGAAGATAATCATAAAAGGTATTATTTCTGACAGTCACATTTCTTTTCTTAGCATAATACACTGAAGAAATTTAAAATTTATTTTAAAAGTAAATATTATCTTTTTGTATACACTGAAATAATTTCAAACCTACAAAAAAGTTGCAAGGTAATTATTTGCCATGAACTATTTGAATATAGGTAGCCAACATGATGCCATACTATCAAGAATATCTCTTATATAACTACAATGTACCATCAATATAATGAAACTAAAACTATCAGATAATTCACAGAATTATTTCAAGTTTGCCCATTATCTCAATAATCTCCATTATAGCAAAATAATCTATTCCAAAATGTGTCACATTTAGTTGTCATATCCTTTTGCTCTATTTCAGTTTGGAACACCTTAATCTTCCTTTGATTTTTCAGGACGGATATTGTTTTAAGAATTGTAGAACAATTATTTTGTAGAACATCCCTAAACTAGTTTTTCTAATGTTTCTGCATGATGATATTCGAGCTAGCAACACTGTATTTTGCCATGTGGCATATAATTTTGATTTATCCCAAGTTCCATTTGGTTTTTCCCATGTTAACTTTGATTATTTAAATAAAAAACACTTTCAGTGTTTCTCCTTTAAAAAATTACATTTTTTAATATTATAATTAACAGTAATTATACTATTTTGTGGGGAGGTGTTTTATGACTATATAAATATCCAATATCTTATCAAATTTCTACCCGCTTATTTTAGCATTCATTGATATTACCTGGCTGAATTAGTTATTACTTTCATAATTGTCAAAATCTGATCATAACTCAATCATTTTTCCACTTTTATTAAGTGGCATTTTACTCTAAGAAAAAAATTTCTCTCTCCATGTCTTTTCATTTATTCATTTATATATTTTTATCATCATGAACATGTGGATTCCTATTTTATTCAATGGTTTATAATCAGTTATTATTATTATTTAATAGTATCTAAGATTGTCTCCAGTTTGGCCAGTGAATGTCTTCAAGTTGGTCAGGTGTCTTTTTCACCTGTACCCATCATTCCTTCAGCATTTCCTTACTCTTAGGCATGACATGGTATTCATGGATCATCTGGTATATTTTGTACCCCAGCCCTGGAATTTACCATATCTTCAAATAGTTTCTTTAATTTCGGTGGAACATCAAATTTAGAAACTGATTTCTGGGTGATATGTTCGTTCACAGCTACTGAGGTGTTGTTACCCTAAAGCTCTCACAGTAAACACGCACTCATACACATGCATCTGAATTTTAATATCGATCTATATATACTACAAACTTTGAACACTGATGCTTTCTATTTCAATCTTCCATACAGGATTCATTGTAATTTTCTCCCTTTGCATATTTGCAAATTCCTTCCATGACGGCCAGAAAATTGGCCTCTATTTTCCTTAGTATATTTACTTATGTGATTATCCCCCTATATGTAAACAATCTACCATCACGGTGAACTTCTGACCATCTATCGTTTCCTTCACCAGAGGGGAGCCCTCTGTACCTGCTCAAGCTCCCACATTCCACATCCACCATGACACATTATGCTGGATTGCTACTACTACTGTTACTCACTCAAATATGTATGCCCCCAACTCTGACTGAACTGCAATTCTCAGCCAGGGAGCTATTACAATGCCCTAGGCATAGTACCCATCTCACCCCACTTCAGCCCATGACACATGACGCCAGGCCACCACCACCATTGTGCCACAATTTCATGGATGCCTTAACCCTACTGGCTTCCCTGAGACCCATCCTCTTTAACCTCTTTTGGCTTCAGAATACCATGCAATGCCACTGCTCTCCCCACTTCCCTACACCCTCCTCACTCTGTTTGCTCTCTGACTCCCTGTACTAGACTGTTGCTGCATCCAATGGCCCCTACCCTACACTGGCATACACCTCAGTCCATTTGATTTCGTTTGAGTCATTTGAGTCCACATCAGAGTTTGGGTCAAGCTGAAAATACTCTCTCTAGCCCTCAATTTCCTTATTTGTATAAACTAGATATTCTTGAAATTTTATCTCTGGTTAATTCTTGAATCTAGTTTCAGAACATTCAGAACCTCATCATTAAGGGAAAAAAAATTACAATATTTTTTAAGAGGAAAGTAAATAAAAACTAAAGGAAAGAGAAGTCTTTTACTTATTTTGAAATTACTTTTAAAAATGTCATAACTTCTCAGCTTCTGTGTAGTCCCCAGGCATTGTTAATGCCCACAAATGCTAATTAACACTGAACTGCTTACTATAATGTTTTTCTAGCAGGCAGCCTCAGAATGTCCCATTATCGTGATTAAATATTTCTTGAACTTGAGGTGTGTCCTCAACACTGTAAAGAAGATACAGGAAAAGTTTATACTTCAAAGAGATTCTTGACCTCAGAAGTACATCAAGGCAAGATTATGTATCCAGGATTTTTTTTCTCAAATTCGATCACAATCTATCCTGTATTTATTTATGAATATTCTTATTAAATAAATAAGAAATTAAAACAGCATCTGTTGGAAAAGCCTTTCTTGAGAGAAATTTGACAATGGCCACCAATTATATAAAACCTGCCATTATCCTTTGATCTCCTTTATAGGAATCTACTTTATTATTTAAGAGTTAATCACTATATGTATCATCCACATCAAGGATATTCCTTGTGGGCGCTTTCTCATACTTTGTAGAATATTCAGCAGCATCTCTGGCTTCTACCTGCTAGATTCTAATATAATCATCCACCAGTCCCCTCACAGTGTACAAACAATAATGTCTCCAGACATTGTCAGATGTTCCCTAGCAAGGCAAATTCCCCAACCCACACTGAAAACCACAGCTTTATATATAGATTGGTTTGAGACATTATTGTACATTATACATTATTGTCATGAAGGACACTTCTTTTATAGAAACCTGTGCATAACAGGAATCACAGATACAAATAACTATGGGACAGGAAGATAAAGAAAGTCAGTGGAAATAACCAGTGGAGACTGTGGTGAACCAGGGAACTCACAAAATGTGCCCCAACTAGAAGGGGCTGCTGTCCCTACACTGTTATTATCAAGCATTGCAAGAATTGAATTCTGATCCAATGTTGCTAATTTCTTTCTTCAAGAAAATATACATATCTAGGGGACTTCCCTGGTGGCTCAATGGATAAGAATCTGCCTGCCAAGGCAAGGGACACGGCTTCGAGCCCTGGTCCAGGAAGATCCCACATTTTTGTTGCTGTCAAATTTGTAATAATTACAAGTCAAGTCTTCTTTCCTTAGTCTGGAAAGAAAACAACCAACAATATTTTTGTAAATTTGGATTCGGAGGTCAAGGGACCATTGACGTTTATTGTAGAAGAATAAAAATGAAGAGGGTTTTCTGAGGAGATCGAGCAGAGGCTTGAAGAAAGGAGAAGAAAAGATTTCCCAACGTGAAGAAAACATTTGGAGATTTGAAGCATCAGAATTCATGGAGAAGAGAGAGCAGGTGTATTGGCAAGACTGGTTAGCTGATTGCCCTTCAACGATGGATGAGACTCTGAGAAGAAGACCTAGTCTCAATAAGACAGGACCAGAAGCAGCCATATAGACAATCACCTTGTTCACTGATTGCAGAGAACTAGCAACGAAGAGCTGGATGTAAACTGATCCTTGCCATGGGCTAATGGCTGTCTCAGTGGTAAGTTGAATGGACAAATTACAACTTGCCAGGACCACCCCCAATCTCATCTTTTGAAAGATCCCCAAACTGTGGTGTGATCCAGGAGAAAGGTTAAGTTTTCCATCGTGTGCTCAGTTGTGGAGCTAGATGTTGCTTTCCAATACCTAAAGAAATAGAATATTTCTTGCCCACGTCTATATATTGATGCTTATTCACCTGCTGTCTGGCTTTTCTATATGTCACACTTTTCTATATGTTCTACATTTTCTAGTATGTGTGTATAACATTTTTGAGATTCTAAAAAATACTTCTATGAGAAAAATCTAAATGTCTACAAATTACATGAGATGCCCTGATTTTTCTGTTTTTAATTTAAAACAAAGAACAATTTATTAGCAATGGGAATTTTAGAATACTAACATGTGGGCAAAATCGATGACACAGAAGCCAATGTCTGTTTTCTCATTGATCCATGACAGTTTGTAGATCTCATAGAAAATAAAAGAGTGGCTAATAAATCCTGCCTTGAGATAGAGAAGGTTTAAAATAATGAAAGAATCTATTTCTCATTTTATAACATACAGGCTGTCTCACTTAATTGTATTCTGCTCTATAGTTTTGACATGGGCATTACTTTTCCCTCAGCATTAATGTCAGTGGATTATTCTATAAGAAATTCCCTTTGAGAGGCTATCAAGCACTACAGTTTTGAGAGGCTAACATTTGGCAAATAGTAGAAATCAGAGCCACTTCAAATGAAAATGAAAAACAAGAAAGAAATGCACAATGCCTTATTTTTACAGAGAATCAGTGCTTTGACAGCAAACATTTCAGAGTTTATGATTTACATCTGATCTTTAGAAAGCATTCAGCTTCCTCTTTTTTCTTTCCCAGTGAGGGCATCTGAGATCTGCCCTGTTTTGCCTAAAAGTAAGACAGAAAAAAAATCCCTGACCACTTTCCAATATTTCTGTGTGCACATTGCTCTACATAAACTTGAAATAGTTCTCTATTCCTGAATTGCTCCACCCCAGCTCTAATCAGAGATTAATTAAAATAGGCTCCATTGTGAACTAAATTAAATGCAGCACAGTGTATATCCCTTGGGACTAAAAACAAAATATTGTACTCCTTGCTACAAATATACACAGAGACATATGTTTATTTATGTATAGACATGTATACATAATTGTGTGTGTATAGTATTTTTGTGAGTCAAATACCCAATGATGAGTGTTTCCTGTTCTCTTCTGGCTTACTCATAATTTCTCATATCATTCTTCCCTACTTACACACATAGAAAGAAATATTTATATTTATTATACCTACTCGATAGGGAAAAAATCCCAAAAGATTCATATTTGTCTACATTATCTTCATTCAGTCTACACACTTGTATTAAGGGCCAACTTTATGTCAACCCCCACTGCTCTTAAAGCATTAACATAAGGAACTCTCATCAGCTAATAACATTACAGAGCAAATTAGGTTTATTCATTTAACAAACATGTATTGTTAAATTGCTATCCTGGATCCTGGAACATATCCAACTGATATTCTCTTTGCCTTGGCAACATGCACAATCATGTGCGGGAGGGATTCAGTTGTATAAACCAGTAATTATAATAAAAAAATTATGTGGTATGCATTTGTACAAAGAGCCACAGAGAGTAAACTCTGCAAAGGAAAGTCAAAGGGGGAATTACACTGGATCCTTCTTTTCCTCCCTGTTAGCATATGTTATGGAATTCACTAAAGGGAAAAAGATTTCCCCTCTAGAATGAAATGGGTCCTACCCAGGTTGACGTGGCTAAGTGAATAGGAAATGAGCCTGGTCCCCAAGTCTCCTCAAAACTGATTAAATTACACTAAATCTCACAATGATAAGCATGATCTACTTTTTCTCAAGTGGAATAGGGGGCATAGAAAAATACATTTTTATGATGTGTTCCACAAGATATTACTCCTTTTATTGTGTAAGATTAGTCCTATCATAGCTGGCATTTTTTCTGTATCACCCAATTTATAGTTCCTCAGTATAGTCCTACTTGCTCATGCTCCATATGGAGCCATGGAATATTAAATGCTGGAAGTAACTGTGCTTCTGGTTGTAAACTGTCCTTTACACTCCTTTCCAGCTGAGTCAATGACACTGAGAGAGTGACAGTATTCATGGATTCATGAGGTTAACTTAATAGTCAATGATTAATCATTCTGTGACCTTAATTTTGTTGGGTTCTGGGAAAAAAACACAGTTTATAATTATTGCCTATAATGACTTCTTGTCTTAAGCCAATGGTTTTCCAACTTATTTTAAGGAATGAGAATTTGTAGTAGGCATCTCATGGTGATGAGTGGAAGATTACCTGAAATGCTCTATCACCAGTTTACCTGGTATGCTTCATCTTGACATTTAGATTTCAGCTTAAATATTACTTTCCCACCCAGGCCTTCCCTAACTATCTCAACAAAAGTGGTCCCCCTAAATGCTAATTATTCTTTATCCTGTTGTTTTCTAATAACATTTATCATCCGAACTTTTGGCAGTGCTGTATAAATACCAGGTAAGTATTAAGAATATGGAATAAAGTATGATGTGATGTAATATTAGTGAAATTAATATTTTGTTAAATTAATATTGAACAGAACCTGCCTTAATCCAGACAGGCTTGTCTCAATTCTATTATAGTGGTGCATTTGTTTATTATAGGTATTGAGAGTACATATCAGTTTTCATCTCAAAAGTGAATAATGCTGTTAAAATAAATTGGAAAACTAATACCTTGGCCTATAGCATCAGATACTCTGAAGTATTGTAATATTAGCTGTATTAGCTTTTTTTTTTTTTTAACTGTGATTTTTTATAGCTATTATTTTTTTTGTGCTGGCACAAACTTTGGCCTCTTTTTAAAAATCTGTATTTGGGCTCACAGTTCTGTAGGTCAAAAGTATAATGGGCTCCACTGGGTTCAATGTTTAGCATCTCAGGTTCAGATCAAGGTGCTGGCCAGGCTGAATTCTCATATAGATGCTCTAGAGGAAAATCTGCTCCCAACCTCATTCTTGCTGTTAAGCAAATTCAGTTCTTTGCAGTTATAGGACTGAGCCCTCCATTTAATTAATGGCTGTTGGCCAGGGGTTGCTCTCAGCTCCTAGAGGGCACCCACATTCCTTCTCACGTGACCCCTACATCTCCAGCCAGCAATGGTATATTGAATCCTTCTCATGCGTTGAAACTCTGACTTCCTTTACTGCTTCTACCCACCAGAGAAAACCTCCTGCTCTTTAAAGGGCTTGTGATTAAGTTAGGTCCACCTTGATAATCTTCTTTTAAGTCAACTGCTTCACATAACATAATCTAATCATGGAAATAAAATCCCTCATATTTACCCTCCTAGAGATTTGTGTGGCATGGACAACAAAAGGCAGGGAAACTTGGGAGCTATTTTATAATTCTATCTCTCATGTAAGCTAATACAGGCCGTGGAGTTACAAAGCAGTGGTATCAATACAAATATTTTGGAAATAATCTGAAATTTCAAAAGTATTTTAATTTATCTTCAGAGAAAATACCAAGATTTTATTGGACTTTGCTGTACTTATTTTATAATTGTGTGTGTGTGTTGGTTTGCTTTGCTTTTGTTTTCATTTGTTTTGCCTTTGATTTGGTTATTTTTAAAATTTCATTGAGAGGAACCAAGAAATATTGTAATTTCTGAAATTAAAATTGGAGGGCCAGGGCTTCCTTGGTGGCGCAGTGGTTGAGAGTCCGCCTGCCGATGCAGGGGACACGGGTTCGCACCCCGGTCTGGGGAGATCCCACATGCGGCAGAGCGGCTGGGCCCGTGAGCCATGGCCCCTGAGCCTGCGCGTCTGGAGCCTGTGCTCCACAACGGGAGAGGCCACAACAGTGAGAAGCCCGCGTACCACAAAAAAAAAAAAAAAAAAAAAAATTGGAGGGCCAGTAGGTAAGCTATTTATTCACAACCTTACAAAATATATTATGTAGAATTTTCTTTCTTTTTTTCACTTATGCACAAAACTACATAGTGTTGTTGATATGCCCTGCTCTAGAAGACACACTTTATAAGGTCAAAATATTAAATATACTATAAAATTGATAAGGTTTATAGACGTTGAAAAGCATTCAAAATACTTCCAACTGCCTTTAGAGGAATGATTTCAATTTCTTCTAATGTTCTCTACTGCAAGGAATTTAGAGGCATTTATCAAATGTATTGAGCAATAACAATTCACCAGCTATGACTTTAAAGTAGACCAATTTGATTATTTTCACTCTAAGTTAAAAGCAGACACTGATAGGAAATTTGCTTAAATTAAAATACCTATAAATACCCCTTATAGGTTATGTAACGTGATTTAATTTTACTTATTTTCTAATAATAACCTTAAACCAGTAACCAAAGGCTTGGATGGAAACACCCATAAATTATCATTTGTGTATAGAACAAGACTAAACATGATAGCCTAAAATTTATGTTTATTCATAAACAGAGTCACAAAATAGATGCAGGACATTGCACCTGTTTAAGGCACATACTCTCTCAGATTGCAATTAACTGTTTCATCATCTCCTCTAGATGAGATTTCTGCAGTGGGATAGAGTTAATTAAGTACATTCTATGAAAATAATTAGTGTTTTTGGAATATGTAAATGAAACTGCTGCAGTAGGTGTACATGAAGATATTATATGGGGATTACTGCATAGTCCTTCAGATTTCAGACATTATCAAGAGTAACAAGCATAAAACATTTACAGGCATGCATGCAACAATGTCCCTTTGTAGGCACAATATTATCAAATTATCCAAGTTGATTAAAGCTTCATTTGCAAAGCAGGAGTGCAATATTCAAGTGACTCTGTGTTTCTACAAGTAAAATTGAAAATAAAATAGTTTTTTCCTAGGTTACCCGAAATGTCAAGTAAAAGTGGTTTGCAAATTAAATTAACTAGAAAATTGCCTCATCTTTTCCGTAGATACAATCTTATTGTTTTCCCTGAATGATTATGAAATTTAAAAATGGTCTTATTATTATCTCTTACTTTATCATCCTGCAACTGGTAGGAAACTGGATTACTTTTTAAAAGATAAAATGGTTGTAATCGGTCAAAGAGAAATTTCTGAATGGAACCCAAATGCAAAATTTCTGGTAAATATATAATAGTCTCTTGAAGCTAACAGTCAACTCACTTACTTCTGATGTACTTTAATAATTTATGTTAATATTGTTGTAACTTACAGAAAACATGATTATTAACTTCAGCAAATCATAGAAAACCAAATTTAAAGATATCATAGACCCATTTAGTGGAGGCTGTCCTAACATAGAATCTCTTCTTTAGCAGGCACTATGCTTTCCATGGTTGGACAGCTGCATTTGCAATATCGGCACTGTTTGCAAATTTAACTAAACAGTGAATAGGCCAGGTCTCTCTTCTACATGATAGAGTTTCAAATATTTGAAGATGCCTAACACATATTTATGTATCCAAGCTAAACATATATCACAGTATCATATTATGTATTTCTTATGTAACATCTTTGCTAGATTTTTCATATTAATTGCTTAACTCTAACTCCACACTAACTTGCAACTCTTATTCTTAGAATATGGAACCAGCATTACTAAAACTTATCCTTCTGAGCATTAGAGTTTGGAATCTAAATGGACACTATCTTTGCTACCAGCAAGTTACATGAACTTTCAAGGTCAGCCTGAAGGTATTTATTTGGCCAACATATCAGAAATGGTACTTTGTTTTAGCTCAACTTCCTGACCCTTTATGAATCCATTTTATCCTACTAGGAGCTTCATGTCAGAATATAAACTATTTTCCTAACTTCATAATTAACATTCAACAAGGCATCTAATCAAAGCATCCCTTTCTCATTAGTTCAGTTCTGACAGTGTTATCATCAAGTGGCAAGTGTTCCAGAAAATTGTGTTGATATCCTATCAGATACGTCAAGAACTTGATCTTCCTTTCCATTAAGTCAGATTAGGGACAGGAACCAATTTCCATTATGAAAATGTGACTGAAAAAAAGTGACGTTTTTCCAACAAAATCCTCTAACAGAAAATGGGTTAAGCTCACACTCTCCTTCCTATATATTTTACACGAGGCAAGGATTTTAAAATATTAATTGAATCATTTAGTATTGATGACATAATGTAAAAATTGAAGAAAAACTGTCTTTAAAATCAATTAGCTATTTGATTACAGTCAGGCTTTGAAATATTGCAAAGAAAAACAAATTAAATCTTGGAATTTATCCATAACTGAGTGGCATGATTATTTTGGTAGTTACGGCTATTGGAGGATGGGTTTTACTTACTTTTTCATTTATTACTTCATATATTACCTATGTACATATTCTGTGAAATAATAATGCTGAAATAATACATATTTCCATATTATATATAGTTATGTCTCTTGACCCTGGAGAAGTGGCCCTCTGTAGGAGATGTAATATGCATCCCAGTAGTGCACTCCCCTCTCGTCATCCAAGAGCCAGGGGCCAGCTGGTCCCAGGGTAGTGTCTGGCCTGCATTTGTGGATACCATCTGCAGCCTGCGGGACTGTAGTTTTCTTGCTTCTGGTGTCTGCCCCCTCAAGGGTGAGGCTAGTCTAGAGGCTTGTGGAAGCTTCTTGGTGGGAGGGGCCAGTGCTTGTCCTCTGGTGGGTAGGGCCATGTCAAAGGGTGGGTCTAGAGGCAGCTGTGGGCTCAGGAATTCTTTAGGCAACCTGTCTGCTGATGCTTGGAGATGTGTTCCCACCCAGTTAGTTATCTGGCCTGAACCATCCTGACACTAGAGCCTACAAGCTGTTGGGTGGAGCCAGGTCTTGGTGCTAATGACCAAAGCAAGGTGTCAGCCTGCAGGAGAGTTCATGCAGATGAATACTCCCAGATATGTCTGCCACTCCCACCTCCCCAGGAAACCCTCCAAGACCAGCAGGTAGGTTTGGTCCAGTTTTCTATCAAATTACTGCTTTTGCTTTTTGCCTTTGGTTTCAGTGCACATGAGATTTTGTGTGTGCCCTTTAAGAGTGAAGTCTCTACTTCCCCCAATCCTGTGAAGTTCCTGCAATCAAGCCCCGCTGGACTTCAAAGTTAAATGCTCTGGGTGCTCCTCCTCCTGGTGCCAGATCCCCGGGCTGGGGGTCCTGACATGGGGCTCAGAACTGTCACTCCTGTGGGAGAAGCTCTGTAACACAATTATTCTCCAGGTTGTGGGCTGCCAACCCAGAGGGTATGGGATTTGATTATACCAAAAGTCCACCCTTCCCACAGGTCTCCTTTATGTGATTCCTCCTTTATGTCTTTAGTTGTAGAAGATCTTTTCTGGTAGGTTTCAGACTTTTTCAATGTTAGTTTTTCTGCAGATTGTGATTTGGGTGTGCTCGTGAGAGGAGGTGAGCTTAGGGTCCTTCTACTCCGCCATCTTGGCCACTCTTCAAAAAGATTCATAAAGTGTCAATCTACCTAAATAAAAGGGTCTCCCCACTACCACCACCATGAAGCAGACAGTTATTTTCTGAAAATATACTCACTTTCATGCCTTATCCATTTCCTATATATAGTTTTCCACTTACATTATATTAGTGAAATTTCACAAGAATAACTTTAAATTTATTCAGTAAATACATCACCATTATTAATTTATAAAGATTTATTGGAGTGTTACTTATGTGCCAGGCATTGCACATAAAAATTCATTTATGTTATTTCATTAAATCTTCATAATAACCTTAAAAAGTAAGTGCTGATATTTTGCTTTGCAAATGGCAAAACTAAAGCTGGAGATGTTAGGCCAATTGTCCAAAGTCAGAGTACATTTGCTGATGTGATGGAGGACATGGAAGTCAGGCTGCAGTGAGGGAAAGAGGAACAAAACATAAGCTGAAGAGGTAGTGAGCGTGAACCATCTTTTGAGGTATTTAGATTTGACAAGATATAGAGACAAATGACATAGCCACAATATAGGCAGGTAAGGAATCATTGTTAATATAAGAAAGGTTATTATCATGATTAGCAGATGAAAAGGCACATGGAAAGGGAGAATTTAAAGGATCATGACAAATGGAAAGAGAAAAAAGGTCAACGATGTTGTTTTGAGACTGGGAGGGGATTGGAATCAATGTACATATGGAGAGTCCAACTTGGTCTGGAAGAGAGAGACTACTTAAAATGAAAAAGAAGGAGGGAAGTCTGACTATTAAATTAGGGCAGGTGTTATCTTTGGAGCAGGGAAGACTGAAAGTTAAGGGATCTTATACCTGACTGAGTATTAAAGCTTGTGCTTTGAGCATGTGCTTTATCACCTGCCTGACATTGCTTGTATATTTTGTCGTTGTTGTTGTTGAACACATGTAAGGTGTTACCCCATAAGAGTTGTAGAAAATATGTCCTGCTCATTTGCTTCATCCACATTCTTGGCTCACATATTTGTAAATACCAATGATCGTGAACATTAAAACAGGGAAGCATATTTAAAATGGATTTAATAATGTGTTTCAGATTTAAAAATTAAAATGTTGAGCTATAATTCTCTTTCACATTTTGGTCAAGGAAGTAGAATCTTATCCCACAAAGTTGGCATAATTATTAAATATTTTATTAATTTATTTTCTTCAAAATGTTCTTTTTTAATTGTGCTAAAATCTTTATATGTTAGTTTAATTGAAATGTTTTTTTTTTCACTAGAAAAACCCCTCCTGAAAGAAAACCAGAACATGCAAAAACTACTCTATAGGTTTTGAAAAATATCTTTGTTAATAAAAAAGAATTATAGCTAACACTTATGTCATGGTAGGCATTTTTATTAGTACATTACATATGCCAAGTCACTTAGTTTTCACAACCACCCTATGAGGTAAATACTGATATTTTTCCCATTTTGCAGATGAAGAAACTAGGTAGAGAAAACGCTATCAATGGCCTTGGACTTTACCTTCTCTGACCTTAGATTAACTCTAGATTGGTCTCACTTAATGAATCACTATATTTTTCTTTGCATAAGCCAGTTTGAGTTACATTCTGTAATTCCCAATTGTAAAAATGCGAATGGTACTATTCTTCAGTTGTATAGATCACTAGATAACACTGTCCATTCTCTCATTACTCATGCCTCCGGGGGATAAGCAAATGATCCCCTCTGGTATGCCCTTTTCCTCCCTCATTCCCTTGACTCCCACATAGCAGAATGACTCTTTAGACCTACATCTTGTCTCTCCAATTCTCATCAATACCCCAAATTTCTGGTTAGTACCTAACTCTTCACCACCACCACCACCACCACCAGTATCTAATCTCTTCTCTGGACTTCCATTGCTTTTACAAAAATATAACTTCTTTTATTTTATCTTGCTGTGAAAACACCTACTCCCACCAAAGATGGAAGAGTGGACAGATAGGGAGAAAGAGAAAAAAGAATCTTTGGTCGTGACAATTAATGTATTAGCAATGATGGAACTTATATTCTATGAATTTACATTATGTTTAGCTTATTTTACTAAATGCATGTTCAGACATGAGAAGGCATTTTAGAGTCTTTGTATTATAGCAATGGTGTAATATATGAGTCAATTATCTATGCATCATGTAATCTATTTTCAGAACTTTGTGACTAAATTTTAAAAATTAAGTTTCTTTTAAAGAAATCAAGTCTGACATAAGAAAGGAGAACATTATAAAGAGAGGAATGAGGATAACTGAGGCTAGTTCTGGCTTGATTCAAAACTGATTTGATGGGCAAAGAACTTGAATAGACTGTTCTTCAAAGAATATTTACAAATGGACACCATGTATATAAAAAGGTGCTCAACATCACTAAACATCATGAAAACACAAGTCAAAACCACAATAAAATATCACCTTGAACCTGTTAGTATGTTATTATAAAAAAAAGACAGATAACAAATACTGACATGGTGAAAGAAAGCGAACCCTATATACTGTTGATAGGAACGTAGAATGGATGTAGAAAGGTGTAGCCACTATGGAAAACAATACAAAGGTCACTCAAAAAGTTAAAATAAGAACTACCATATGATTCAGCAATCCCACTTCTAGATACATACCCAAAAGAATTGAAATCAGCATCTCAAAGAGATATCTGCACCTCCATGTTCACTGCAGCAATATTCACAATAGCCAAGGTATGGAAACAAAACAGATATTACCAGCAGATGAATGGATAAAGAAACTGTAGTATATACATACAACAAGATATTATGCCTTAAACAAAGAAAATCCTGCCATTTGTGTTAACATGGATGGTCTTAGAGGGAATTACATTATACTAAATTAAATAAGCTAGTCACAAAAGGACAAAATACATCATGATTGAACTTATATGAGGAATCTAAAATAGTCAAACTCATAGAAGCAGAGAATAGAATGGTGGTGGCAAGGGGCTAGGGAGAGGGGGAAATGGGCAATTATTGCTCAGTGTACATAACATTTCAGTTATGCAAGATGATTCAATTCTAGGGATTTGCTATTCCACATAATACCTATGGTTAACAATACAGCATGGTACTCTTTAAAATATGTTTAGAGACTTACACAATGTTGGTGGGAATGCAAATTAGTATAGCCACTATGGAAAACAGTATGGACATTCTTCAACAAAATAAAAAATAGAACCACAATATGATCCAGCAATCCCACTTCTGGGTATATATCCAGAGGAAATTAAATCACTATTCTGAAGAGCTCCCTGGACTTACATATTTACTGCAGCATTATTTACAATAGCCAAGGCGTGGAAACAACCTAAGTCCATGAAAGGACAAGTTTATAGAGAAAATGTATATATATGTATGTATGTGTGTGTATATATGTGTGTATGTATGTGTACGTATATGAATGTTACATATGTATTATATATATTTTATGAATTTTATTCAGTCATAAAAAAGAAGGAAATTCTGCTTTTTGAAACAACATGGATAGACCTTGCGGATATTCTAGTAAGTGAAATAATTCAGACACAGAAAGACAACTACTATATGTGTGTGTATATATATATATATGTATATATATGTGTATATATATGTGTATATATATATGTTATATCTATAACTACATGAGTATATAAGTAAATAAGTATGTTCTTACTCACACATGCAATCTAAACAACTGAGCTCATAGAAATAGAGACTAGAGTGGCAGTTGCCAGAGGCCAAGGATGAGGAAAATTAGGAGATATTGGTCAAAGAGTACAAACTTCCAGCTATAAGATGAATAGGTTTTGAGGTTATAAAGTACAGCATAATGGCTATAACTGATAGTACTGTATTACATACTTGAAATTTATTATGACAGTAAATCTTAAATATATATCACTACGAAAAAAGGTAATTATGTAAGGGAATGGAGGTCTTAAATAGCCTTATTGTGGTAACCGTTGTGCAATATATACATGCATCAAGTCATCACATTGTACACTGAAACTTACATGTTATATGTCAACGTTTCTATAAAGCTGGAAAAAATAACATATATTTAGAAGATAGATCTGTTAATTTTTCTTGCCACCACACACACAGACACACACACACAGAAGTTTTGAAGGTAATGTATATGTTTAGTACCTTGATTGTGGTGATGATATCATGGGTGTTTATATATGTCCAAACTCATGAAGATGTGTACATTAAATGTGTGCAATGTTTTTTGTATTAATTATACATCAATAGAGCTTAAAAAACTGATGAGTCTCTTTAAAGTTCATTTGATCATGTGAAGTAAGTTTTGTTCTATGTGCTCTCTCAGGTTTTTTATTTTCACAGTATTTGCTAGAAAATATAGGATCCCTTTTGGCATTTTGGGGTGTTCCTCTGCAACACTGAGCAATTCTAGTGTCATAAGAACTCAGTGTAAGTAGTGGGAACAACTAGGAACCAAAACTTCTGTACTGTAATCACTCATATTACAACACTACGAGAGGCATCCTACAATCCTGTTTGTCATCATGTGCCAGGCTTCCAAAAGAGCCAAGTCTTGTCATTCAGGTGCTCTCAGCTGCAATGAATTGTGACAGTTTATGCAATCCATTGTATGGGAGGGAGCATCTCTTTTCCCCATGTTCTTCATAATTAGGCTCTCTGCCACTTTTCAGAGGTTTTGAGTTTATTAACAGTATTCAGATCTAGTAAAGTGATATGCTCTGCGTTGTATGATGATTTTGTTCACCAAATAGCAAAACTGGAGTCAAAGATTCAAGGCAGCAGTCATGTCTCAGTGTCTATTACTCCTGAGAAAGTCAAATGTTTTACAGATTTTCATTTTGGGATGTATAAACTGAGATTTCAGATTTTCAGAATTTTTCAGAATCATAGTTTTTCATGTAGTATCTATACTTTCTTAAAAGATCAAGTTAAATTTTAAATTTTATAAAAAATATTAGACTTCATTCATGAAAGAGGTGTTTGATGTTCTTCTGTCATAATGTAAGACATTATCCTAACCTTCCTAACAAAATGGTGCATGAAACAAGCAAGATTTCTAGTGGAGGAGATGCTGACAATGAACAAGGAGGATAATAATTTCAGATACTCACATATAATTGTATGAAGTGAAACAAGGTGATATAGTAAAGAAATTGACTGCCCTGTGGCTGTTGGGAGGTGACTATAGATGAAGTAACAGAAAAGAATTCTCTGAAGTGTTAACATTTGAGAAGGAACCAGCAAAGAGAATATCTGGGAGAAAAGCATTCTCTTTAGAGGGAATAGAAAGGGAAAAAATGATAATGAGCTGTACATGTTCAAGAAACAGAAAGTACACCAGTGTGACTGGCCTGATTGTTGCTGATAAGAGGTTGACAGAATGAGGTCAAATGGATGGGCAAGACTCATGTCATATTCAGTCCTTGGTTGGCTTTGATAAGGAGTTTTTAATTATATCTTAAGTGCATTAAGAAGCCATTAGAGGATAGTAGGTGGAAGCATTTGGTGACTTATTTATTTACAAAGGTAACTATTACATGAGGGTAAGAGAGGCTCATTGAGAGCAGCCGAGACTCTGTTGTAATAGGGTGGGAGATGATAGGAACCTGTGTTAAACTTGTAGCCTTGAACCCAGAAAGGAACTATGAAATACAGTAAGTACTAGGAGGTAGAAACAGCAACTTACTAGTGGATTAAATGTGGTGTGTGAAGGAAAGTGAAAAATTAACGATGTCCCCTGGGTTTTGGTTTGAGCAAGTGGGTGGGTATAGTTAATCTTTACTATGATGCAGAAGTCAAGGCAAAGAGGGGTTTAACAGTGAATACATGAATAAGTGGAGCCATTGATGTTTCATATGGTATGTTAGCGAAGTCAGTTCAATATTTAGTTCTCCAAATTTACCTCTGAGGGAAACTAAATTTAAACCATACCAACTGTCATAGGTTTATGAACTTAATTATGGTGTTGATCCAGAATAATAATAAAAATAGTTAATACATTGGCACAGTTTCACAGTAAAGATAATCTTTCTCATGTGACATATCAACCTGTTAGGAGCTATTGATTTTCTCTGTCCTAATGTTAACAGAAACATAGGAGCTGGCATTATTCCTAAATTAAATATTTAAAATCTGGCATTTCAAAAAGTACAATTTCCTACTTAAGGATAATAATAAAATGTTCCCAAGTATTTTAATACTCTTAAACTGAAGAGAAGTAATTATCATCCATGGATCAAAATGAATCTGTTTCTTTTATCTTACAGGCTCAGAGATGCCTTCGTAATACCTTTAAAACTCACGGAAATTTCTCCTTCTCCAATTTCACCTACATTTTGTCTTAAAACTATAGAATTAAAATAATGCATAACAAGAGTATAAGGTAAGTAGTGTAATAATAATATAAGCAGCAGAGACTAGGAAGTACCACATTATCCTTTCTTGAGAAAAGAGAAGAAAGAAGACAGAGGCCATGATTAAATAAAAAGCACAAAAGATCCATCAACATTCATGAATGATTTAATGTATAGCAGATAACGTTTAAAGGAATATTTAAAGCATGGTTGATTTTGTTATTTTTTTCCATGAATTTACAACCTAAGTCATATAATTTATTCATGTTGTAAATATACACTAAACACAGTTTCACATATTTGGCAAGAAACTGTACCTGGATTCTTCACTATGTTTATGAAAAGGCAGAATGTATTTAGTTTGGTCAGTCTTCCAAATAATCAGACCTAACTTCAGTGGGAGGCATAATTTGTGGAGTTGTTAGCACCCTGGAAGGAAGCTAACTTGCTGAGCTGTAGGAGGAAAGATAGAAGGGTAAATTATTAATATATGATTAAACTAATCATAGGCTAAAAGAGAAGGCTCAGCTTGGATATGAGGGGAAGGAAGAATCTAGGCAATAGAAATTGTGTGTGTGTGTGAATTAGCAAAGGTTTCTAAATTTGGGAGCAGAGTGAGTACTAAGGATAGAAATTCAACACAGGGATAAGGGAAAATTTTTTAAAAGTTAGTTGTTTTATTCAAGTGAGTGACGATTTTAGGAACTATTACAATTTAAGCAGAGTAGGTGTTATCAAGTAAATTAGGTATTGGAAGAACATTTCTATCAGGTCACTTGCAGTGGCAGAGAGCATGCTCATTAAAAAAAAGGGGGGGGCTATTTCCATAAAATTCAATCACAATACAGTATGCACAAGAGTAGGAATAATCTAGAAAATTCCAGGCAAAGGGATCTGAAAGGACAAAGTCAGAGGAGCATGAAATTAAATGTGATTGCAGGGAACTATAAACTTCATAAAAATCTGCATGAGTATTTAAACTGAGATGAATTGGCAAGAGAAAAGTTTAGAGAAGTAGGTAGGGAACAATTTATAGAAGTGTTTCAAAACCATAACAATAATAGATAGCATTTATTTTATGTAAATTATTTTCTAAAAACCTAAGTATTCCAAATCTATTTCTATTATCTTATAATCTTAATAACAGCCTA
The DNA here is from genome assembly GCF_951394435.1 of Stenella coeruleoalba. Classification (NCBI taxonomy): domain Eukaryota; kingdom Metazoa; phylum Chordata; class Mammalia; order Artiodactyla; family Delphinidae; genus Stenella; species Stenella coeruleoalba. Next base: position 20,111,439 of record NC_137154.1, read on the forward strand.
ATGTCTATAGCTGTTGGATGCAGTGTGTGAGTGTGTGTGTGTCTGGTTGTGTACAGGTATTTGTTAGTTATGCTACTGAAATCTATATTTTTCCTGGGTTTCTTGTTGTTCTTTGTCAATTATATATTTATAGTTATATTAATTTCTTGTTCTGTCAGTTATAGAAACATGAAAAATATCTCATTATGGACATATTTTGTCAATATAAAAATATATTTTGTTATTTTATTTTAAAACAATCAGAGAATGTATCACCCGATGGATATGCATTTTTAAATTGTAATATATACTTGGTGAATTTAATCTCTTTATCATCATAAAGTGATCCTTTTTATTTATGATAAGGTTCTATTCTATAAATATTTTTTATCTGACACTAATAAAACAATTCAAATATTATTTTATCATTTCCTGGGTTAAGCTGTAACTTCATTTCACCTAAAAATGTGTGTGTGTGTGTGTGTGTGTGTGCGTGTTTTATCTCGTATCTCTTGAAAACAGCACATTGTTGGATTTTGCTTTGTGATAATCTTTGTACTTTAATCAGAGAACGTAATCTGTTTACAGTTAATATGATTTCTCATATATTTTTGATAATTATCATGTATTGTGCTTTTTCTAAACATTTTTTCTCTCCTTTTTGCCTTCCTTTTTGTTGATTAAACATTTTTAACATTCATTTTCTCCCTACCCACAATTATTTACTCTATACCTGCTGGTTATCTGAGAAATTGTAACGTGCATAGCCCTTTAGCAAAGCATAATCAGTCACTTTGCCTTCTTGCTATACTAAAGAAGAACCTCAAAAAACATACTCCCCTCCTTATACATAACTGTCATGTTTTTACTTTTTACTACATAATAAATTATTATTGTGATTTTTTACAGTTGATATTCATTTAAATTTTCCCTCATGGTTGTTACACTTTTTGCTAGTAATTAAGTTAAAGGTCTTTCCATTACTCCATTCTCTTTAATTCTAGGATTAGATTTTACTTTCAGATTTAGAGGAAGAGAAGCTTGATCACTGAAATGTGTGTTCTTGCCCACTCCCATCTATATCTGAGTTGTTACTGAATGGTGTTGACTGAATGTACAGTGTCCTAGCCACTGTGTAACACCATAGCAAAATTAGACATAGGCTCTGCATGTGAGGAGTTAATTAATTAGTTCATGATTTGCAGGGTCATTTGTATTAATAATTTTGGCCTCCATTACGTTATAGAATTTCAAAACTCACCAATGTCACTCAATGAAGACTAAGAAAACAATTTTAAAAATTGTTTACAAAAATTCATGGTAAAAAGCTAATTTTTCAGGGTATTTCGGAAGAAAATGATACCACATACGTAGCAATTAGAGGAAATATTAGTGTGTCTCGACTCTGAAAATAAAAAGAAGAAAATAAGTGCAGACTGCATGGGTGCTGAGTCCCTTTCAAAAGCTAATCTGTTATGCTATTTCCACTCCTCTTTGCCTAACACTGTCTTAACGAAAATGATAATTGTAACTCATTACGTTTGTAGAGCTCTTTCATAAATCTCATCTCACTCCAACCACAAAACAGCCTTTTGAGGAAGGCATCATAGCCCCATAATATAGAGGAGAAAACAGTGATTTTGAAACAAGTCTAGAACAAAAATGGTACTTGAACTCAGGTTTTCCGTCTCCTCCAAAAGTGCTTTTTCACTTGTTAAGCCACCTGGACACTGGGTCTTTAAGATATTCAGATAGGAAGAACATCCTGGATGTGATAGGACTTACTACTGTGAAGTTATCTAGAAGAATGTCAGGGGTTGAAGAAAAAGTCTCTTGTTCTATATAACTTATATATGCTCGGCCAAATACTGAGAGTTTTGAGACCCCAGTAGGGTATTTTGTGGAATTGAAAAGATATGTTTAAAACACCAAAAAGTACATAACTTCCATCTTTATAAAATGTGGACTGAATTCTTAGTAAACTGTAGGGAAAACATAAACTTCTTAGTAATTCTTAGTTATCGGGCTATTGTCAAATTGGTTAGATTTCTTATTGCCTCAACTCAGAATTATACATACACAAATGAATGAATTATATGTAGAACTGTGTGTGTGTGTATGAGTTTAGTGTTAACACAGGTTGTTTTGTGCTGTTGTGTGTGGTGAATTTGTTTTTGAACAGTAGGATATCTTGCTGTTTAAAAAAGAGTTATCAGTGGACGCTTAAGATGCATTATTTCAACATTTTACACCATAACACTTTGGGCAGTTAAACAAAGTGAACTGGAAAAAAAAAGAAAACACGAATTATAAATCATAGCAATCCAAACATATTGCTTTAGATTTCTGTTTAATACCTTCACATATGCCATCTGAATCAGCTTTATCTATCTCCAACAAATATAAAAGATTAGTAGAATGGGTTCATTAACCCCCTCTACTTTTGTCGAAGAGGATTTAAAACACAGAGAGTTAAGATATATTCTAAGGAAATTATCAAAAATATTAAAGGTGAAAATACGTGTGTTTGTATATCTCAATTTATGTAAAAAGGAAAAGATATCAGGTCAAATATATTAAAAGCAAAGTCACAGGGAAACTGATGGCTTGTGGCTGATAATTTCAATGGAAAAGATTCATATAGTGTTCTAGACATTCATTTAGAATGTAGGTGTGCTTTTATAACAAGTTTTGCACTTTTTGTAATCTAAGAAGATAAAGATTTTCAAGTTAGTGTTCAAAGGTGATGTGCAAATACTTTTCTTTTAATGGGCAAGTTGGGCATATAGTTATATCTGTTTTAACATCTCTCATGGTAAAATTTTTATAATTGAAACATACATGGAGCTTCACTCATCAATTTTTCAGATTAAGATTGGAAAATCTGAAGTGAATCTAACAGAAGTAAATATAAACTTTGATTCATCTCTTACTATCTGTAAATTATCTTGGTCAATTTGCTTTACCCTGGAAAGTTAGTAAATAAGTGAAAAATACCGTATCGTTTGTTTTATATTTATTAGACAGGGTGCTGCATCTTATATGCCCTTGTTTACCTACACACACACACAAAAAAAACAATTGGGCTAGTTAAAATTATGAATGTCTTTTTTAATGACATCTTTACTGAGACATAATTCACTTACCATATAATTCATTATTTAATGTGTATAATTCAATGGTTTTCAGTATAGTCATAGAGTTGTGCAAGCATCAACATAAGGAACTTAAGAACATTTTTATCATCTTTCCTCCCCCCCAAACCCCATATCTTTTAGCATTCATTCTTTTTCTTTTCTTTTATAACTCCACTCCCACCCTCCAGCCCTAGGCCACCACTAATCTACTCTGTCTCTACAGTTCAGCCTATTTTGAACATTTCACATAAATGGAATCATGCAATATGTGGTCTTTTATGACTGGCTTACTTCATTTGCATGTTTCCAAGGTTCATCCATGCTGTAGCATGTATCGGTACTTCATTTATTTTTATTGCTTAATAATATTCCATTGTATGGATATACCACACTTTATCTATCTATTCATCAGTTGATGGCAATATAGGTTGTTTCCACTTTTGGGTTGTAATAAATAATGCTTCTATGAACACCAGTCTACAAGTTTTTGTATGGACATATGTCTCATTTCTCTTGGGTATATACCTAGGAGTAGAATTACTGAGTTGTACAATGATTCTGTTTAACCTTTTGAGGAACATCCACACTGTTTTCTAAAGTGGCTGCCTCATTCACATTCACATTTCACATTTCACAATCCCACCGGCAGTATGTAAAAGTACCAATTTTTCCACATCCTCACCAAAACTTGCTATTATGTTTTTGATTAAAGTTGTCCTAATGGATATTAAGTAGTATCTCATTGGGAATTTTATTTGCATTTCTCTGATGACTAATGAAATCAAGCATATTTTCATGTGCTTATTGACCATTTGTACATCTTATTCTTATTTGGGGAACTGTCTACTCAAATTTTTTATTCATTATCAATGTCTTTTGAAGAGAAGAAAAGAAGGATCAGAAATATTAAGTCACTTGCTCAAGTTCATACAGCTAATAAATCATGTATATGTCCTTAGAGTCTATGTTCTTAAGGATTTAATACATTAATTCTATTAATCACCTCTAATTATTAATACAATTGAGCAGACGATATATCTACTTCTTGAAATGTTTCCTACACTTAAAAACCATTTCTTTGTGTTTGATGGCAGCAAATACAATAACATTTCTCAGTACAACAACAAAGTTTAGCAAATTTAGCTCTCCAAATAATAAGGTGAAAATTAATACAATGGTTTTTCAGATTTCCAATATCATAAGAGAAGGATGGGAGGATGATCTGTTTGTACTAGTGAAAGGGGTAAAGTGCAAGTAAAGTGTATGTAGTTAGAAAGGCTTCACTTTTTTCCTCTTAAATTCCCATTTCCTTAGGGAATGAGGATTTAAACAGAGAATAAGGCTTAGGTAAGCATGAACACTAAAAAGGGGAATGAGAAAACATTGCCTCTCCACTCGGAACTAACTTCTATTAAGATGTTTTCCAGTCTTTGGGAATTTCAACCTGTAATCTTTCTGAAAATCAGCTTGTTGAATTGAAAGGTTTTAGGCATAAGAAAAAAATGTCCTCCTAGCAAATGCTGTAACAGCCTGAGTCGGGGAGAGAGCAGGGTGCAAAGCAGTGTGTGAAGGTGGTTAGATAACAGGGGCAGGTCCTTGAAGATTTACTCAGGAAGGAAAGCGTGAGGCATCTGTAACAAACAAGCATCGTCTATTCCAACGCTTGGTTGTTAACATTCTGCCACAGAACACAGAGCACTGTGTTTCTCATTCCACCCACTGGCAGCAAATTTTGCTCTGTGTCATTTTGGATTATTATAAAAATGTGATCCTTCCCATGATAAATCTAAGCATGTCAATCATATTTTATTAAACTTAGCAGCAGCAATATCTTCTAGCATCCTACCAGTCCATCTCTATTTAGGATTATTTTTTTTTTTAACCACAGGTTTTGAGTGATCAGAAAGCATTAGAGCTCTATATTAGTGTGACACTTCTGGAACCTCATTTCCAAAATGTAGTATGCTGTGTCACGTGAAGGAAAGTTAAATAGGGAATGAATTTATTCATGAGAGAAAAGAGGTTGGGGTAACTTGCATAGTTCATGCAATAGAGAGTTAAATAAAGATATAAAGGATGCAAATCCATGGTAAAGTGCTTATTGATGTTTTTGTGATCAGGTTATGAAGAATATTAGTTTTGCATTTCAGCATTAAAGAGATTCATGTGAATTACAGTAAACTCTTGAGTTTTTACCTCTTACCTTCCAGATTTTGTGTATAGCTTATGTACAATATTTTCTATTGCACACTAACTCCTCTTTCCTTAGCTTTGTTCAATTGTACCTAACTATACTAGTAATTCTCATTAAATAGTAATCCTAACAAATATTGCCCAATTACAATTTTCCATGTACTCTGCTAATCCCTCTCAATGCAGTGTTACTCAGTGTCACCAGTAGCTCAGTGATATACTTAATGCTGTTACCCATTTTATAAACAAGATAATACAAGGTCAGAGCATTTAGCAATTTATGCATGCTAGTAAATAAGACCATTACCAGATTAACTCTGTTCTAACCAGTTCCTAAGCATATCTTGGCCATGGATATAAAAAGACCTTTAGGAGTTTCCACTTTACCATGGAAGGGATCTAATACTATTAGTACTGCTGATATCAAGAATCAGTGTATATTACATTCTATTTGTCTTCCTCTAACAGATGTACACTTAGAGTGGACCAGTTATGCAACTTTGTAGAACTGAGCACAGTAATGATGTTCATTAAATATTCACTGACAAAACAATTAAAAAGAAACAGTGATGAAGGACATGGGCCAACTCCTGTCAATTCTGTCACAATCTGTCTCCTCCCTACCATAATGCTCTTTCTTTTCCATCTAATTGGGCTTCTGTATCTCATAAGATCTTGTTTTCCCTTTTTGATCCCAGTTGTCCACTGGGATTTTTCTTCCATAAACCCTGGAAACTGGTGCAGAACAGTAAAATTCTATGGAACACATTTTAGATCATGGACCATTCGTTGAGATCCTGAGACAAAGAGAACTCACTTGGAATCACAAAGAGAGTCTTTCAAAGTTGTAGTATTACTGCTACTTTGAATCCTCTGCAGTCATTTCTTTCCTACCAGTTTGAAAACAGGACAGATTCACTTGCTTCATTTATATATCTAGTTGTATGTCTGGCCACCATAACTTGGTTGTTAATTCAATTTCCAGTTCAGTTCCTTAGCTCTGACCATATCAGCCTCATTTCTACTAGCACATTTTCAAGTAAATTTAATCTCTGTGCTGAAAATGAATCAGTATAAATTGAAATAATCTGACTAAACATGATCAAGCTTTAGAAACAAAGTGAATTTTACACTTTACTTTCATTTTAAAACCCTTTAATTGTAGTTCTGCAGTGTCAGTTATTACTTCTCCTTTTTCATTTCTAATTCTATTGATTTGAGTCTTCTCCCTTTTTTTCTTGATGAGTCTGGCTAATGGTTTATCAATTTTGTTTATCTTCTCAAAGAACCAGCTTTTAGTTTTATTGATCTTTGCTATCGTTTCCTTCATTTCTTTTACATTTATTTCTGATCTGATCTTTATGATTTCTTTCCTTCTGCTAACTTTGGGGTTTTTTTGTTGTTCTTTCTCTAATTGCTTTAGGTGCAAGGTTAGGTTGTTTGATCGAGATATTTCCTGTTTCTTAAGGTAGGATTGTATTGCTATAAACTTCCCTCTTAGAACTGCTTTTGCTGCATCCCATAGATTTTGGGTCGTTGTGTCTCCATTGTCCTTTGTTTCTAGGTAGTTTTTGATTTCCTCTTTGATTTCCTCAGTGATCACTTCGTTATTAAGTAGTGTATTGTTTAGCCTCCATGTGAATTGGTACAGCCACTATGGAGAACAGTATGGAGGTACCTTAAAAAAACTACAAATAGAACTACCATATGACCCAGCAATCCCACTACTGGGCATATACCCTGAGAAAACTGTAATTCAATAAGAGTCATGTACCAAAATGTTCATTGCAGCTCTATTTACAATACCCCGGAGATGGAAACAACCTAAGTGTCCATCATCGGATGAATGGATAAAGAAGATGTGGCACATATATACAATGGAATATTACTCAGCCATAAAAAGAAATGAAATTGAGCTATTTGTAATGAGGTGCATAGACCTAGAGTCTGTCATACAGAGTGAAGTAAGTCAGAAAGAGAAACATAAATACTGTATGCTAACACATATATATGGAATTTAAGAAAAAAAAATGTCATGAAGAACTAGGAGTAAGACAGGAATAAAGACACAGACCTACTAGAGAATGGACGTGAGGACATGGGGAGGGGCAAGGGTAAGCTGTGACAAAGTGAGAGAGAGGCATGGACATATAAACACTACCAAACATAAGGTAGATATCTAGTGGGAAGCAGCCACATAGCACAGGGAGATCAGCTCGGTGCTTTGTGACCACCTAGAAGGGTGGGATAGGGAGGTTGGGAGGGAGACGCAAGAAGGAGGGGATATGGGAACATATGTATATGTATAACTGATTCACTTTGTTATAAAGCAGAAACTAACACACCATTGTAAACCAATTATACTCCAATAAAGATTTAAAAAAACAAAAAACAAAAAAAACCCTCTTTAATTGAATTCAAAATGTTAAGCTCAAGTACAGTAAATTTAATTTCAAAAATCCTTTAATAAATAAATAACTTCTATTACTAAATTGAAAAAAATCAACATAATAAGTTATTACTCAATTCACTATTTTTTTTAAAAAACTTTTGTTTATTTATTTATTTATGGCTGTGTTGGGTCTTCGTTTCTGTGTGAGGGCTTTCTCTAGTTGCGGCAAGCAGGGGCCACTCTTCATCGCGGTGCGCGGGCCTCTCACTATTGCGGCCTCTCTGTCTGTATGACAGACTCTAGGTTTATGCACCTCATTACAAACAGCTCAATTTCGTTTCTTTTTATGGCTGAGTAATTTTCCATTGTATATATTGCTTCATTTGCAAATATTTTCTCCCATTCTGAGGGTTGTCTTTTGGTCTTGTTTATGGTTTCCTTTGCTGTGCAAAAGCTTTTAAGTTTCATTAGGTCCCATTTGTTTATTTTTGTTTTTATTTCCATTTCTCTAGGAGGTGGGTCTAGGAGGTGAAAAATTAAAGGCTAATATAACATTTTAGAAATATTTGACTGCCTATTATTTTATTCATTTATTTTTTTTAATTCTAATTATTTATTTATTTATTTTTGACCTTAGACGTTTTCATTTTAATCAGCAGCATGGTTTTGAGAGAAGAGTCCTCTCCGGCTTTCCTAGTCGGTGGACCTGCTGGGCCCGCCCCACCTCCACATCCCAGGCTGCAGGGCCAGGGGAGCGTTTCCATCTGTGCTGGGAAAGAGCAGCCTCGCTGTGCCTCCCGGCATGTCTGGAGCGAGGGCGCGGAGGCTGGAACACACTCTCCCGCTCGGGAACAGCTTTCCAGGGGCCTTGGGGGAGACTGCGGCCTTTCCTACTGAGGGCCAGGTGCGTCCCCGTTGGGCCCCGGCTCGTTCCTGGCAGGTTCACCCCATCCCTACCGAGGGCACTGGTTCTGCTGTGCCAGGGGAGGGAGCCGTCTCTGCACCCGGGGCCCGCAGTCGGGCCTGCCTATTATTTTAAACTAGTGTTTCTGAGAAAATTTGCAACTCATTTTAGATAAAAGAACAGGACTTAAAGTGATTTAGACCTTTCTGTTATAATTTATTATTCATGTCAGAATTTATTGTTCAGGAGGTGACAATATGTTTTATTATATTAATCATTATAGGAACTAATTTAACAACCATGATATAGAAGCCAGTTGGAAAATTAATGATTTAAGTGTATGTAAAATATTTAGTGTCATTTCAGAGGTCCTATGCCTTTTACTGCTCAGCTCGATACTAAGCTATTAAGACACAGAAAATAGATGATAGAATGTACCCTCTTAATATTATATAAACTAGAATGTGGACTCCAGAAGACTGATTAAAGATTAATAAGCCTTATGTTGCAGCATCAACATATAAATTCCACTGAGTATGCTATTATAATAATTGCTATTATTTTTAATTCACACAACTCTTATTTGTAAAAAAAAATTGAAATGGATTAATGTAAAATGGGAAAAATACAATTTTAAAAAGATTTAAAATAAGAACCAAGTAAAAATTAACAGCATACGGGAGAAGAGAGTGATTATATTCTGAAATTGGTGTAAAATAAATTGCTAGTGAGTAGACAACATAGTTTGAGCTTCCCAGTAACCATGTAAAAATATAAAATATTACTTAATTTTTATGGCTTCATTTCATATAGCATGTTAATTCATTGGGAAGGCACTGTATCATTGTTGGAGTTTGAGAAAATTTGTTCTATGGCCCATTGTTTAAGTTGTTACTATTACCGTGTAACAAATACCTCTAAACCCAGTGGCTTATTGTTTTAAACAATATGCATTTATTTAGCTTCGTATCTAGGGGTCTCCTAGGGGTAGTTGATGTATGCTGGGCTCAGCTGGGCAGCTCTTTTTTTTTTTTTTTTGCGGTACGCGGGCCTCTCACTGTTGTGGCCTATCCCGTTGCAGAGCACAGGCTCCAGACGCGCAGGCTCAGTGGCCATGGCTCACGGGACCAGCCGCTCCATGGCATGTGCGATCTTCCTGGACTGGGGCATGATCCCGTGTCCCCTGCATCGGCAGGCGGACTCTCAACCACTGCGCCACCAGGGAAGCCCTGGGCAGCTCTTTTGATCTTGGTCGGGTTTAGCTGGCTAGCCTGGGGAATGTTCTCATGTGGTGACAGGTGCAGGAGATGCCTGCATGATTGTTCAACAGCTTTAAAAAGGAAATTACATGGAAAAGCTCTTAGTTAAGGAATGGGAAGCCCCCTTACATCACCCCTAAAGTGGGAGAGCACTACAAAGTTACAGCGGGAAAGGTATGGATGTCTAATCCAGGAAGAATGTGAAGAACTGAAATGTAATCCTGTCCACCACGGTCATATCCAGTCACTCACTTCACAGATAATTACTGAACAACTAATATGTGGCAGAAACTATGTAAGTGCAGGGGATATAGCTGGAAATAAAATGCAAAAATCCCTGGACTCTCAGAGCTAATTATTTTAGTAGAAGGAGACAGAAAAAAATTATATATATAAAATACATAATGCACTTATTAGATTGTGACAAATTCTGTAGCAAACAATATAAAGCAGAGAAAGGGAGTGGGGAGCTTCGGGGGATAACATTTTAAATAGGATGGTAAGAGAAAGACGCATTGAAGAGGGGACATTTGACTAAAAACCTAAAGGAAGTAAGGGCACTATCTATACAGATAAATTAGAATTTCAGTTAATATTCTAAATCAAGAAAGCAGCAAATGCAAAGACCCCAAAACAAAACCAGTCACGTTATTCAAAAAGAGGAGTGACTAGAAGATGAGATTAGGGTGAATAGGGGAAAAAAAAACAAAACGTGTGTACATTTTATAAACCAATGTAAGTACTTTGACTTTTACTCTGAGTGAGAACAAAGGAAATCAAAGCTTTTGTGGCATAATCAGATGTAAGTTTTAACAGCCTCATTCTGCCTGTTTCATTAAGAATAAATTGTAGACAGGCAGAGGAAGAAGTAGAGAGGCCACTGCAATAATTTATATGAGGTAGGAAGGTGGGTTGGAGGCTTGGACCAGGGCTAGAGTGGTGATGGTGGTGAGAGATTGCCCAAATCTGGATTTATTTTAAGGGAAAATTGACAGGGATGGCTGACAGATTGGATGAAGGATGGAGGGGGGTGGAAGATCTGCCTTCAAAATTTTTGATCTGAGCAACTACCATGTAGAAGTGACCATTACCAGAGTTGGAAAACTGTGGAAATAGTTAGGTTTTTGGTCATAACCAGGAGCTTGGTTGTGGATGTTTATTAAAGTGGAGATATCAAGTGGACAGCTAAACTTAATGTGGGGGACTGCAGGTCATGGTTGTCAAAAACAATTTTACCACTGTACCCTATTCATCCATTAAATTTAAATAAACAAATGTATATTATTCACCCACTATTTTTAAGACTCTGATAGGTTCAGAGTGCCTATAATCTCTAGCATGCTTCCTTACAGTTCTCAGACATCTTGTAAGGTACTAATAACTCTGTTTAAGCCTCAACCAAATGGCTTGGGGTTAAGGAAGGATTTCTGTTAAAACATTGGAAATGGAGGTTAAGTGAGATAAAGCTACAGAAGCCAAATAAGAGCAGCTGAGAAAAGATAATGATGGGCTGATGAAAAGCTAACTTACTGAGCATAGAGATGACCAAGGCTCACCCCAACTCAAATGATTCCAGGCATATGTTTGAAGAGTCTGCAGCCCTAAGTGGTCTGAAAAGAGTTAAACTTGAGTCTAGAGTTTGCATAAAACAGGATCTAAGTGGGGCAGGACTGGGGGGTATGCAAATCTGACAACAAGGACAGGCAAGGCACAGCAGGAACAGGGACTGATTTGGCATATAGGATTCCAGAAGGCACGATTAGAGTCACTTGAGAGACATCTTAAAAATCAGCCTCAAGAAAACTACTCCATTCTACTATCTTAGTTAAAGTTCAGTTTCTGAAACACTAGGGATTTCCCTCTGACTGACCTTTCTCTAATTCCAGAGTGCTATGATCTTTCACTTCTATTTAAAAGGCTATAATGCTTTGTTGCTCCCATTTTAACACACAAGTCAGGGAAACAGAGGCCATTAACTTGATGTGTGTTTTACAGATAAATAAGGATTCTGAACTAACTTGTAGACAGGGATATTTGGTCAGGCCCGGGGAATTAATTGAACTGGGTATTCATTTACAAGTTGTTTTGTTTATGCTCTTATATCATTAGCAAACTTATTAAAAAGGAGATACAAATAAACTTTGTGCCAATTACATAAGAAAATAATTGGATTTTATTAATCCAGAAACTCAAGCAATCAGTGAAGGCAAGGGTACTCTGGTCTCAGTCCCCTCATTATTCTTCACGGTAATTAATCGCAAATACTAATGGATTGCTTAGGAATGGGATGCTTTACTCCTTTAGACACACATAAAAGCCCTTAAAGTGGCAATGCTTGTGTCTTTGAAAAAAGTACTTGTTTTTACTGAATGAAGTGTTTGTTTTAAAGTAGAAAATTCCATTCTCAGCTATAATAGTGGGTTCTTTATTAATTCTTGCTAGATTAATACATTTAACACATGAATGAATGACACTTTCAGGTTTCAAACCTAGTAACAGTATCAACCGGATAAGGAGCTAAAAAGAATACAATAGATTATATCTAGGCTCAAGCTCCATCTATTAAACTTATGACCCATGTAGTAATAAGTAGGATATTTAACTTCTCTAAGCCTCAGTTTCCTCCCTGTAAAATGGGTTAGTAACATTATCATTGATGATAAAAATTATGGAAATGGGAGAATGCAATAATGTATATAAAATTCCCCGTACATATTTGACTCTGAATACATGTTACCTTTTTTCTCTTCTTCCTGTCACTTTCTCTCAGGAGTTTAGGATATAACTCTCCAAGTCATAGCTAGTAGTAGTTTCTCTCTAGATATTATGTTTTTAAAATAATAACATTGTTCCAAGCAGGTCCCAACCAATCTGTATATGTTAAAAAAAAAAAACAAAGGGCTTCCCTGGTGGCGCAGTGGTTGAGGGTCCGCCTGCCAATGCGGGGGGCACGGATTCGTGCCCCGGTCCGGGAGGATCCTACATGCCGCGGAGCGGCTGGGCCAGTGAGCCGTGGCCGCTGGGCCTGCGCGTCCAGAGCCTGTGCTCCATGGCGGGAGAGGCCACAACAATGAGAGGCCAAAGTACCGCAAAAAACAAAACAGGGCTTCCCTGGTGGCGCAGTGGTTGAGGGTACGCCTGCCGATGCAGGGGACACGGGTTCGTGCCCCGGTCTGGGAAGATCCCACATGCCGCGGAGCGGCTGGGCCCGTGGAGCCATGGCCGCTGAGCCTGCGCGTCCGGAGCCTGTGCTCCGCAACCGGAGAGGCCACAACAGTGAGAGGCCCGCGTACCGCAAAAAAAAAAAAAAAAAAAACAAAACAAAACAAAACAAAAAAACGTAAAAAAAAAAAAAACCTTACAATGAGCTCACTTTTACTGGGGTGGAAGAGACATGACCAGCCTGCTTGTTCTTGCTTTGGAGGCAATATTTCACCAGTCTTACATAATGAGAAGGGTTGATGATACTTTTTAAAAATCCTTCAGCCTAACTTATATAAGATCGGAATAAATTACCTCCAAAAAGTTTGGTGCAACTTACTGTAAAATTATCTGTGTGGTATTTAGCTATACAAGTTCTCTATTCTTGTGTCTTTTTGATATTTTAATTTTGTCAGTAATTTTAATTTTGTGTTGAAAATATTAATACGTTTGTTTCTAATATTATATAATTTTTTAAACTTTTTATGTTTGGATAATGTCCTTTATCAAGTTCTGTTTTCTTTTGCATTTTTTCTTATTAATCTTACTAGATTAATCTGTAACTTGTCTTTATTATTAATCATTCCAAAGAACCAGATTTTTTTTTAAACTTATCTTTGCCTCTATTTTTTGCTTTCAGTTTTTGTATATTTTTTAACTTTTGATTTGCTCTATTGCTCTTAACCTCTTTTGAAAAATATTTTTATTGTATAATTTAAAAAACAGATAAGCAAATGTATAGCCTGATAATTATTACAAGTTGAATTCCTTTGTAATAAGCACCCAGGTCAATAACTAGAACTTCACCAGCCCACTTCAGAAGTGTTTCACAGTGTACCCTCTCCCAAACACAGGTTCCAACCTTCCTCCAAAATTACTCACTATCCTGACTTTTATAGTTACCATGACCTGATCTCTTTGTATTTTCTTGACTCAAGTGAAGATACAGATTAGTCTTGATCGTTAAAAATAATTATAAGATTAAGTCTCTTTCAATCTACAGTTTCCATTTTCATCACTTTGTTTTTCTTACTGTTTATAATGAGAAAAACCTGGAGTGTTTGTCATCTCTAAAGTGTGATTTGGCCAAAGTATACACCCAACAGAATATTTACCTCACCCCAAAAATATTCCTCTTCTGTATTACTTCTTAGGTCAATGCCCACCCCATTTCTTTAGCCCTAGGCAGCTACTGATTTGCCCATAAAAGTATTGGGTTGGCCAAAAAGTGCCTTTGATTTTTAAGTAAAAATAAAAGACACATTTTTCACTTTCACCAAGAACTTTATTGAACAACTTATTCACCATTTTGTTCCACTACCTTCTGCCATTTTTCAGGCAACTTCATAATTCCGTCTTCCCAAAACTCTTTATCTTTTTGAGCGAGGAACGGTTCCACGTGCCTTTAACAGTCTCCCAGGAAATTGAAATTTTTTCCATTAAGAGAATTTTGCAAAAACCAAAATAAGTAGAAATCAGAAGGTGCAATGTCTGGTGAATACGGCAGAGGAATCAGAACTTCCCAGCCAAGCTGTAACAGTTTTTGCCTGGTCATCAAAGAAACATGCAGTCTTGTGTTATCTTGATGGAAGATTATACATTTTCTGTTGACTAATTCTGGACACTTTTCATCGAGTGCTGCTTTCAGTTGGTCTAACTGGGAGCACTACTTGTTGAAATGAATCGTTTGGTTTTCCAGAAGGAGCTCGTAATAGAGGACTCCCTTCTGATCCCACCATAGGCACAACATCACCTTCTTTGGATGAAGGCCAGACTTTGGTGTGGTTGGTGGTGGTTCATTTCACTCACTCCACGATCTCTTCCATTACACATTATTGTACAGTATCCACTTTTTATTGCCCATCACAATTTGTTTTAAAAATGGAATGTTTTCATTACGTTTAAGTAGAGAAATGCATGCGGAAATAAAGTCAAGGTTTTCTTCTCTGAACTTATGTGGAACCCAAACAAGAACGCCATTCACATAACCAAACTGGTGCAAATGATTTTCAATGCTTGATTTGGATATTTTGAGTATGTTGGCTATCTCCCATGTGGTATAACATTGATCATTCTCAATTAATGTCTCAATTTGATAGCTATCAACTTAAACTGGTCTACCTGACTGTGGAGCATCTTCCAGCAAGAAATCTCTAGCACGAAACTTCGCAAACCACTTTTGACACATTTGATCAGTCACAGCACCTTCTCCATACACTGTACAATGCGTTTTGGTTGCAGTTTTACCTTTCTTAAAATAATAAAGCATAATATGCTGAAAATGTTGCTTTATTCTTCCATCTTCAAAATTAAAATGGCTACACAAAAATTTACCAATTTTGATGTCTTTTTTTAAATGCACGCTGACACGACAGCCGTCACATACAATCTAACAAAATTGTTTCGAATGAAGTTAAAGACAACTAAGAAGTTAAGACAACCATCTTATGGAAAAAAACGAATGAACCTTTTGGACAACCCAATACCACTAGTTATTTATGTGGCACCGTTTAAAGACCATATATATTGCACACTATTTTAAAATATATCCTGAACATTAATGAAAATCTGACTGTATATTACATTCTATGTTTAATGTCCTTAGGTATCATTGTTTTATAACATTATATAAGTTTCGTGTGTACAGTGTTGTATTTCTCCTTTTGTATACCCTACCATGTGCTCACTGCCAAAAATTTATTTTCCATCCATCACAACACGGTTGATCCTCTATACCCATTTTGCCCTTCCCATCTTCCCCTTTGGTAACAAATTCTCTGTTCTCTGTATCTACACGTTTGGTTTGGTTTGTTCATTTATTTTGTTTTTATTTGTTTATTAGCTTTTTATTTTCCACATATTAGTAAAATCATATGGTATTTGTCTTTCATTGTCTAACTTATTTCACTTAGCATAATATCCTCGAGGTCTGTCCATGTTGTCCCAAATGGCAAGATAACATCTTCTTCATGTCCATTGTATATATGTACCACATCTTCTTTATCCCTTCATCTGTCGATGGACAATTAGGTTGTCTCCATATCTTGGCTATTGTGGATAATGCTGTGATGAATGTGTGGGTGTAGGTGTCTTTTTGGATTAGTATTTCTATATTTTTGGATAAACACCCAGAAGTGGGATAGCTGGATCACATGGCAGTGCTATTCTTAATTATTGAGGAATCTCCATACTGTCTTCCAAAAGTGGTTGCACCGCTTCACATTCCCACCAACAGTGTCTGAGGGTTCCCTGTTGTCCATATGCTTGCCAACACTTGTTATTTCTTGCCTTTTTGATGACAGCCATTCTGACAGGTGTGAGGTGATATCTCAGTGTGGTTTTGATTTGCATATGGCTAATAATTAGTGATGGTAAACATCATTTAATTTGCTTGTTGGCCATCTGTACATCTTCCTTGGAAAAATGTCTGTTCAGTCCTCCTGCCCCCTTTTTAACAAGGTTGTTTGTTTTTTTTTTGTTGAGTTGTATGAGTTCTTTATGTATTTCTTTCTGCTCTGACTTTTATCATTTCCTTCCTTCTACTACTCCTGGGCTTCATTTGTTCTTTTTTGTCTAGTTTTTTTAGGTGTAAGGTTAGATTGTATATTTGAGATTTTTCTTGTTTCTGGAGGTAGGCCTGTATTACTATAAACTTCTCTCTTAGAACCACTTTTGCTGTATACCATAGATTTTGGTATGTCATATTTTCATTTTCATTTGTCTTCAGGTAAATTCTGATTTCTCCTTTGACTTCTTTGTTGGCCCAACATGTTCAGTAGCATGTTGTTCAGTCTCAACATATTTGTGATTTTTCCAGTCTTCTTCTTGTAGTTGATTTCTAGTTTCATTCCATTGTGATTGGAAAAGATGCTTGATATGATTTCACTCTTCTTGAATTTAACACAACACTGTAATGTAATGTGAGACATTTCATATCCTAGCTTATAGTCTACGTTCAAGAAAGTTCCATGTGTACTTGAGAAGAATGTATTCTGTTGCTTTTGGATCAAATGTTCATTACAAATCTATCAAGTTTATCTGGTCTAATGTTTCATTTAAGGTCACTGTTTCCTTGTTTATTTTCTGTCTGATCTATACATTGATATAAGTGGGGTGTTAAAGTCCCCTACTATTATGATGTGTTTCTTGGAAGCAGCATATTGTTGGGTTTTGTTTGTTTCATCTATCTAGCTATTCTGAGTCTTTTGATTGGTGAATTTAATCCACTTACATTTAAGGTGACTATTGATAGATGAGGACTTTGTACTGCCATTTTATCTTTTGTTTTCTTGTTGCTCTGTATCTCCATTGTTTCTTTTTCCTTGTGTTTCTGTTTGTCATTTTGGTTTGGTGGTTTTCTATGACCTTTTTCTCAGTTTCCTCTTTTTTATATTTTGTGCTTCTGCTCTATGTTTATATTTTGTTGTTATTCTGAGGTTTGTATAAAGCAACTCATAGATAAAATAGGGTTTTTTTTCTGCTAATAGCATCTTATCTTCATTTACCTATACAAGTTCCATCCTTTTCCTCTTCCCCTTCTAAGTTTTTGTTGTCTTAAATTATCCCTTTTTATGTTATGAGTTTATTACCAAATGGATACAGCTATAGTTACTTTTCTGCTTTCTATTTTTCTCTCTTTAACCTTTATACTATAATAATGTGTTTAAAAACCTATTCTGAAGAATTGCAATTTTATGGTTCTGTTTATTGATTGTCTTGCTCAAAGTTTTGTGTATTTTTGCCATTTTCCTTCTGGTAGAAGAGTTCTTTTCAACATTTCTTGTAAGGTGAACTTAGTGTTGATGAACTCCCTCAGTTTTCATTTATCTGCGAAAGTCTTTATTTCTCCTTCATATCTGAATGATAACTTTGCTGGAAAGAGTATTCTTGGGTGACAGTTTTTATCTTTCAGTATCTTGAGAATGTCATTCCACTTCCTCTTGGCTGGTAGGGTTTCTACTGAGAAATCTGCTGATAGCCTAGTGGGGGTTCCTTTGTAGGTTACCATCCTTTTATCCCTGGCTGCCTTTAAAATTCTTTGTCATTGACTTTTGACAATTTTAATATTATGGTGTCAGAGAATGTCTTTTTGCATTGAGGTAATTAGGTGTTATCTCAGCTTCATGAATACGTATATCAAGTTCCTTCCCACATTTGGTTAGTTCACAGCTATTATTTCTTTAAATAATCTCTCTGCTCCCTTCTCCCTCTCTTCTCCTTTTGGGATACCCATTATCCTAATGTTGCCCTCCCTAAAAGAGTCAGATTATTCACACAGTATTTCCTTGTTTTTTTCATATATTATTTCTCTCATTTCTCGATTTCTATCTTCAAGCTCACTAATTCTCTCTTCCATATGGTCTGTTTCCAATGCTTTCTAATGTACTCTTCATCCTGTGTATTGTGTTCTTAGCTCCAGAATTTGTCTGATTATTTTTTAGAACTTCAATCTCTTTGGTAAAGTATACCTTTTGTTCATGAATTTTATTCCTGAACTCATGAAACTGCCTTTCTGAGTTTTCTTATATCTCACTGAGTTTCTTCATGACAGCTATTTTGAATTCTTCATCAGTTAGATTGTATTCCATGACTTTACATTTGATTTCTGGAGAACTGTAATTTTCTTTTTGTGGTATAGTGTTACTGAAATTTTTCATGTTTCTTGATGAATTGTTTCTCTGCTGGCACATTGGAAATTAAATAACAGGTTAGGAGTTTGAGTCCTTTCTTCTGTTTTCCAGTAGTTGGTACCACCACAAGAGTTTTTGATTTCTTTTACCTGAGCTGCCTCTGGTTATATTTGAGTGACATTTTCCAACCTCCACCTTCTCTGTAAGAGATGTTGCTCTGTGCCTTCATTGTGGCTTCTTATGCCATGGGGGTCCTTGCTGTCTTCCTTCTGTCAGAACCACTGTTATCACCAGGATGGTGGGCTCTTTCCTTGCATCCAGGATCTGCTAAAACACAGGCTCTGTGTTTTAGCAGATCCTGTATCCTCCCTCTCATGGAGAGAGGGGAGTTTGTGGGGGAGGGAAGCCATGCCATTGCTCTAAGGTTTCTGGGCTCTACCTCTGCGGATGGAGGGATGGGGTGGGAACCAGGATTGTGGGAACCTCAGTAGCCAGAGGGACAGGTCCCAGGCCCCACTGCTATTGCTGCCCAGTCACCTATATTTGCAGGCACTGGTACAGTGCAGCTCTATGTGGCCAGAGCCCTGTGTGCTACTTTCCCTGCTCGATGCTACTGGGCTCTCTGAAGCTGTGGGCTCTGCTACTGAGGTCAGAGGGCTGGGATTGCAGGCCCCATCTCAGCTGTTTCCTCAATTCTGCCTCCTCTGTATTCCAGCCCACTAACCTTTAGATGTACGGATGTGTCAAATTCTCCAGTGTCCTGTTTTGTTGGGCAGAGGCACTTTTGTTGAGTTGTGGATATTTTAGTAGTGTAGATTGAAGGGGAGGAACAGAGGTAGTTTTTCACTCTGCCATGTTTCTGACATCACTCCTGTTTTTTAATTTTTTTTTTTTTTGCGGTATGTGGGCCCTCCACTGCCGTGGCCTCTCCCGCCGCGGAGCACAGGCTCCGGACGCACAGGCCCAGCAGCCACGGCCCACGGGCCCAGCCACTCCGCGGCATGTGGGACCCTCCCGGACCGGGTCACAAATCCACATCCCCCTCATCGGCAGGCAGACTCCCAACCACTGCGCCACCAGGGAAGCCCCTGTTTTTTTTTTATTTTTAAATATGATGCTGCTATGATTATTCTTGCAATGTGCTTATTATGACCATATGTGCATATATCTTTTTTTTGCTGATTTTGTATCTAGAAGTTGAGCTAGTTGTTTATAAAATAGATAGCTAGTGGGAAGCAGCCACATAGCACAGGAAGATCAGCTCAGTGCTTTGTGACCACCTAGAGGGGTGGGATAGGGAGGGTGGGAGGGAGATGCAAGAGGGAGGAGATATGGGGATTTTATGTGTATGTATAGCTGATCCACTTTGTTATAAAGCAGAAACTAACAAACAATTGTAAAGCAATTATACTCCAATAAAGATGTTAAAAAAATAAATACATAAATAAATAAAACATTGCAAATAGACCCTTTTTTTTCTTTTAGTTCCCTGCATGTAGGTGCCTACTATCATGAACGTTAGACACCTCCTGGGTGTGTTTTAGTATATTTACTGGTATGCATAGTATTTACACATAATGTCGTATAATATTTTTTAATATGATAAATACCTAGGTAATATCTATGATAAATATCTAGATAATTTCCTATAATCTTTTTGAATATGATTATTATCTAGGTAATATCTAGATAAACAGATTAATATCTATGACTTTGCTCTCAGTATCTTTATTCATACTCTTAAATATAGGTTTTGCAGTTACGATTCTGCTGACTTCACAACAATAGTTTGGGAGCAATGCTTTCTCTGCTCTTTCTTGGAATAGATTAAGTAGATTCAGAATTATCCATTCATTGAAAAACTTGTAATCATTCACTAACGAAATCTTTTGGGTGTGTTTCTTTGATTTTGTCAGAGGATAGATTTGAAAGTTGAAGTAGTGAGTGAAGGTAGTGAGGAATTTTTCAAATACCAATTCTTAAATATTCTTTTTTTTTTTTTTTTTTTGCTGTACGCGGGCCTCTCGCTGCCGTGGCCTCTCCCGTTGCGGAGCACAGGCTGCAGATGCGCAGGCTCAGTGGCCATGGCTCACGGGCCCCACCGCTGCGCGGCATGTGGTATCTTCCCGGACCAGGGCACGAACCCGTGTTCCCTACATTGGCAGGCGGACTCTCAACCACTGCGCCACCAGGGAAGCCCCAATTCTTAAATATTCTTATGGTAATTGTCTGTTTAGATTTTTCTAAATTATGTTGAGCCAGTCAGCATTTTACACAGTCAATATACCAATCTTTAAAGTATTAAAATCCACTAATATAAATTGAGCAAAGTTATAATTCTTGCTTTTTAAAATTTATCTGAGTTTATGTCCCCAGTCTTTTTTCTAATGTTGTGAAATTTTCCTTTCTCCTTTTTTTTTTCTTTTTGAAATTAAATACGTGTATGCTTATTCAGTGCAATGTTGTTCAAAATAGTAGCAGATTGTAAAGAGCCCAAATATTCACAAAAAACAATGACAGAAAAATTATGGTACTTTCACACATTGTAATATGCAGCCATCCCCACAGCACCACCAAAAAAAGAATGATGGTGATAGGTTAAAATATATATATATATATATATATATATAAAATATATATATAGTAGACAATATATGCAGTAAGCTACCACAGGTATAAGAAAAGGAGTTAATTTGTTATATACATGACTATATAACATGAAAATAAATACATATGCACGTATACACACATATGCCTCCATATGCCTTTTTTAGAGGCATACGTACATACATGTGCATATACATACGTCTCTAAAAAATTTTAAAAAGCAATGATGGCATTAGTTGCCTTCAGAAGGAGGAACTGGGAGGGTGACAAGGGAAAAATAGTGTGAGGCAAACTTTTCACTATCTATCCTTTGTATCTTGTGAATTTTGAATTATGTCAATCATGTGACTATATTACTTTTCCAAAAAGCAAAAGGAAAAGAAAGAAAAATAATCTTCCCTTTGTCCAACTTAGTCCAGTCTAATATGTGGTAGTAATTTAATCTTCTACCAGTAATTCATAAGGCTACCTGTTTCACTACATACTGTATCGCTCAACGTTCTTAATCTTTATAACTGTTGTCATTTTAAAGAGTGAAAGGGATTATATCATTGCTATGATTTTCACTATTTTGTTTACTAGTGGTATTGAATATCTTTTCATATGTTTAACAGCCATTTGCATTTCCTCCTTTATAAATTGTCTTCATTTGTTGGAATTGTTTTTGGCAATTTGCAGAGAGTTCTTTGTATATTAAATTTATTAGCCTTATGCCTTCCCACATTTCTTGCAATAAGCGTTTGTAATAAACTAAATGTAATTTAAAATTTCTATTGCCTAATCATTAAAAGAAGTTTCACAGCTAGGTAGTGTCTAATAGCAATAAAATATGAAACAAACTCCTACATTTACATAATGGTTAATAATTAACAAAGCTTTTTTTGTGTGTGTGTGTGGTATGCGGGCGTCTCATTGTTGTGGCCTCTCCCTTTGCGGAGCACGGGCTCTGGACACACAGGCTCAGCGGCCATGGCTCACAGGCCCAGCCGCTCTGCGGCATGTGGGATCTTCCCGGACTGGGGCACGAACCTGTGTCCCCTGCGTCGGCAGGCAGACTCTCAACCACTGCGCCACCAGGGAAGGGCCCTTAACAAAGCTTTATCATGACAGTTTACTTGTAAAAAAATATACTTAACTTTAAAAATAACTCATTCATATGATTCAAAAATGTAAAGAATACAAAGTACATGTGAAACATTTTCTCCTCGACCCCAAGTGTCTCAGGCTCCTTTGCTAGAGGAAGTCAGTGTTATTAAAAAATTCTTGTATTTTTCCAGCGTATTTTGAATGTAAAATCAAATGTGTATCATTTTTCTTTTTCTAACAAATGGAAACAATAGAGACACTTTGCCTCTCCTTGCATTTTCATTTAATCATAGATCTTAGAGAATACTCCAGATGATAATGCATGCAGACCTTTCTCATTATTTTCCCTAACAGCATGGTATTTTGCTTTATAGATGTACTGTAATTACTTTAGCCAGTGCTCTATTAATGAATATTTAGGCCAGTTAGAATTTTGCTATTACAAAGTGATGGGAAAAATTCATATTGATCATTTCACATTTTAAATCTGCAAGATTTAAGAAGAAAAATCACTGGTTGAAAAGTTATCTATGTTTTGGATTTTGATAGATACTACCAAATTTACCCTCTTCTATAATGTTTGTTTTTCACATTTTTACCTGTTCAATGTGGTATAAAACTTTTTGACTTCTGCAAATCTGATAGGGGAAAGATGATATCTTTGTATTTCCCTTATTATGGCGGTTCCCTTAACTGAGTGGCAGTTACTTGGTATATGCCCAAATGACTAACTTATCATATACAAGTGAGATTACAAACTGATGGTCCATAGGCAGGATTTTTTGCCCAGTGAAGTGTTTTGCATTGTTTGCACCAGGTTTTTTGTTTTTTTAAAAAAATTAACTTCCTGAATTTAAATTCTAAAGGATTTCCTATAACCATCTGTATTTCCGCTCTATTATAATATCACAAATTTGTCAACATGGGTCCATATTCCCACAAGGCTGCTTAAACTATGTATGCATTGTTTCATTTGGATAGGACACATAATCTCCAATTCTGCCTGCTTCTCTGCAATCACTAGCGTCTTGCTCCCCTCCCTCAACTACTGCAATCGTTGGCTTTCCTGAACTTGAGCTTTATAATATCACTGATTTCACTGAACTGGGTATGTTTATTTTTTCTTTAACTATCATTTGCATTTGTATTACTGATAGTTGGTTATAAAGTAAATCCCACTTGGAATGCCCATTAAATTCTGCTTGTTTTCCTTAAAATTTCAAATTAAAGTTGACCCTTCAACAACTTGGGGGTTAGGGGCACCAAACTTCCACAAAGTTGAAAATCCACGTATAACTTAAAGTTGACCCTTCCTATCCACATTTCCTCCATATCCGAGGTTCTGAATTCTTAGATTCAACCAACTGCAGGTCATGTAGTAGTGTAGTATTTACCATTGAAAAAAATCCACAGATAGTTGGACCCTTGCAGTTTTAACCTGTATTGTTCAAGGGTCAATTGTATAACTGCATCTTTGAATGCCTCTTCAACTATTCCAACCCTCAAATATGTATTTCTTGGATGCCATTATAATTATCTTTAATCTGATTATCAGTTAGTATGTAAAATATCTACTGCTTGTGATTTTTAATTGAAATACATCTGCTATCTCCTGAATGGATTATAGTACTATTAAGGAATGACTTGTGTTGTCTATTATCTGCTTTTTTTTTTTTTTTTTGCGGTACGCGGGCCTCTTACTGCTGCGGCCCCTCCCGCTGCGGAGCACAGGCTCCGGACGCGCGGGCCTAGCCGCTCCGCGGCACGCGGGACCCTCCCGGACCAGGGCACGAACCCGCGTCCCCTACATCGGCAGGCGGACTCCCAACCACTGCACCACCAGGGAAGCCCTATCTGCTTCTTTAAAGCTAATGTAAAATGACATCTAATTGGCACTCTCTTAATTGTTTGAACATTACACATGTTAGAATGACCATGTGAAAACCCAAATATTTACTAGCAAGTTGGCAATGGAAAATCCATTATTGGAGGCTAGTACAGAATGCTCCATTTTGGGTAGAAAACTGTTATATATATATATACATATACATAACTCTATATATAGTTATATATGGTATAGTTATATACATAGTTATATACATATATATAGTTATAATGGTTTATAAAAACTATTGCTTAGATCTAAATGTAGTAAGATTAAGATATTAATGGTTTTGAAACTAGAACATGTATTTAGAAAAAAATAGTGTAATTCTGAAAAGCTGCTGAAGAATTTTCTAAAGGAGGATAATGTGAGACTACTTTTTTAAGCTTTAAAGGGAAAATCAACACTTTTCTAGATTAAAAATAAAATAAAAACAAATTGATGATCCCACTGTTTTCCATTACAGAATTGCAGAGGAAGAGACTGCATCACATTCAGAGTGGTTTCTTTTCCATATCAAATCACTTCCCACAAGGGCTTAGTGTTCATTTGGAATGATATTTTATTTCATTGTATAAGACCTATTGTCATCAGCTAAGCTATTTTCAATATTCTATATTTCCTTTCATTGCTATGATGCTGAAAGTGTCCATTTACATTTTCCAATTCAGATGGCATCCAAAAATGTTAAGCCCTTGCCCTAATTTCTGTGAAATAGAGTGATGGCAGAATTAAAGCTTCTTTGTGGCACTCATCCCAAGCCACAATCCTTTCTGTCTGAGGAATTCATGACAGACACAGTCACAGACAGTTTGTACCCTGTGGTGCTAAGAAATTAAAAGATAATGTGAATGATATCACACCAGAAAAACCATTACAGTGATAAACAGAAAAAGACAATTTAGCTTAAGTCTTTGAGACATCTAAAGTAATACTCAACACAGTGAAAGGTGTAACTTGCCTGTGCGAAAGTCACTGAAATCATTCCTAGATAAAAATCAACATGGACGGAAGAGGTGTTTGAGGGTGGCAGTGACCTTTGGCATGCAATTTAGGTGGGGGGCGCTAACTTCCTCAAAGTTTTATTAACGTCCAGATGAGATCAAAGCCATCTGCCATCTGTCTCTGGATGTTAAAAATAAGTTACTGCACTGCAGTTTATTTTCTTCCCTTGAATGTGTATCCACTCTCCTTCTTTTTTTTTTTAACATCTTTATTAGAGTGTAATTGCTTTACAGTGGTGTGTTAGTTTCTGCTTTATGACAAAGTGAATCAGCTATACATATACACATATCCCCATATCTCCTCCCTCTTGCGTCTCCCTCCCATCCTCCCTATCCTATTTTTCAAATGCAGAGTTCTGACAACAACTGGTTTTTAAAATATTTTGAAGACACTGAGGGAATATGCTATTCATGTTAAAAGAAAATAACTTTTTGTATGAACATGCAATTCAGATATCTATATGGCTCTGTGATCTCAGAGCCCTGTGTTTTGTTTGTTTGCTTTATAATTTATTTATTTTATTTATTATTTTTATTTATTATTTATTTATTTATTAGTTTTTGACTGTGTTGGGTCTTCATTGCTGTGTGCGGGCTTTCTCTAGTTGCCGCGAGCAGGGGCTACTCTTCATTGCGGTATGTGGGATTCTCACTGCGGTGGCTTCTCTTGTTGCAGAGCATGGGCTCTAGAGTGCGCGGGCTTCAGTAGATTTGGCGTGTGGGCTCAGTAGTTGTGGCTCGCAGGCTCTAGAGTGCAGGCTCAGTAGTTGTGGTGCACGGGCTTAGTTACTCCATGGCATCTTCCCAGACCAGGGCTTGAACCCGTGTCCCCTGCATTGGCAGGCGGATTCTTACTGTGCCACCAGGGAAGCCCAGAGCCCCGCGTTTATTAGCTTCATTTGACATTTGAACACTTTGTTAATAAGGCAAATAATTAAATTTGAGGCATTTTCTACTTTATTAATTTATACACAGATAATACACATAATCATAATAAAGTACAATATTGTCACCTACATTTTCATAAGTTCTCTAAATTGTTGGTTTAAAAATATAGAAAAGAAATTAAATGTGGTCTATTGAAGGCACTACTGTGAATAAGAAATGAAAAATAATTTTAATTAACTTACACAGTGTACCAGTTTTGTATTCACAAGCTTGCAGATAGTCTGTTTCAAAGTAGTTAACTTTGTGACCGCCTGGAGGGGTGGGATAGGGAGGGTGGGAGGGAGGGAGACGCAAGAGAGAAGAGATATGGGAACATATGTATATGTATAACTGATTCACTTTGTTATAAAGCAGAAACTAACACACCATTGTAAAGCAATTATACCCCAATAAAGATGTTAAAAAAAAAAAGATTCAACCAAAAAAAAAAAAAACAACAACAACAAAGTAGTTAAATATGCCCTCTGAAAACTTTATAAAAAATCAATTTGCTTAGCAAAGTGTTCTGATAAATAGCCACTAGCTAAATAGGCCGAGCTGTGATTAGTTTCCCCAGTAACTGGGACTGTTATGTCAGGTCCAAATTGAAAGGGACGGTCAGTGACCCTGGATTGAGTCCGTGTGGAAAAGGGTCTGGGTGGAGATGCGAAACGAGGAGAGAATTAGTAACACCCACAAAGTACCCGAGGACTAGCCCCAAGGAAATACGCTGAAGATGCTCTAACTCTCCAACCATGATTTCCAAGTTCTTATTATTTTTCTAACTTGTCTTTCCCCTTTAGATTGGTACTCAGTATTGACTAAAAATTAATGTCACGTACATACAAATATATTCAGCTAAGTCACATTACACTGTGTAGTTCTCCCAAGGTCCTATATCCACTTCTAGAAAATCAATATCGAGCAGACTTTTGAAGTAGGTATATACCAGTAGCAATAAAAAAATCAGAAATTATAAAAATATGGCATTCAACTATATCAAGTTTCTCTACCAATGCTCCTTTTTGAAAGAGATTTTTACAAAATGTATAAACTTTTTGTATTTCCACCAAATAAAGGCAGAAGGGAAATACATCAAATTTCTGGAGGATGGTAATTATACATTTTTTGCCCTCCTATTCCTCCATTGTACTTCAACCAGCCAACTTCACTCAAGAAATAATTTGTTGAACTAGTTGAACATTGATATAATTATTTTGTTTTTGATAAACTATCACTTTAATGAGCTATTAATAGTCTTCAAAACATAAACTCTTGTATCTACCTATATATTTCCATAGTGTCTCTCACCATAGTTTTAATATGCTTTGGAATATGTGCTCTATTCGTCCAATGATACAAAACAAATGGGAGAAATGTAGCTAATTTGGGAACATTCACTTGAATTTCTGAAAGTCTTCTTAGATTATGTGGTCTTGCCACATAATGTTTAATGTTCTGCCTGGCCTCCTAACTTCACAGTATTTAAACCATGGAAGGTGATCATATTTATACACATTTGTGGAGCCAGCTCTGGCAACTGAACTATGGTACCAAACCTATTCTAGACAAAATAAGGGAAGTACAAATATGGTGGATGATTTGGCTGTGATATTAATGACCTATTTAGAGTCAGTGAAAGAGGAAGTAGATCTTCCTATGGATGCATATTTCCTGGTGTCTGGTCTCTCAACCAGGACCCGGACACTTGCCAGAAATTTGACTTGATGACTTTTTCACACACGTATGTCCATCAAACATTACCTGACCTACACCCAAGGTTGGCTTTGTGGGCATGTGAATTCTGCAGTCACACAGGGCCCCAGCTCAGAAGGGTCCTGAGCCTGGTTTAACACCCTGTTGTCACTGTCTTGACAGTCTTATTATCTTTGACTTTGTGTTTTGGAAGTGAATTCCAGGGGCACAATTAAATATAGCTGGAGGGGGTATGGGAGGCATGGAGTCTCAGAGCAAATACAGTCCTGCCTCCCAGCCATCCTGTGTAGATTTTCAGTTGCCCACTCCCTTGCTTTCTGGCACCCCACCTGGAACAAGAGGTCTTCTTTTCTGCTGTGGGAGCGGGGGCAGGGAAAGAGGAGATTCCACATTCTATTTTGGCCCTTCGTTCCTCAGTGGGGGCCTGGGTATGAGTGCAACTCAGGAGACTGTGGTCAGAGTCCAGAGTCGGGCACCTGTTCTTTGGGTGTCTTTAGGGGGAAACTGGTTAGAGTCATTGCCACCCATGACTGGCGACTCCAGGTGCATCCAGTCCGCAGCCAGAGGCCACCTGCTAAGGGTGGGAGGGGTTAGCCCTTCTGAGGTAGGTTGGGGCTCTAGGAAGGGGGATGACTGCTTTAAATTCCTCAGCTTCTGCCCCAGCAGGGGTTGGGCATCAGTCTGGCTGGTGACTCTTAGAAGGGGGAAGCTGGCAGTATCAGGTCCTAGCTAGGGCTTCCAGGGGCCTCTAATCACAGACTGGGTGTCAGGGGCAGCTGTGAGGGTCTGCATATCCTGGTACTCGCATCTCCAAGGCAGTGCTCCTCAGGATGTCTATATGCCTGGCCAAAAAAATGCTTTTCCTTCCTCTATCCTCCCCAGGTATAACTTGGACCAGCCAGAGGTAACCTCTAAGAATGAGCTATAAGATACAAACTGTGTCATTTTGGTGTTTCCAAAAGTGAGTTGAATGCACTTATATTTGTATTTAGAACTAACATTGTACACTATAAAGAATAACAGAAAAAATTTGCTAATATCAATAATTTAAAAAGCACTTAGAATGATATTAAATACCAAATTAAACCACTATGATAAGTCAAGGGACAGACCATGGAAGAAAGGAAAAGCTTTATATTTTAGTATCTTTGCAGCACTCTTTTCCTAACTTCTTGAACAAAAGGCCCTGCATTTTCATTTTGCACTGTGTCCCACAAATTATATAGTCAGCTCTGCTTGTACCTAACTGTATTGGCTTCTGTCTCAGTGTGAGATGATATCAACTTCTTTTTGCCTTTCTTTTCTTCTTAATCCAGTCTTCTGAATGGATTTGCCTTTCAGATACACACACTACATGTGCCTCCCTGGGTCAGTGTCCTTCTGGCCCCTCCACATGGGACTTGACAACCTCCACACACTCAGAAGTTTCTTCCTGGATTGTATTCTTGGTCCTGAATTTCCCAGTCTGGGCTTTCTGGCTGATAGATTGTACGCATGTATGTGGTTGGCAGACATAGGTATCGCTGGATATGAATGAAATTTGCAGCAGGAGTTTCAGTAAGAACTGGGAAATATGGAATGGATTACTTCAGGTTGTTGTGGTTTCAGCGTTGGTGGTGAGGACAGGAATATTGTGTGAGAAGTCAAATATTTGATTTACAGCAGGCTTAGAGAATCAGTAATGTCCTTTTCATCTCTAAACTTTATGATTTCAAAGAAGAAGGGCTATTATTGATATAAGAAAAATAAATGATTTCTAGTATGCTTTTCATGATTATGAAATATCATTAAAAATCGCCCTGAAAATCTAGGCTGATTATAGCAGTTCCATAATTCTGGTTGAGGCAACTGGATAGAAATCTTTAGGCTCATCTTGCTGGCACAATTTGCTGACATTTTAGAGGGAATGCAGTGTTATGCAGTATTAACAGATGAAAGAAATAAAGGAATTAAAGTTAGATGTCTGATTTGATCCAATCACTCATCTTACTAGTATTTTCAACATCAGTAATTTGTGTCCACATTGAAAGCAGTTTGTGAACTTTGGCCATTCATTTAATAACTCCTAGCCTATTTCATTACCTTTAATAATGTCTCATTTTGTGATCGGATGCAATAACATATAGAAAGTCTCCAGCGTTACATACCAAATAAAATTTAATTCCATTTCTTTTTGGAACATCTTAGTTTAACCACATTTTCATAACGTACTACCACATGACAGAAGCAATGAACCTCACCAAATGTCTTTGTAAATGTGGGTACTTATAATCTTAGGAGAATAACGTATAAAAAATGTAAGACATTAATTAATTTAAAATACAAAGGAGAATTACATTAGTTGATTGATGTTATTCTCCTGTGTATTTTCCTTCTCCTTTATATTTTCCTATACAATCACATAAAGTACATAAGGGCTAAGTTTTGAATTACCCACTAAAAAAGGGCTTGGGCAAATTGTTCCAATTACTTAGAAAAATATTTATCCTTATCTGTGATAGATAGTGCCTGCGTGATATTACTAGATGTTCAAACTTTAATTGCAACATTGGTACATGTGGGTACCCCTTCCCTTCTTCTCTGATTCTCTTTGCATATAAGGAATGTGAAACATAACAAAATAACAACTTGCTTTACGTTTTTTTTCATTAAGGCCAATATCAATGATACAGGTCCAAACTGGTTAAGGTTTTTGCGTTATAAAGCCATATTGTTTAATCCAATGCGGTTGGTTCTTCCCCTTTCCAATGCGATTGCTTATATAAAAGTTTGTTGATTTAATTTCTTAATGTGTTTCATAACTTTTAATTTATTTTTATCCTCCCAGCTACTTGGTGCCATAGCCTCCCATATGATCTCACTATTGCTAATTTTATTTGTATTTCAAACTATGTTCTATTCTCCTGCTAGGGTCAACTTCCTAAGATAAGGAATTCAAGATTTTATTTGAAGGGAAATAGCAAACACCCTTCTTCCTTTCCAGGGTTTGGAACCAACCAGAAGTTAAGACAAAAAAGAGAGACGGATGAAAATACAAAAGCCACCCTTAATACTCATATAATTTCTTAAAGAATATGGATTTAGATGTTCAGCCAAATGTGTTTACTTATAACCTGCTACCCAAGCGTATCCCCGTGAATAGCCCATTGGGTAGAAAG
The DNA here is from genome assembly GCF_951394435.1 of Stenella coeruleoalba. NCBI lineage: Eukaryota > Metazoa > Chordata > Mammalia > Artiodactyla > Delphinidae > Stenella > Stenella coeruleoalba. The sequence continues at coordinate 20,142,517 of NC_137154.1, forward strand.
TTTGGATTTATAGAGCAACCACAATCGCTACAGCTGCTGACTCTTAAAGCTGAATAGGGTAGGGGCTGGGGTGTGTGTGGCGGGGGTGAACACAGTTAATCTTCAGAGTTAATAGATTACCTGCAACAATCTACCCATGTCAACCTTTCAAAAATCAAATGCTTGTTACCCATGGGGCAATATGTCAGGTCTCTCCCACCACCATAAAAAAAAAAACAACAAAAGGATATCTCTGTGAGGCAATTTATACCAACTCTACCTAAAATCCTTCCATGATTGTTTAGACAATAATTTTGAGCTCTCTTTCCCAGCCCTCAAACCCTATCCCCACCATATGGTTCCATGAAATGGCCCTACCTCACCTACCTCTCATTACCTGTACTTCAGCGCAAATTACATTCTGCCACATAGGACCTTCCTCCACATATTGGCATGTTGTGTCTCCATATTTATTCCCATGCCATTGCCTTAACATACAAAGCCTTCCTCTTGGATTATTCTGATTATCAAACTTGTACTCATCCTTCACAATTTAGATGAGATACTGACTCTTCCAAAGACAATTCTCTGATCTTCTAGGTGGAATTATTATTCCCCTCTGCTGGGTCCTGGAGCTCTCTGCTCATTCATTTAGTGTGATATTCCCAGTCATCTGACTTTCTAGAGTAGAAAGATGACTAATTTGACAAAAGTCTGAATCTCACCTCTGTTGCTTACCAGTTGTGAATTTCTGAATTAGTTACTATTATTTCGGTATCATTCTTCAAACCATAAAATGCGGATGATAATGCCTAATACATAGGGTATTTATGAAGGCAAATAAGAGGAAGTAGGTTAAAATCACTTTGGAATATTAGAGCTCAATATATTTGTTTCATATTTTCTTTCATCTCTTTCTACACTATTTTTGGTATATAGTAAATCTCTCTCTCTATATATATATATATGGAAGTTTCTTTTTAATTATAATAATTGTGAATAAAAAGAAAATAAAATGTATTGGGGTACTCCAAATGTACCTGACATAGCACATAGCATCTGTTCCATTTTTATTATTCAATGAGGAAAATCAAAAGGGAATATTTTTGGTGTGAAGGATATTTCTTTAGGTTGTTCCAGAAATAAATACTGATATTCTGAGAACCAATAAAAAAGAGTTTCAGTGCACTGAAGACACTGTGGTTTTTGTAAAATTATGAGAAGTACCTTGATTTTCATGATACATAATATTAGAATTTTGCTTTAAAACGGCAAAATAAATTGTCTGACAAAGAAGTGTTCAAGGTAGAGAAATCATGCATAAGAAAACATTAAAATGACTGATATTTTGAGGTCATAAGCTGTCATTTATTGATTTAAAAAAATGAACTTAATATTGCAATGCTGAATGTGATAAAGTGTGATACACGGTGAATAAATTCAGATATATACCTGGGAAGAAGCATCTGGCTAACAAAATGGGGTCCCGTCTGGTAGCTACTGTCCTGATGGATATACCATGATTTACAGCCTGGTCCTACAAAACTTTGCCCACACACTTAAGTTTTTCATTGCTTATACTGAGGACACTGAGGCTTACAAAGACCACCTTGATGCTATAAAAAGCATAACCCTGTGTGCTTTGTGGGGATCTTTTGAATTTTTTTGAGCGGGAGCTTATCTTTTCATTGCTCTAGAAGACCTGAAAACAGTCTAGCATGTTACTCTAAACACTAAATAAGACTGAGGAAATTGAATTATCACATATCAGCCCTGCATACATATGTTCATTTTTTGTTACAAAACTATGCATTATTTCTATAATTTAAATTTTAATATGAAACTTGATAACTCTTACAGGCCATATAGATTTGTGTATACTATACTATTCATTACATTCAAGTCATCTAAGGGATTTAGGGCTTATCGGTGGAAAGCCATAGACTGAGGTCACTGTCTGTCTTAGTCCATTAAGGCTGCTATAACAGACCACCATAGATTGGGTGGCTTATAAATAACAAAAATTAATTTCCCACAGTTCTGGAGACTGGGAAGTCCAAGATCAAGGAGCCAGCAAATTTGGTGTCTGGTGAGATCCTGCTTCTTGGTTCACAGAGGCCATCTTCTCATAGTGTCCTCATGTGGAGGAAAGGGGGTTCTCTGGGGTCTGTTATAAAAGGACACTAGTCCCATTTGTGACTTAATCAGATACAAAAGTTCCCACCTCCCAATACCATAACACTGGGGGTTAGGGTTTCAACGTAAGAATTTGGGGGACGATGAACATTCAACTGATAGCACTGTCCTGCATGTGACAGCTGAAACTGAGGTCTTCAAATTTACCTTCTGAAATATGCTGGGATTTCTGTGACATTTCCACATGATAGTATAAAATGTCAGTTCCTGAACTTTCTGTTGAGGGATAAAAATTATTTGATGACAACAACTTGGCATTAATGATCTAGCTTATATTCAAAATGGCCATTGTCTATGTATCTCTAACATATACTTCTAAAGAATTTAGACTTCTAATAAATTCTTTTCTTGTAAAAATATTCTTTTCACCTGCTAGAGGCTATTTCTTGCAAAATTGGGCATTTGCCTATGAAAATGAGTAATTGAGCATGGAATTATTTATTTTATCTGTGCATAAGATGACTACAAAATTAAAGCATGGTGCTTTGCTGATGAAAAATTATGCTTAAAAAAAGTTCTCAATGTCAACTTTAAAGGAGTTTTCAGTTGAAAAGCAGCATTCAGATCCTTCAGGATGACTATTTTTTTCTTAGAGTAATCTGTAGTATGACAACTAGAATCATGCATCAGGCTTAAGAGTTTCACCACAGATACTTCTTGATACCTAATGGGCCATTGTTACAGCTTCTTCCGTCTCTGGCTTTTCTTCCATTCCATTTTCTATCCCAGGTTTGCCATGCGTTTTCTCTACTAACTCCATACCATAAAGAACTCTATTTTTGATTACAATAAGGTAGAAGGGAGTTGGAAAGAAGCAGAGGGACATGCTATAAAGTTGAAGAATTAAGATAAAAACTTTTGTCTAGTTTCACTTGATCTTCTTCCAGAGGTGAGTTTGGCGTGATTTTTTTACCAGGAAAATAAGTGCCAATGCACTGCTCATGATTCATTCTAGACAAGCCTTTGCTTGTGCCTGCTGGGGCACATCACCTTGTGTGTAGAGGGTCGCCCCCATTTTCCAGGTATGCTCCTCTTCTATATCATGAAATAGCAGATTTTTGCCAAGCACCCTCTTGAAACTATATTTATTGTAAGTTCTTCAAATAGATAACTTATTTCTTGAGGTCAGGGAAAAAATTCTGTACTATTTACAACATTAATATTAAAGGTGAATGGTATTACAGGATAGTGATTAAAGACACAGGAATTAAGAACACCGTTCTGATTGCAGATCCTACCTCAGCCATTTCCTATCTTCTAAACTTAAGCAAAAGCTGAATGTATTGCAGAGTGAAATAATAATGTTGTGCCATTTCCAAAGTAACGTCAGGAAAGTTAAGAACATACATAAAGCCCTTAGCAAAATGTCAGGCAAATACTTGTAAGTACTCAATGTATTTAGTTATTACTAGGTATTATAACTCAGAGCAAACACAGTAAAACTTTGGAGCTAACTGAATTTACTCAATACATATTTTCTCAGTTTGACTACTAATGTCTATGGCTATACAAAGATAATCACTGCAGTGTTTAAGAAGAACTTGTCAGCAATTTCGAGGAATTTATACTTTTACTTTCAAAAACAAACCATCTCTGTTAGTTTCTTAAACTCTTCTTGGTTCAAATGCCCCAAACTAGTCCTAATTTCATGAATTAATTGAGCCAATTTTTCTTTCATTTACCGAAATCAATTATTTGAATAAAGTGTACCAAGCCACATAAAAGCAATGAATTAAAATTCTTCCTATTTATTGGTTTTAAAGTAAAATGCTTAACTGTACTAGGGTCAGACTTTTAAATAGCCAAGCACCTAAGCATTCTAAATCTGATTATTTTTACTGTTCTTAAAACCCAATTACACCAAGTGATTTAAGACTATTTACCTTAAATATTGATCTGCTATGCTTACTTCATTTTGCAACAATATTCTCTAAATATCTTAGAAGCGTTAGAAAAATCTATATCTTAAAAAACAAAACTATTGTATAATTTTTATTATGGCTAATTTTTTCATTCTAGATGATAACCATTATAATTTGACTGTACAACTTTTATTGACTTTTTGCTAACAGATATCTAAGGCCCAAAATAAATTAGACTTTGGTGTGTACAATTAAACAGGCATAAATATGCCTTAAAAAACAATTAGAAGATATGCAGGTAGGTCCTGCCTAATGTTTTCAGTGAGAGTGAGAAAAACTAAAAGGATAAAATTAAAAGTTCTAAATAAATTTTATATATCTGCAATTGAAATACTGATAAATAAGTACTGTGCTTCTATTGTTGATATGTTTTCACTCTGTATTAGGTGACATTTTCAAAGACCAAATACACTATGTAAAAACATCTATATTTTTAGTGTATAAAGTTATATGGTCTTTGATTATAATATGTATAATTAACTTTATGTCCTTTTTTAAGTGAAACACAAAACTTAATTTGCTTAAGATTAAAAAAAAAATTCCAAGTGATAAAGAGAGAAGAAATATCCCATGTATTTGTCTTCAAATAAATGAGTGTGCATGTGTTTGCAACTGTGGCTCTAGATAAAGAATGCTTTTTCTGACATCTGGTTTATTTATAAACCAGTCCATTGTTTTTGAGGTTAATAGTTTATTTCAAACTTATTCTTTGAATAATTATTTGTTTAAATGAATAGTGTCATGTATACTAAAAGCAGTTAAAATATATGTAAATATAAAATAAAATTATTTTGGTCATTCTTCATTAAAATAAATAAATAAATATGGAATGTCTTTGATTTGTTACAATAAATTCATGTTTCGAGATAATCTGACAATATCTCAGTAGATGAACAAAATGAAAGTAGTACATTGTATAAAACAAATTCAAACTATTAGAAGGATTATGTTATTATACTTTAAAAATATGGAGGTGATATTTCAGATGTTTCGAGGTTTCAAGATTATTAAGGAATATATATGAGAACATCATGAACATTGTATTTGTGAACATTGTATTTGTGACTTACATTCCTTTCACTTAGAAATTTAATATTAAAAACCTTTAATTCTAATATACATAAAATTTATAGAGTTTTTTTTGGTTAATCTCAAGAAATTACTTGATAACAAACTATAATTCTCAGGACATTGGAATTTAAAGCCAATACATTTGTAGAGTTAACTCAGGAGTGTCTATTAAGCAATGATCAAGACACTGTTTCCCTCACATGATGGGTACACATGTGGTGGTCTACCATAGATAAGAAGATAAATAGTTCACCCATAGTTACAGAAGGAAAGGCAAAACAAAACACATGGGTTTTGGCTCTATAACTCAGAAAAATGAGGTTTCAAGCATTATTGAATCAGGTTTGAACACTGTTATAAAGACATTGTCTTTATCTCAGTGATACCTTTTCCTACATTGACTCCTTTTGTGGTTATGCAAAGCTTGTCACCATTATATGCATCACATGCATCCCAACAGCTCAGCAACTCCGGCATTGAGAGAATACCACTTCCAGTTAATATCACCAATACTGTCTTAGGGTATCCAATCTGCCGTGTGTGTGTGTGTGTGTGTGTGTGTGTATGTATATTAACCCATTTCTATGGCACAGAGATATGGTTTTCTGATTAGCCAGGCCTAATCCTCAAACTTTGCCTATCCTCAAAATTCAAAATAGAATGAGCCCAACAAACAACATATAAATAGTGAAAAAATGACAAAGTAGTTCTCTAAAGCAAAATTAGAATGTTTTTACACAAAAGAAAGGAGAAGAAGTCTTGGGTGGGCAAAAATAGCTCATGACTTCACATTCCATTCCCTAACAGAAACACATTTACATGAGCCCATTTTCCCATTTACTTCTCAGAAATGATGCCATGTATATATATACCATGTAAACATCTCACACCAAAGAGAAAAATAAAATAATTCACTTCCTATCCAAAGGGTTATCTAAATTCCCAACGAACTAAAACAGCTAGGTTTTGAGCTAGAGATCAAGGTGATGGATATGTTTTTCCGTCAAGTCTCACTCCTCATGATGGATATACTTTTCTATCAAGTCTCATTCCTCATGATTGGCCAACACATGGCTACTCTAAAAGCACGATGATAACATATATTAAAAGTGTTTTTTTCAATACCTTTATCAAGGTATAATTGATATACAAAAAATTACACACACTTAATGCACACAGGCATATAGTTGAGACTGTGGTGACAGTATCATATGTGTATGTATACATTAAATATTAAGTCAAGAGGAAACTTAGTTTCCTATTACTCTTGTGGCATACTACCACAAAATGGGGTCTTACAATACTCACAGTTCTTGAGGTTAGAAGTCTGAAATGAAAAGGCTAGCACAGCCATGCTCTCTCCTAGTGCTTGTTGCTACTGACAATCCTCGCGATTCCTTGGCTTGTAGCTGCAAAACTCCAATCTCTGCCTCCATCACCACATGGCTGTTCTCTGTGTATCTGTGGTGATCGCCACTGTCTGTGCCTCTGCCTCCGTGTCTCTACTCCTGTAATGAATACAGTCATGTTGGATTAAGGTCCCACCTATTCTAGTATGATGTTATCTTAACTCAATTACATCTGCAATGACGCTATTTCCAAATAAGATCACGTTACAGGTACCAGGGTTAAGACTTCAACATATCTACAGGTGAAGACAATTCAGCCTACAACAAGGAGAAAGTGAAAGAATTTCATCATCATCTCCACCATCTGTGTATAGCATTCTGAGCAAGAGGAAGCATTTACTAAAGGATCACAAACAGGAGGTCTCACATTCAAATATAGATGCTAGATCACATAAGTATTGGAAAAGATAGTTAAAAAATTTTTTTAACTTATTATAAGGCTTTAAACCTCCTGATTTAGAGGCTTTTGAACAGAATGTCTTCCATCTTTGGAGATAGTTTAGTCTTATCACCACATGGAGTCCCCATCTTCCTTGATAACCTCAAGCTTTGTAAGATGGTGTTCACAGAGATTACCCAAAGAGCTGTGCAACATACTCAGTTGAAATCTAAACATATGAGAAATCAAAGGGCAAGCAACTGATTGGCCAGTTACTCCACTGGTGAAAGAAAAGGAAGATGGCTGCTTCACTGTGCAACTTGTTGGAGAAGAGGATGCAGCAGTGTTTCTCATGTTTAAAAAATGTGCCCTCATGAGAGACAGGACTACTTTAGAACCATCTTAGGTTTTCTCCAAGAAGCACTCTGGATTGGCAAATAAAGCTAAGCAGCTATCAAAGGGAATCCTTGGGATGAGCTGAAATAGAGATTAATTTAACCTACGCATTTGTAAGTTTAGAGATCCCAAACCATGAGGGAGTCTCCAAAGAAGCCATGAAAGACTTCACAAGGGAAAATAATTTTTAAATACCCAGAGAGCAGTGTGGTGAAGCTAGCTTTTCACTGAGAATGGTGGTATCAATAAATTTTTTCTCTCTTACCCATCCTGTATTAGTCTGTTTGAAATGTTATAACAAAATACCACAGACTAGGTAGCTTATAAAAAACAGAAATTTATTCCTTGCAGTTCTGGAGAATGGGAAGTTTGAGATCAAGGGGACAGCATGGTCATCTTCTTATAAGGACCCTCTACTGGGTTCATAGCCAGAGACTTCTGGTTGTGCTCTCATATGATGAAAGAAGCTGGGGAGCATTTTGGGGTCTCTTTACTAAGAACATTAATCCCATTCCTGAGGGCTCTACCTTCATGACCAAATCACCTCCAAAGTCTCCACCTCCTAATACTATCACACTGGGCATTAGGATTTCTACACATGAATTTGGGGCAGGGGGGGACATAAATATTCAGGCCCTAGCAACACCCACCCCCTACCTCCAAACCTTGATGAGTCATAGACTGCAGTGAGCAAGGAAGGCTTCACATCTACATTAAGCCTGAGTCAAGGAAGAATGAAAAGAACAGAGATTTGACTACTATGTGGAGCTTAATTTGGTTATTACTGGTTTGAGATATGATTGCATAAATATAGCCAAAAAATCAAGTGAAATTTTCTGAGTTCATATGTAGGGTCAAGGAAAGAGCCAACCCCACTAAATCAATTTTAAAGAATGATAGGAAATTAAAGTATAGATGCTTATAAATACCCCCAAGAGTTTAATAGAATAGTTTTAATAGCATATATTATATTCTGCAGAATCGAGATTCTTAGAAAGATTCCCTGCTCTGGTTTTGTTGAATAGCCATCAGGGACAATTACCAGGACCACTAAATAGGAATGGGGAATTCCTCCCTTTTGCAAGCTACTTCTTACTGACTAATGAGAAACCAAAGAGTGCCTTATGGTGACCAGACTGAGAAGTGTCTCTTGACCTTTGAATGTCATTAAACTTTAGGACTCATTTGATTGATTTGTATCTTAGGGATGTTTTTCCAAAGCAATGCTTTATGTGGGGAACCTATTCCATTGATCCGAAAATACAAAATATTAAATAGAAACAGATTGTAAGTAGACAGATATTTTGCACATCACCATTAACATGAATAGTTTATACACAAAATCGAGTATTTTGAATCAATTTATGGATTATCTCTCTGAAAATAAAATTTCTCACCAAAAAATTCATTTTTTACTTCCCTCTGACTTAATGCGATGAACAGAGCTAAAATCTCAATAAGACTTATCACAAATTTATTAAGTTTCAATGAAAGGATTTTGACAAATGCTGAGGCAGGAAACACGAACAAACAGCCAGAGCCATTTATTAAAAATTTAAACGTACATTTTAAAAATTTTAAAGGAAAAATTATTACCCAAAAGTCATCAGTTCTCTTTTTATTAAGAGACCATAATTTATATTTAAACTACATATATATAATTTATTTATGATGGCAAAATAATGCCATGACATAAATAATTATATCAAAATTAGTGAAGAAATTCTAAGTTCATAAAGCTATACAATGAATAGCTATGCAGTTATGACTCACAGGCATTTATATTTCAAAATCCTAAAAGAAGATTGAATTTTTTGGCCATTAATTTTTTAATTGATCCAATTCAACCCGACAAAAGACATTAGAATAAAATAAATGACTTTTTTGTGTGTATGAACAAATACTTTAGGTAAGAGGAATATGGCTACTCAAAATACAAGAAAACATAGACATATCTTTTTCAATAATGAAATTAAACTCATTTACTTTGCTAAAATAATTTTGTATGGCTGGAGAAAGGTGGGTGGAGAGGAGAGTAACAAACAAACTCAGTCCTCTTCTTGGAGGAAAAAAAAATCAGTTGTAATATAATGTGCTACTGTTGCTGATGTAGATGCTGCCATTGTAGCAAGTGTTCCTATCTGTCTAACTTTTAAACTTTGAGCACAATTACATTTCCAGAGATCTAGAGAAATGTGGAATTCATCTTCAGTACCCTTTGATCCTTACCCTTTTTCTCATTTGCCTTCAGATCTTAATTGGAAAATAGACTTCTGTGGTTTGAGTGGTCAATAACATATGTGGAGATCAGGGCAAAGTTCAGATGACCTGACTGATTTATTGTTGTTTCTTTATACTCTACGGTTATAATTTAACAAGATTTCTCATGGGAAGTTAATAAGTTTTTCAAACAGGAAGGGGGACTCTTTGGAAAACAGATGTGTGAATTATGTTATTGTCTCCAGTTTATCTTTTGACTATGATAGAAATGTTCATTTATAAATAAATTTATAAAATTTCAGCAGATATTAAATTTTCAATAAGATAATGAAAGCTATCTTCTTGTGTGACTGACTTTCTGTGGGTTTAAAAATATTATAAAGTCCTTAAATGTCATTTTGTGTGCTTTGTGACTACATATTATTCAGAGACAAAACAAAACAATTGTCATATATTACAAAATGATAAAAATAGCGAGTGTGTATGTTTTCAACACTTATTCTTCCATTATACCATATTTATGTAGAGCTGAGAACAATCTGATTTGGGGACATAGATATGCTACATGCAACATGCTATATATTTATCAGTAAAAGAAATGAACAAAAATAAACCTTGGGTTTCAGGCCAAGACTGTGAAAAATTATTTTATTGCATGTGCCAGCTCTTCTGATATCTATCATAAATTTAAGTTCTTTTGATATCTACCATATTCAAGGCACATGAAAAGCTAGAAGAATGCCTCTGAATTAATGTGTAGTGTGATGAATTGGGTAATACTGCAAACAAACATATATTTTTTCAAATAAATAAAAATTCAAGGATAGACAGAAATCTGGCCTATTAGTGTTTTAATTAAGAAATTCTGAATGATCTAATTAAATAATATATATATAATTACAGAATTATACATTAGTATCACACACACATATATACATAGTATATGATTAAACAAATATATCTTTAAATAGAAAACACAGATAGTAATAATAAAAGCAAAGATGAAACCATAACTAAATCCATCTTTCAGGAAAAAAACTATAGTGTATTCTAAATATTTTAGCTATATATCCTTTAAGTTCAGGGAAGAAAAATACAACTGAACCAGCAAAGATGGAGTTCCCTCCATCTAGTATAAAACTGGGAATGATGTACATTTACAAACTTATAACACCTGCTCCATGCATGTTAGATAAGACAACAATTAAAAATTAATGTTTATGAAATCAGTATATTCATATTATTTTTAAATAAATACAGTGAAGAGTAACTCACAGCTTTGTGACAAGGCATGTCATTTCTGGAAACACTATTCATTAGAGTGTCTCATCATTAACCTCTTTTCCTCTCAGTTAACTATGTATTCTACTCTGGTTTCTGGAGTAACACAGAGAAATTCTACTTTCATATCAGGATTAATATTTTTATGTCTTGATGGCATATAGGTGTTTTGTCTTGTCTTCAGATCATGTAAACACAATGCATAAAATGATTTCATACCAGAGTCATTTAAATTGAAATGGCTTCTTTGACAGAGAGGTTGAGCAAATTCCCAATGACTCAGCTTCTAAGTAAAGGAGTTTAAAAACAGAAGAGCTAAGATTTTGAACCTAGGCACTCTGGTTCCTAACTCCATTCTTTTTAAAGCTGAATGACCACAGGAAAGTGATTCAAACTCTCTGTGACTTAATTTCCTCATATGTAAAATGAGGATGATTAACAGTATCTACCACACAGTATTATTATGAAAATTAAACAAGTTAACACATGTAATCATACAGTTTCTCACATATAATAAATATTCAGAAATTACATCTATTATGTTTGTCACTGTTGTATTATTATTGTCCAAAGAAAAGTAATAAAAGGAATAAAGTACAGAAAGATCATCACTAATATGTTTATAAACTTTCAAGAAATTATTTTAAAAAACAATTTTTACAAATTTTGATGAGAAAATAATTATAATTTCATGAAAACATGAAGTGAGTGGATTTAGAATAATTAATTTTTTACCTCCTTGTTTATGCAGATGGAGAAGGCTTGCTCCATAATATCACCCAGGACCTTAATTTTCCTGCCTTAATGTTGCTCCATCCTCCTATAGTACAATGTGCTCATTTTTCATGGTCAGAGTTAGGTTCTCTCCTGATTCATTATCAACCCTGCATAAAGACTAGAGATTGACCTGGGCAGGTAATTTTATTTTGATTAAGTCAGTTGAAAGTTGCCCACACCTCTCATGCTATTTTTCATTGACAAGAACCCAGTCACAAGGCCACATCCAGCTGCAGGGGAACCTGGGAATGTGGAGTTATCTGGATGGCTATAGGCTAAGGAAGAAGAGGAGAATCAATTCTAGGAAAGAAGGTCAACTTGCACTCAGACAAACTTCCCCATCTGAAAAACAGAGCAACAGTAGCCATCCTTTATTGCACATTTGCCCTCTTGGTCCTGTTCTGTTTCCAACTGCTTTGTATGCTATCTCTAAGCCTCGCGACATGACAAGAGAGACATCAATCCATTACTGATGAAAAATTCAAATTCAATAAACTAAAGTAACTTAACCAAGACTCATAGATTTGGTGGTGAATGATACTGGTTGTCTTGGTATAAAGTAGAAGCAATGTTTAATACAACAAGCCCATGACATTTGGTTACCCTGGTTATCATCATATATGTCTTCATATATCTTCATATGTCTTCATATAATGGAAGGAGATTGGAGCAGAGTGCCTTAAAATCCACATCAATACAATATCAAACACATTCATTTACTGCCATGAACAATGAATATAGTGATGAATATGTATAGAGTCTACCCTTAGTATGCTCTAATTAGGGTGTTTAACAAATAGACTAGTTATATATTTGATTTACCTATATTTTATATTTGCTTCCAGTGATGGTTCATTTTTAATGTGTCAACTTGACTGACCATAGGTTGCCCAGATTAAACATTATTTCTGTGTGTGTGTGTGTGTGTGTGTGTGGTGTTTCTGGATGAGACTAGCATTTGAATTACTGGACTCAGTAAATTGCCCTCCTCAATGTGGTTGGACATCATGCAATCCATTAAGGGTCCAAATAGAACAAGAGGGAGCGGAAGGAGAAACTGCCCCTTTTTGCTTTCTGCCTGCCTACTTGAGCTGGAACATCTCATCTCATCTTCTCCCACCCTCAGACTACGATTTATACCATCAGCTCCCCTTGTTCTCTGTCCTTTGTACCCAGACTGAATTATATCACTGTCATTCCTCGGTCTCCAGCTTGCAGATCATGGGACTTCTCAGCCTCCATCTCTCCTACTGGTTCTGTTTCTCTTAAGAAACCATACTAATAAACTCCCTTAGCTCAGGACTCTAATGTATCTCGAGCTTTAGCTCCCTGGTATTTATAGACTGATCTTTGCAATCAGTACCTTGTTTAGATCCCACGTTTGAGCAGAAGAAAATATTCACTTCTATATAGTCTCAATCAGTGATTCTGGATGTCAATCTACAATCTACTCTAAACTGTAAAGTCTTTGGTGATTCCTTCCACCTCTCGTCATGACTCCTTCATTCATCGGTCATTTGAGCATATGCCTATGCCCAGTTGCTTTTCACAGATGCAGAAAAACGTTTGAATGTGATAAAAGGTATTGGTCCAGGACAGGAAAAGCATTACAAAATTAAACTTTGTAAATATATAATTGTATGTTTACCATGTTTATAACTATCAGACATTTGTATCACAAACTAACTCTAATGTAGTTACACATAAATGTTCTTTCATGAGCCATATGAATGGACTTTAATATGTTTAGTATGATATGGGGTGAGGCTGTAAAATCAAGTAAATAAAGCCCACAGAAACCTTAAAAGGGCCCTGCCACCTCCCACTACTGGCAAAGAGAAGTCTTTTTTAATATATGAGACAGAGATAGATACAATTAATTAAGTGCCTGCTGTTCAGGAAATTCTGGCCAGTTGGGTCTTATTGCTCTGCTTAAAGGAGAATGATGTATGACATCTAAATTATCCTGACCTATCAAAAAAAAAAGTGATAATATTTCTTTTAGGTCACTGTAGCCCTGAGTGACTTCTGCTATTAGGGTATCCTAAGAATTCTTTTATTAAGTCACTTTTTATCTGTAAAAGGAAGGGAGAGAGAATGGTATGGTAGAAAGGGCAACAAACTGAACCTCATGGATTTGGGGTTCATGCTCTAGACTTGTTATTTTATCCTAGTAACTCAACAAGGTCTTTATTTGCTTCTATGTGAAATAAGGAATTTTTACTATATTAAGAGACCTTATCTTGGGGTCCATGGCCTATGAATAGTTTCTAAGAAATCTGTGAGCTATATGTGCACTTTCTTGTTTTATAAAGAGTATCCATAACTTGAATAATATTATTAAAAGAGTTTTGACCCCCAAAATGCAAGGAGTAGGTGAGTATATGACTTTCTAAATGTGGCATTGTATATGAGCCATTATATACAGGATTCTTTCAATAATATATAGTGGTGACTATCATGTTCAAGGAAATATGCTCACCTGTGTTATGTTTATGATACAGGTATCCAGAACAGGACATTGCAATGGAATATTTTAATGTTTGTTTTCTAGCGTTCTCTTTCTGAGCTATCTAATTTCGTATACTTCTAGGGGTAGATTCACAGTTGAACCTAAAATGGCATCCCAGAGTATTTGTGTATGTGACTGTGCCCGTGAGCATTTATTCACATTGTTTGGTGTGCAGGATCTCAGGGGTGTGTGAGCAGGTGGGTTATGTACTTACACCTGGGGATAGCTATGGGGGAGAAGGTGTGAAGGGGTCTGCTCTTGTCCCCATCAGCCTTAAAGATTTTTACGTGCACTTTTAATGTGTGTGCTCATTTGTGCAACATGAAGGGTTGAAGGAAGAGTAGAAAGAGATGGCCTCACAATTTAATTAGTGAGAAATTGAGACTGAAGCACTGAATCCTGCCATCAAGGAACATACAAGCTAGTATTATACAGAAGGAACATGAAGGGTGGCAAAATATGCCACCCCAAAATACGCACCTTTAGCATAAGGATTATTTTGAGCTAAAGACACTTGAAAAACAGCAGGTACAAGAAGGATACTCTGACCTTCCTTTTCCTCAGGAAAGCAACAGATAAAAACTCCCATGTGAAAGATGCTTTCTTTTTACCAGGAGCAAAGAAACATTCTTATCACCAGAGACGAGAAGTCAAAGCCGAGAGAAATCTGTTCAAACAGACCTTGCTAAAAGTAACTCTTATCTTCCTGTAGTTTCCCCATATATTTCAGTTGCTTTTCCATACCGCCTCTCTGTGTTCAGCCAAGTATATAAACAATTAGGTCCAGCCACTTATTTTGGTCTTTATTTTCCTATGGGGACTACCATATACATGTATGCTTTTCTCCTGTTAATCTGTTTTATGTCAATTTAATTCTCAGGCCCAGATGGAGACCTTAAAAGAGCAGAGGTAAAGTTTTGCCTCCCCTACACAGACACAAACAAATAAAATTTCTGCTATTACTCTTAATGTACCTTGTACTGATCTGCTGCTAGAATGCAGAGGACCTATAGTTACATGTTTTATAGTTTTGTCTTTGCCTTAAGATCTTTCCACTTCAATATTAACTAAACTTCGTCCTCTATGAGTCTGAAAAGACCAAGTGATACAACCATGAGAAAATTATTTGTTTCACCTTCTGCATTTTTTTGTTTAGTAGATGAAACTTCGCTAACTTCAAGTTTTTCAAGAAGAAACGATGCTGAAGCTACTAAGCCCCCAAAGACAGATAAGTCCAGAAGTATACTTTCCTGTTGTTAAAAAAAAGAAGTTTACAGTATTTTAAACTCAATACTCAGAGATTAACTTCAAAAAGAGGGCTTTCAGCCTTAAAGCATGTGTTTGATGATGAAAATTCAAAAGGAGACGTCACAGTGAATTCATGATATGTTCCTCTTAGGTGCTACTCCATGCTAGGAGATAGGGATTTAAACATGAATAGGATGGGGGCTCAATCTAACCATGAGAAATAAAGAAAGGAACAAGCATATAAGCGGAAATAACTAGCACCTTACCACGTAACAAGCATATAATCAGACATAACCAGCACCTTACCATGTCCTGTTCTCACCAGGCAATATCCAAAGAGCAAAAATGATTCTACTGCCCCATTTTATATCTAGTTTCTCATTTACTGTTGTCCTATTTTCTTTCAGCTAGTTAAGCATTAGAAAAGAGACCCATTGAATTTGCACTACAGTCTTTTCTTCTCTCTCATTTTCATGCAAAATAAATAAACCCCTTCTGTGTGTTCCATTAAGATTTCAAATATCCCTATTTTGTGGTAATTATATTAATTTGTGTGTCAGCCCCTATTGCCCTGCATAAAATCTCTGTTAGTTATATTTATATACTCAGAGCAATGCCACTGTAAGCTTTCCTATAAATGTTTGCTGCCTGATTTAATTCAGAAGTCTACCCGAAAGCAGGGATGAGTGACAACTACTGAATAAGTTGTTCTTCTGGTAGCCATTGCTGTCGAAGAAGTCTCCAATAGCAATAACAGTAGTTCAGAGCAAAGACTGTTTGATACCTGAATATTTCAGTTATGGGTAAACTGTGGGTGGAGAGCCCTTCTAGTTTCCCTGAGGACAAATACACTATGAAATGAGAAAGTATTCATTAATGTGACTTGATTTTTTTAATAAATAATTTTGAATATCTTTTAAGCACTCCCTTGGAGTCATAGCCAGAGCTAGGCTTGCATCCCTCAGCCAGGTGATTGCTTTTATCAAACCTCTAAAGTCTTTTGGTGAAATCAATGCCCACTATCAATAAAGAGATGTTTGTAGCAGGAATAACTTCATGTATTATTATCACTATTATTATTTCTTTTAAATAACTTGGACAATGCAAGTGAAAACAACTGTTTTGTACACAGCAGTCAGAGCTATTGTATTTTATCAAATCTCAAGTTTACTGCTGGGCTGGTTAGTAGAACCATTACAAGTCATAAGCCCCATGTTAGGTCAATTTGTTTTAGGCAGGAAACGTCACTATTGTTGAGCAACTTAGCATTAGCAACAAAAAGTATCAGACTCTGTTCTGGTTTGTATGGTCAAAGTACTTTATGACACAATCCCACAGATTTATGTTTTGTCTGTAAGGGACAGTACAGAAGTTCTGACAACAAATTACCTGACGAGAATTCAAGTTAGAAAAAGAAAATTGATGTAGCTCCTCCGTTCTCCAACCAATCTGACAATTATCCCTTCCTCCCCATCTCCCTCAATCCTTATAATTTATGCGCAAAACAGACCCACAAAATGTATCAGAATATACTCTTTACCAATCCTTCTCAAATACTTCTTAAATAAGAAGCAGAGATACTAAGCAATAAGCTAAAAATATGTTCAATAGGCATAAGTGCTGAATTAGTAAAACAATTCTTCAAAAACCCTCCATATATAATAAGATCCATTAGATATAATTTTAGTTTTTGAACTATTTTTTCTTGAACATTTCTAATTATTTGTAAGTGTTGATAATTTGTGATTTTGTGTGTGTGTGCTATTCCAAAGAGCAACAAAAATGTACTTATTTTTCAACTGAATAATCCTCATTTTATTTCTCTAATACTGAGTTGACTGTACTCTTTTACAAATCTAAAGATCAGGAAGAGGTCATAGTGAACTTGTTTTTCACTCCTGAAACATTTTGCCATTTAATCACTTTAGGAATTATTTCATTATTATTCATCAATTATTTCCCACTAAGCCAGAAAAGATTAAAAACAAGCAAGTGGTAGATTGATGGAATTGCCTAGAAGAATGATGAAATACTGAAACATCCTTAAGATAGGAGATCAGAACTGGCCAAAGGAAAAAGCTATTTCCTTTGTGGAAGCCTTCCTCAGGGAATGGTCTTAAAATTTAGGTAGGTTTGGGCCCATGAAAATGAAGCCATGGATGGGGAAAGAGACATCCAGGCAGGAGATGGGCACAGAAATATGAAAACCTTAAAGGTGTGTATAAGGCTTCACAGGAATTCAATTTGCCTGTGAAAACTTCAAAAGAAACTCCATTCTGCAGAAATATTTACAAGTCTACTTTTTTATTAACAAAGCTTTAGTTTAGTGAACTAAATTCCTATTTATGAATCATCATTACATCTTTCTCCATCTATTGAGGGAAGCTTCATAAAATAGTAGATCTGTTGAGGTGCTCGAGCGAAAGAAAAATGGAAAGACGAGTTATTTGTGAAAAGAAAGTCGAGTGTGCACAGGAAAAAGGACAAGAAAGACTTGAAGTTGTGACACAGAGAATTATTTTATCAAAAGGGAGAATGGAGCAAATACGCCTTCTAAAAAGTTGGGGCTGCCAACTGCTTTATGAAATGACTATGAATGAGAACCTGTTGTTATCAGTCGATAGTGAGAAATTATAACTGAAGCTAAAGTTTGCAATATTCTATTAGCATTTACTTGTTATTATGTTGATATAAGTGGTAGTTTTACTTTGGTGTAATATATTGTTGGTAACCTGTGTATGTAAAGGGTTTCATACTTATCGTTGCCATTCTAATTATTGGTATTTAATGTCACTTAAATTATTCAAACTCTTGTCTTATTTTTAATCTTGTTCACATTATGATTATTATTACATTGTCATCAGACACAAAGTATCATTACCCTACCTAAACTACAATGAATCATCATTTTGACAAAAGAGAATTAAAATTCAGTTCACTATTGCTATCTTTGGTTGGTTCTCAGTTTCTAAAAACACATTGTACAATTAAATAGTATAACAGAGTATGTATAGGATAGAAGGAATGCTTTATTAATGTTTAACCTTGATTGTCAGGCAGCCACAAAAAAATCCAAGTAAGTTTAGTAAAATTTAAGTTCATTGAAATTGGACTATTTAATGATTCATTCAATCAAGTCAAAAACAAAAGATTCAGTTGGCAAACATCACATATTGTATGTATCCATATTCTGTTTGGGGTTTGATTGATTTCAAAATTGCTGTCCTTGAAAAAGTAAAAGTTATCAAGAAACTCATTAAGGTAGGACTTCCAATGTTCTGGAGTTGGCAAGAAAACTGACAGGTTAAATTGTAAAAGTATGTATTTCTATGCTCTGAGCTGGATTACAAAGCTTTGGAGTTCTTTGGAATACTACTCTAGCTTTAGAACCACCCTGCCTTTGCTGGCTTTACGGAAGGATCTTAGCAGCAGTTAGATATGCTTTGGGTTTCACTGCTGTTTTTCTTCTTTCTTACTTGAAAGTAAAATTGCGTCATGCAACCAGAAAGAAGCCTGAAGGTTTTGGTAGGGTTGCATCTAACTCTAAGATATATAAGTATAGTATAGGTAAAATATCAAAGAATATTATTATCCTAGTTTTCCATCACCATGTTTGTAGGTACAAGATTCCAAAATATATTATTTTAATGCTAAAGCCAAATCTCTTTTGCTGCAATACTTTTTCAATTTTATCCTCTATAGTGTAGTTAAACCAATTTCTCTGTTGTGGAGACTAAAATCTATCCCCTTAGAATTTGATAACATTCCTTTTATTTCATGTATCTTCTTCAAACTCTCATACTTTTTATGAAATCACTCTTGTATCAGACTTTAACCTGACATCACATTCCTGTTTCCCCACATGTTAGCTTGGTACCTAAAAAATTACTTTATCAGTCTAAGCTTTAAATAGTTATTTGTAATATATTGATATGATATGATATCTGATATGATATAAATATATCATTTAATACATAATATGATATATACATGTACTTTATATAAATATAAGAACAACAATATAGGGTTTGCTCTTAGGTTTAAACTATATCAAAATCTTAATGCAGGGCATGCAGAATAAGCATTCAATACATCTTAGTGATTCTTCTCTTTCTTCTTATTTACTGACACTTTTCCCACACCCATTCCCAGCCTCTTTTCCTAACCCTCAAACCTAACATTTCTTAATAAATACTGTGCAGAATAATTCGTTAACCACTGGGCCAGTACTAAGTTCACATCCCATTGGGGTATTTTTAACATCCTTATCGGAGTATAATTGCTTTACAATGGTGTGTTAGTTTCTACTTTATAATAAAGTGAATCATCTATACATATACATATTCCCCATTGCAAATTGTGCTTAGGCTAATAGAAATGGGATTTCCAATTTGGGAGTTGAAGGAGGTAATCGGACCTACAGGATCCCTGAAGTCTTGATTACCTAGGATAGATGGAGAAATAAGGAATACTGATACAAGACTGTGGTAGCCTATCATGATGAGGTATACAAACAGGGATCATGAAGAACAGTGAGCTCAACAGGCTTGAGAAGTGACAGGAGATGGGGTCTGTTAGTCCTATGAGCTGCCTGGATATTACTAAATTACCAACATTTTTCCTGGATTTTTTCCCAAGTATGGATCATCACCATCAAAATGACCTGGGGATGTTTGTTACATTTTAGATTATCAGACACCAACCCAGATTATACAAGCATAGAATCTCTATATTTTCAATAGTTTCCTATGGAGCTTCTCCTGGGAACGAGTCTCTTAGAACCTCTTCTCCAGACATATCTCTCAGTTACAATGCTGATGTTTCTCTGGAATAGGACAGCAGTGTAGACAGCTATTCCTCATTAAGCTTAACAGGCCTCTGTGATGAACTATTTGGTAATAATGCCTCTCCCTCTTTTAAGTAGTCTCTAAATTACTCTTTGTAAAATTACTATTTTTTTTTGACACTTAAAGTTGTTTTATCTCACCTTGGAGAAATGGTTGAATTACAGGTCTGGGGTGGGAATGTGTAAGACAAGCCTATAATGCTTTGTCCACTGTTTCCCAATGGCTAAAGTGTTTCAAAAACAATAACTGCAATTGATTGGAGCACACTGGATATATAAAAGTTCCTGTGTTCCTAATGGTACTCAAGAAAAGGGAAAGCAACAAATGTCATGTATGTGTACGTCTGTTTGGGCCCTTGAATCAGCCATAAGGTCAAGGAAGAAAATTGAAATAGCAAGTTTCAACATGAACATCCTCTTAACTTGATTATGTTTTGTGTTGACTAACAGGAAATTTTACTTCCAGTTAATGGTTTTTTGTTTTTGGGTTTTTTTTTTTTTTTTTTTGGTGGTATTCTCTTTGTTTTTAATCATTTCCCAAATGAATATCTGAATCTTCTTGTTTTCAATAATTTCTAATTCACTTTTGTTTTGTTTTGTTTTTAATTGCTACAAATATCCCTCCAAAGCAAATTGTGCTTTTTGGCTACATGGTCTCACAGCCTCTATTCTATGACAGGTATAAACTGCAGCAGGAACAGACCATTCTACCATATTTTGTCACTCCTTAGCACTGTATACTCTTACATTCTTAGTGTGCCTCTGTCATGTTCCATCTTAAGTAATACAAATACAGAATTCATGGTTTCCACAGTCATTTTTAAATTTACTATAAAGATAATGCTGACACTACAAAACAGTTTCTATCTTGAACCTATTCAAATGTCATAGCAGAATGCCATTTTTTTATGTATTGATATGCCATTGCCTTGTTTGTTTTACGTTGTACCTAAAAGCAGGGTAATACTCTACCTGCAGTGGATGGATCATTCAGTAAAAAAGGGGTTAGGGGCTTCCCTGGTGGCTCAGTGGTTGAGAGTCCGCTTGCCGATGCAGGGGACACGGGTTTGTGCCCCGGTCCGGGAAGATCCCACATGCTGCGGAGCGGCTGGGCCCGTGAACCATGGCCACTAAGTCTGCGCGTCCGGAGCCTGTGCTCCGCAACGCGAGAGGCCACATCAGTGAGAGTCCCGCGTACCGCAAAAAAAAAAAAAAAAAAGGGGGGGGGGTTAATGTCACCTTATTACATTAAGAGAATGCTTAGTTTCCTTAAATAATCTATATATTATAAAAAAATTCATTTAATCATAAAATTGTATTTTATTAATGTTAATTAGGAAGATGACAATAATAATATTAATTCTAGATGATGGTTATTGAGTGTGTTTTGTATGTGATAGTAGTAACTGTGTTAAATACTTTTTTTTTTTTGTGGTACGCGGGCGTCTCACTGTTGTGGCCTCTCCAGTTGCGGAGCACAGGCTCCGGATGCGCAGGCTCAGCGGCCATGGCTCACGGGCCCAGCCGCTCTGCGGCATGTGGGATCTTCCCAGACTGGGGCACGAACCCGTGTCCCCTGCATCAGCAGGCGGACTCTCAACCACTGCGCCATCAGGGAAGACCTGTGTTAAATACTTTACATACAATATCTCAGCTATAGGTACAGGAATCCTATGATGGGTTATTATCAACTTCATTTTTTTGAAAGAAGAATTGATAGAAAAGTAAATGAATATAGATAATATCACACAGCTAGTAAATGGCAGGCCTAGTGCTCTGAAATCACCTAAATACTTTCTAATCAAAAATTACTTGTTTTTATTAGAAAGAACAAGAGGAAGCTATCTATGTATGCATGACAATATAGGAAAGGAAAATGAACGTTTAGGTCACTAGGAACCTAAATTTGCTTCTTATGAAAAAATTATTGCTAGAGGCTGAACTTTTCTTTATGTATTGAGGCAAAACCTGTAAACATTAAGTCATTTCTTTCAAAAATATATCACATGACTTTATTGATTTGTTGATCTTTATAAATGCTATGATCTCTTCCTAGGATAAATTAGCTAAGTTTAGAAATACTTGTATTCTGTTGGAAATGTATTATCAAAAATGAAGTTTGAGAGGAGACAGAAAATGAAGGGGGTGCTAGAAATTGGATTTTAAAGAAATAAAACTATTAGCCATTTTTTATTCCAGAAAATACATAATGAAAGATTAACAACTACAAGTTTAAACCAGTGTTTCTCAAAATGTGGTCTTCTCCTGAGATATTTTAAGATTTTTGATCCCAAGCCCTACTAAATCAAAATCACTGAGCTTGAGACCTAGAAGAACAGATTAATAACAAGCACCCCAGGTGACTCTAATGCATTTGTTTGAGAACTAACATTTTAAACTTCTAAGGTAAAATTAACATTCAGCTAGATTGAACTATCATAAAAATGAACCAACTGACAAATGTTAAAAAAGAATCATCAGGGCTTCCCTGGTGGCGCAGTGGTTGAGAGTTTGCCTGCTGATGCGGGGGATACGGGTTCGTGCCCTGGTCCGGGAAGATCCCACATGCCGCGAAGCGGCTGGGCCCGTGAGACATGGCCGCTGAGCCTGCGCGTCTGGAGCCTGTGCTCCGCAACAGGAGAGGCCACAACAGTGAGAGGCCCGTGTACCGCAAAAAAAAAAAAAAAAAAAAAAAAAGAAGCTTTCAGTTTCACACAATGAGGACTTGCAATAAATTAACCCCCATCTGTGTCCACTCAATTCACATCTAAACTTAAAAATAAAAACATCACTTACATAGAAGAGCCTCAGGCCAGAAACAAAACTCACGGGAGTTTAATAGTATCTTAGAGCCCAAAATATATATGACATTGAATTAAAAAGCAAAAACATAAATAGGGTTGGAGGAAGGAGGGGAAGGAACCATTTCCTCTTCTTCTTTTATCACAGAGGTAGTAATAAAAATAAGAACCAGACTATTTACTTTGAACTTTTGAATGTAGTACCATCTTGTGAATATGTATATTTTGATATCCAATAAAAATAGGCCATTTAATTGCTTTGACTTTTGCTTCCTAGAGAGAATGACTTCTTTAACAATAACTTTCAGAAAGGTATAATTTTCTTGTTGATCTATGAATGTTTCCCACTAAGCCTATTTCATGCTGATGCAGGCCAGCAGCCCTCCCTCCCATTATCATTAATTAGGCTAAGGCACTCAGTAATGGGAGAATGACCTTGTTTAAAGAGTAGTTATCCATCCAATTGCCTCTGATGGAAATGTGTAGGATCATTAATAGAATAAATGATCACACAACAGATACAAATGGTGGACTGATGTTTATAATGAGGGATGATAAAATCTTGGAGTGAAAGATAAAATCTTTCTCTTTAGAGTGTGGAGTGTAGAATGGATAAAATTCAATTTATGCTTAAATAAAACAGCTACTTGGCATTTTGGCAAAAAGAGTTATATCAGAGCACAGTTAATGACTGTCCATAGCTTTAAATAGTGCAATAGATTTGCTTCACAAGCAAGCATCATACAGAGGGATGAGTTGACTACATTGTCTATAATGAGACTTGTTATGGTCTATAGCACCTGCTTTACATACATACCCCAAGTTTATCATTCTTGAAGATAATCAATATAAATTATTCTGTCTGTAAGCAATCATTCAGCGTGTATACTTCATTGTTTTGGGGGGCATTCTGATATTAAATATTTGGATAATTGGCTCAATATTTTGGGAACACATAAAGCTCACTTTTCACTATTAGATATTACTAATAGTGAATAAGCTTATAGTAATGAGCTTATTTCAAAAATTTCCAGCAATGCCACTTTATTTATTTTATATGGAAGATGGTAAATTATTCTGATAGATGCAATACATATTATAATAATTTAAGTGGTATAGAAAAAAATAAAATGACTGTAACTCCCCCTGATTAAAACTAGCATCTTTAACTTTGGGTAGATATTGCTCAGTTCACCTATTGAGATACAAATAGAAATGGAAAGATGGATAGACAGGTACTCTTTTATAACATACTCTACTGTACATTCAGTTTTTAAATACGGAGTGATGCACTTATTTTTATTTGAAAACATACAATTGTGAAGTTGAAAACATTCAACTTGAATTAACTCTTTCTTCAACAAAACTATTTTATAAAGAATTTCTTTCAGGCTATGAAAAGAAATTATTTTAAACTTTAAGATGCTGGAATCAATGTTTCTTTTTTAACTATATCTGTAAAATTTTCAGAGTTCTTGGAAATCCATCTAAATTTTAATTTAATATTTCAATGACATTTTACCTTCTAGATGATTTTTACCTGATAGATAAAAATTGTGTCCATGGTCCAAAATGTTTGTGTCCTAATAATCAATTTTTTTTCTGAATAAAAACAAAATTATGCTTATATATTATAGGCATTTTTTTTCAGCTTTAGACATTATTAAAACATCTGATTCAGCAGCTTATCTTATGAAGATTTTTTTTTCTTTATTGATATTCCTTTTTTGTTTTGTTTTGGCTATGCCCTGCAGCATGCAGGATCTTAGTTCCCTGACCAGGGATTGAACCCATGCCCCCTGCATTGGGAGCGTGGAGTCTTAACCACTGGACTGCCAGGGAAGTCCTTTTATTAACATTCTTACATTGTCAATGTTTATAATAATTACTATCAGTTTCGAGGCATAATGTCCAGTTGCTTAATCTACATTTTGTTATTTAAATGTTTCAATCAAACTTGCCATTACAATGATAATATTTTTATTGACTTAGTTGCCTAAATTTCATATTTTTCTTGACTTAGTTGCGTAAATTTCATAATTTCCTTAAGAAATGTTTCCATCTCTCCAGGACAGAGTCACAAATGCTGTATTTTCTGAGTTAAATGTAACTTGAATTATTACTTGAATAATTGAAGATAAAGTTCAATAAATTCAAGAACATGGTTCCATATATATTTCTGTGTAGCAAACTCTGTCTACATCTTTCCTGGAACAAGATATATTCTTGATCTCTTCATTCAGTTCTTTTTCCATTAGAGGAATCTTTAATACTTTTAGCTTCTGAATATTATTTTCTGTCCTTTAAAAACTTTTTTTGATCTTTAAAAATACTTATTAGGTTTTCTTTTTCCTCCACATCTATTAGCTTCTCTCTAGTATTTTTCACTTTTCATCTTCATTCATATTCACTGTGATCCTTTGTTAGCAGTTTGATCTTTGTCATGTATATTCTGTTTTGTGTGAAAGTCAGAATAATTATTAGTTTTATTATAATGGAGTTTTGGTCTTCTATTTGTTTTATTAGATTTTTATTTCTTTAAAATCTCTGTTGATTTATAATTACATTGCTGAATATTTTCTAACTCACATTATCTCACATTACCTTTTATTGTTCCAAATAACATGTCTTAGAATGTTAAAACAAAAACCAGTAAACTTGTTCATAAATTTCTAGAACCTAATGTGGAAATGCAGTTATACCCTATTTTTATGGTTAGTTAGGAATAAGGTACTTCAAACTTTGCTCATATTTTTAATACCTATTTATTTACTTATTTACTTGCTTACTTATTAAAATCTTAAGAGGTTTGGGACTTCTATAAAAACATGAATTACTGACTAATCAAAAATATGACAATACAACATAACATAAGGAAAACTTGTCTTTAAGAAACTTGTCTTAAAATTCTAAATTAACCCATTTTCTTGTGTATACATTTTATTAGTATAATGTTAAATATTTTAATATTAGATAATTAGTTGCCACAGGAGGCTATATTCCTTTGTACTCTTCCTCTCCTCTCAATTAGTTCTTTTTTTCCCCCTGGAAACTGATATCTTCTCTTACACTGATTGTAAGAGAAATCAAATTAAAATAATATTAATTTATTAAAAATAATTTTTTAAGTTAATATAGTTAAAAAAATAATAATAAGCTCTTTACATATGAGGCATTATACTATAGTGTCATAGTCAAGACCTCAGGCCCTTCTGCGAGATCTGGCTCCAGTCTACCTCCATGACATACTCTAAGTATTTGAGCAATATTAAAATTGTTTTTCAGCTTTATTTTACTCATTTATAAATGGGGCATGAAAATATTACCTACCATATGGCAAAATACCTGCCATGTAAGGTTTACCTGAGGTTTACATGAAATAAGGCTTCACAGAGCCTGGTATATGAAGACCCAAATTTATTAACTAATACATTTTTCTCATTATCAAAAACCATCAAATCTCAAAGGCAATTATCTTTATATCAGATACTTATATTATTTCTGGTGCTGTTTAAATGTATTATTCAAGTTCTGTATGAAGTCAAAGTCATTTTTAACTTCATTATGTACTTAAGATTTTGAGGGACTTCCCTGGTGGCACAGTGGTTAAGAATCCGCCTGCCAATGCAGGGGACACGAGTTCAAGTTCTGGTCTGGAAATATCCCACATGCCACAGAGCAACTAAGCCTGTGCGCCACAACTACTGAGCCTCTGCTCTAGAGCCCGTGAGCCACAACTACTGAGCCTGCGCTCTAGAGCCTGCAAGCCACAACTACTGAGCCCTTGTGCCACAACTATTGAAGCCCGTGCACCTAGAGCCCATGCTCCACAACAAGAGAAGCCACCGCAATAAGAAGCACGTGCACCGCAACGAAGAGTAGCCCCCACTTGCCACAAACTAGAGAAAGCCCACGTGCAGCAACAAAGACCTAACACAGCCAAAAATAAATAAATTTATTAAAAAAAAGATTTTGAAAATGACTATTATATGCATGTTTTTGGTTTGATTTTATTGGCATCATCACAGAAAAATAGTTTCCAATACTTGATACTATTGTAGTCTACTGGTGTCCTCTTTGGCTTTATCTAGTTGACAAAAGCATCTTACTTTCGGATCTGAAGTTTTAATTGTACTGTTCTTTTCTGAAATATTTTCATGGTGTTTCACATCTCTGCTATATATCACTCTAAAAATAAGTTGAAATTTAGACAACTGCCCATTGACTCTGGCAAAGGAAAGGATTAGACCTCAGTTTCATGAAGATCAAGTAACTAAATTCCAATTTTCTTCAGTGGTTTCTTTCTTGATATCTGCATGGGCAAGGCTGTCTTGAGTCATGATCTCTTGAGCTCAATGACTAAGAAGGTTAGGCCAGGTCAGTGATTGACTTGAAAGCCATAAGGAAGTGTCCAGGGCTCACAATATTCAGGATGCATCACTGGTTGATATTTTTCTACTGTGAATTTCAGAGTTATATATCAGAGGCAGTAGATAAATTGATTTTTTGGTAATTTGGTATGTTCAGGAACTTAGCAAGTTGAACGTATATTTCAAAAATACCTAAATGTTCTTAAAATTCACCTTATGCTTTGGCTACAAGAAGATACATTCCTATACAAGTTACTTCCCTAATTCTACTTTCATTTATGTTTCTAACCCATACTATTTCCAAAGAGGAGATGTTAAGTATCATTGAGTAAAATCTCCTTTATTCTCTGAACTGCAATTCCTTTAAATATAAACAAAGAATTAATAAATCACATTTGCATAATTGCAAAAATTTAAAGAAATATAATATATGAAAGCCACATCAATCTTATTAAATGTGGTGCTTTAAAATGTTTGTAAAATTGTTCAAAGTATCAGCATTTATAGTCAAACATTTATATTTTAAATTTGTTCATTCAGCATATATTTATTTGTAACCTACATTCCTGAAAACACTGCTCAGTTCTAAATATGTTTAAATGATTCATTCTAACTGATGATCACCTAGAAGAGTTATAGTGAATCAATGTAAACTTTTCTGATTGTTGTATATACAGATCCACACAATCATCAATAAACATAAGAACTAAAACGTACCCTGCTAAGTGTTTTGAGCAGCATTTTAATATATTTAATATTTGAGGCAGATTTTTTTTGTTACTAGTTTAGTATACTTATTTTATTTTATTTTCTAATTTCCTTTTCTATTGATAGTTTACGACCTACAGAGGAAGGCCTGGCTGCTCCCAGGTTTGGCCATCCAATTAAATCACTGGTTGGTTGAGAGAGAACAAGAATCACTTCAATTCCTCTGCTTTTCTCCTTTCAGAAAGAAGATGTGAACAATATTAGTGATGGCACATGTTGGTGAAACAAAATTTTACTTTTTTATTTAACCTTATTCAAAATCTTTTGGTTTTAAGCAATCTACAAATATCTTCAGAATGAAACTGGGCCATAGTAACTCCACCTTGTAATATGCAATAATCTGATGAAAAATTTTTAATTATTATTGTAATTTATTCTTTTCCAGTTTTATTGAGATATAACTGACAGACCGCACCATACATGTTTAAGGTATAAAGCATAATGACTTGACTTAACATATATTGTGAATTGATTAACACAGTAAATTTAGTTACATTCATAACCTCATATAGATACAAAAAAAAAACAAACAGAAAAAAAGTTTTTTTCCTTGTGATGAGAACTTTTAGGATTTACCTTTTTAGCAACTTTCAAGTATACTATATAACAGTGTTAACTACAGTCGTGTTGTACATTATATCTCCAATATTCATTTATCTTATAAGTGAAAATTTGTTCCTTTTGACCACCTTCATCCAATCCCCCCCACATAACCCACCCCTCATAACCACAAATCTGATCTCTTTTTCTATGAGTTTGGGGGGGGGTTGTTTTGCTTTAGATTCCACACATAAGTGAGACCATACAATATCTGTCCTTTTATGATTTATTTCATTTAGCGTAATGCCCTCAAGCTTCATCCATATTGTTGCAAATGGCAGGATTCCCTTGTTTTTTATGGCTGAATAATATTTCATTATGTATACACTTCGTTATCCGTTCATCTATCAGTGGACTCTTAGGTTGCTTCCATGTCTTGGCTATTGTAAATAATGTTGCCATGAACATGGAGGTGTGATGTCTTTTGGACTCAGTGTTTTCAGTTCCTTCAGAGGAAAATTCTTATTGTAGCGTTTAAGTTGCACGACTTCTCTTTCTTTTACTAATATATACGGCACTTGTGCAAATTCTCATGCTGATCAGGTTTTTTTAAATTCAAATGTTTGCTTTCATGGTAATAGTCATGCTCATGATTAAAAATTTAATTCAAATTCACCTCAGACCAAATGGTATCCTTCTCGAATATCTGTATTGTATGAAAATGCACGTGACAGCTAAGCTGCTAGGTTGTATGTTATGTTCCTGTTCAAATTATTAGTTACTTGTCTACTTTACTCCAGTGATCCTGGTGAGTCTAATCCGTGGCATGTAACTAACAATTAACAATCTTAGGGGAATTTCCTGGCAGTCCAGTGGTTAGGACTAGATGCTTTCACTGCTGTGGACCCAGGTTCTAGCCCTGGTTGGGGAACTAAGATACTGCGAGCCACGCGGTGCAGCCAAAAAAGCAAAAGAAATCTTAGTACTTTATCTCTTTGTACCCAAAGAAAGTTGTGCTAGGCTAGAATTCCAGTTTCTCTTCTTGAAGTCCCCTGTTTCTACAGTTATTTCCAGAATAATAAGTTGATTATTTGTTCTTAAGTTATTTCACTTTGGGTGTCTTGTCTTTCACAACCAAACACAGTGGGGCTAAAGCAGAAGACAAAATAAAAATTGTAAATGCGTTTTCCTCTAAACCCACTAATGGTATCCAGCTCCTTTTTAATCTGTTTCTAATTGATCTAACATCACAAGCAAGTGGTTATCATGTAGTCATAATCAGCTGCCAAAATAGTCTTTCTCTCACTATAGTCTATCTCTACCAACAAATCAGAAAGTATGACCTATACTGAACAAGTAGTTTATGTTAATCATGAGTGATTAAGTAGAGATTAAGTAATGGGGCAGGTATTACAAGTTAATAAATATGTGCTATCCAATATTTAAATGTAAAGAAACATATATCTTCTTAGCCACTCTTCTCATTTTTTAGCTTAATACCTAATTATATAAAATTGTAAAATTGTTATAATATTTGTCAAAATTACACACAAGCAATTTCTTCTTATGGAAGCACAAGAATTAGAAAATTTTATCTAGCCACAATCAATTTTCCATGCAGAAGAATTTTTTAGCCACCAGATTTAACACTGGCTCAAAATGATGAAAAGAGTTACTAAATACTATTTTCTTTAAATTAATAATTTTGAACTTATGATAATTTGTTTAGATGAAAGGTACAGAAAAGTGCTTATTTAATAAGCAGAATGCTATTAAAATGAAAACTCCACAGAAATGCAAAGCTTTTGGACTGTATCTTCATTAGCCAAGTGGTATATATTATTATTTTTAAACTTTTAGGCAAAGAAGCATAGCCTCTGGTATGAGTATGTAAATATGCTGATGAGATTTCCAGTGTTTCCAGAAAGAATCTTTTATCTGGCCTACATAATGTGGAGTTGTAATCTCAGGGGGAAATGTAAGATGTGGAGCCTGTTGAAGGAGGTAAATGAGGAAAATTTATTGTAATCACGTGTAACTCAGGAGGCAGAATGCAGGTTGTCTTGTTGTAAGTCCACCATCTATCGGATATGTTATTTTATCACTTCACTTATGAAAGTAGAAATAGTATATATGCCATATTGACTTATATTCTTAAAATTGGGTGTGTTTGTGATTTATGACACACACAAACATATATATATGTGTGTGTGTATACACATACATATGATTGTTATTTACTATGGCATACTGGTTACTGATTCCTTATTATGAGCCAGTTGAACTCAATGTAGAGACAGAGATAGATTTAGATAAAGATATTAACATATACATAACATAGGAAATCAGTAACCAGTATGTGGTAGTAGTGATACATGGTTATTACTACTATCATCACCATCATCATCATCATCACATCATCACTTTTATTACCATTACAGGTTTCTCCCTCTATCCGAAAGTCGAGCATTCCTATGAGACCTTCGGTGAGCCGAAATGGCATAAAGGAAAGAAGCAATTACCTTAGAACACATCTTGCTAAGGGATGCACAAAATAAATCAAGATAAAGCACAGATGCTCACAGAGTTCAAAGCTATGGTGGCTTGGTGCTGAGATGCTGAGTGTAGGTCCTGGGGAAGGGACTTGGTGGTGCCACACTCAGGCTTGGGGTGCGCATTGCCTCTATACCAGATCGCTGTGGAACAAACACTGAAGGCAATTTTCCCTTTCTGACATTTTTTCTTGAAAGTTAAAATCCTCTTACAATTTCTTCCAGTTAGCAAAAACAGGTACTAATTTAAGTCTTTCATAAAATTGAAGTGGCATAAGCTAACTTTCAAAAAGTGGGGGATACCTGTATTATCACTTTTTATATAGCAAGTCAGTAAGACAGGGTTGATGCCACACATGAGCTTATAAATAATTTACTGAGGAGAAAAAGAATCCAAGAATATACTTTAATACAATAAACACTGTACTTTTTGTTTACCAAAAACTTTAATACCTGCTTTGAGATTTAAACTTGTTTTTGACAATTTATTCTTTAATCATATGTGAAGATAAAGTATTATTTTTTTACAAATGAAGGGAAAATTATTATTTCAATAGTGTCTCTCCTCTACTCAAAGCCTTTCAATAGCTTCCCATCTTACTAAGAGTAAAAGGTAAAATAAAGCACAGAAGGGTCTGCATGCTCTGATCCCCATCATCTCTTTGAACAAGTTTGCTACTCCTTTCCCCCTTGCTTACTCTGCTCCTGCCACAAAGACTACGTACTTAACTTTGCTTAGAACACGCTAGGACTGCTCCCATCTCCAGCCCTGGCACTATGTTCAGAAAGCTCTTTCTCCATACAATTTAATGATTTAATTCTTTAAATCATTCAAGGCTTTGCTCAAGTGTCACCTATGCAGTGAGACTTAACGTTACAATGTGTACTGGTTTATATGTTGCTTTACCATTTGCTTCCAAGATCGCCTTGGCACAGCACGGGAGAAACAAAAGAACTACACTGTGAAGAGTTACCTTCCCTAGATGCTTCTGGATTAGATTTTTATCAGTGAGAAGAACTCACATGAGATTTTGAGGCAGAAAAAGGAAACGCCATTAACCTCCAGAAACAGCTGCATTTAGAATCCTGGGCAGAGAGAAATTCAAAGTAATTTTTTCAAATTAATGTGTTTAAACGTGTATTAATGTGTTTGAAAAAGAGAATATTGGTAAAAGAAAAATCACTTTCAGATAAGCAAAATTAAGACAGATTATCACAAGTAGATTCTATGACAATAGATTCTAAAGAATTCATTTCATGAAAAAAGGGGAAAAAGTTCCAGAAGGACAGTCTGAAGGGAAACAAGAAATAGTGAATAAAAAGGTAAACATAGAAAAAAATAATGACTGGTATAAAATGATAACAATGATAAAGTTCATATATGACATTAAAAGATCACAACATTTTATGAGAATTAAAGTACAAGCCACAGACTGGAAGAAAATATTAGCAAAACATATGTCTGAAAAAAAACTAAAATATAGAACTCGTAAAAGAACTCTTAAAACCCAACAATAAAAAAACAAACTATTAAAAATTTAAGATGGACCAAAGATCTGAACAGATATCTCATCTAAGAAAACATGCAGATTGCAAATATGCATACGAAAAAAAATCTCAACATAATATAAAATTAGGGAACTGCAAATTAAAACAAGGTACCACTATAGACCTGTTAGATAGCTAAAATCCAGAACACTGTAAATACCAAATGCTGGTGAGCATGTGGAGCTACAGGAATTCTCAGTCATTGCTGGTGCGAATGCAAAATGGTACAGCCCCTTTGGAAGACAGTTTGACACTTTCTTACAAAACTAAACATACTCTTACCAAATGATCCAGCAATCACGTTTCTTCTAACTTACCCAAATTAGTTGAAAACTAACATACACTCAAAAACGTACTTACTAATGTTTTTAGCAGCTTTATTTATAGTTGCCAAAACATGGAAGCAACCAAGATGTCCATCAGTAAGTGAATGGATAAACTGTGGTACATCCCTACAATAAAATATTATTCAGCAATAAAAAAGTGACATGGTAGGACGAAAGCCACAGTAGAAACTTAAATGCATGCTGGCTGATAAGAGAAAGAAGCTAAATTTGAAAAGGTTACATGCCATATGATTCCCACTATATTACTTTCTAGAAAAGGCAAAACTATGGTTACAATTAAAAGATCAGTGGTTGCCAAGGATTCAGAAAGAGGGAGGGAAGGATAGAGCACAGGGGCTTTGTAAGGCAGTGAAACTATTCTATATGATACTGTGATGATTATTATATATTTGTGTTCAACTTTTTGGACAATCCAATACAACACAAAGAGTGAACCCGAATGTAAACTATGGACTTTAGTTAATAACAATGTATCAATTTTGGCTCATCAACTTTACAACAAATGTACCATCCTAATTCAAGTTGTTAACAACATGAAATAATGAATATGTATACAAGGCTATTCAAGATAATTGTTTTAAGACATGTAAATGGGTACTTAAGGCACTTTGGATAAATTTTCAAGTGATAGCATCATGCATGAATTTAAAAACTGCTGTATATCAAACATCTCCAATGGAGGACCACAGGATGTACTTTACAATACTTTTATTATTCAAAAAGTAGCTGATGTAATGTTGAAGACACTAATGGATTCAGTAAGAGACTGAAAAATATTTTTTTATAAGTTGGGATAATGGACAAATGTAATATGATAAACATATTATGATACATAATTCATAATTATGGATGTGTCACTGTAATTAAAGCATGTAAAAATTATAGCACCAATATATTAAAATTAATCTAATTATTTAGAGATAATATTTTTATACACATATAGACAAAATAATCTACATTACAAATTTTTAAAAGATAAAAAAGTTTCATAAGGTGGCTGGTCTAAGATCAGTGAGGATAAGTCAGCTGCATCAAACAACTAGAAAATGTCATTTAAAAGAAGTCATAATTTAAATACTGTCCGAGAATATAGAGTGCCTTGGATTAAATAATAAAAAAAAAATCTCTAAGACTTCTATGTGGAAAACTATAAAATATTATTAGTAAATGGTAAGAGACCAATAATTGAGGAGTCAGATCATATTGATGAATATAAAGATTAAAAGTCATAACACTGTTATTATTTACTGATTTATAGTTTTAATGCAATTCCAAATAATATTCTTCAGGACTTTATGACTTTAAAAGTTGATTCTCAAATTTATATTGGAGTCAAATCTTCCACTTCTTGATAAAGTTGGATAGCTTATTTATGATGAATCTCCCCACTGAGGACCATTAGAAAAATTAGAGAAACTGAAATAATGAGTACTTTGTAGCATCAGAGAACTAAGATGGCAAGGACCTGAGAGGTAAACATCCTGGGGAGAGGGGATACATATTGAGCTGATCTCTGTATGTTCTGGATAGCTTTTCTTTTCCTATTTGCTAATCTTTAAACAGCAGGTGAGAGGTTAGAAGCTGAGTAGGCTACAAATTTGAGAAACTGACAGGGCTTCTGACCTTCTGTTAATGCTGCATGAATAAAAAACTATAATTCAGGAGGCCTAGTAAACATTTCAAGCTTTCCTTTAGGACTCTTGAAAGCAAGCAACATATGCATAAATGCTAACACTCAGCCTAAAAACCAGCTTGGAATCATATCAAACTCAGATTGAAGTGAGGGAACTGCCATAATTTGTCTGCCAAATCCAAAAGTAAATTCTACCAGGACAAACAGAAATCCATTCGGGGACTTAGATGTTCCCTTCAATTTTCATAGGCAATGTCCACTATTCAATTAACACTTGTCAATCAAGCATACCAAGATGCAGGAGCAATTTACAAAGGAAAAAAAGCAATAAATTGTGAAAATATTAAAATCTTTGAGAATCTAAGCAGAGATTTGCAAAAAAAAGAAGCAAATGGGAATCCCATACTAAAAACACAATCACTGAAACTAAAAACTCAAAAGGATTTAATGTCAGGTAAAATACAGCAAGGTACAAGATACATATCCTGGAAGACAGGACAATAGAAAATAATCTGAAGCTTGAAAGGAAAAAAATAAAAGATTAAAATATAAAAGAAGCAAGAGACATATGGAACATGAAAAATATATTAACATAAATGCAGCTAGATCCAAGAAGATGAGGAGAAAGAGAATGACGCTGAAAAATATTTGAAGATAAAATAATAAAGAATTTTTCAATACTGGTGAAATACCATGCAACAGATTTAAAACCACTATGGATGCCAAACAGAATATATACAAAGAAAATCACACCTAGACTCATCATGGTGAATCTGCTGAAAATCAAAGACAAAAAGAATTTCTTAAAAGTATTCAGAGAAAAAGACACATTACTTTAAAGGATCAACAATAAGACTTACAACAATGGAAATAATGGAAATCAGAATATAGAGATAAAATCTTAGAAAATCTGAAAGAAAACAACTCACAACTTAGAATTCTATATACAATGAAAATATCCCTCAAAATTATGGCAAAATGATGATATACCTAGGCTGACAAAAAGTGAAAAAAATTGTTGTCAGCAGTCCTATACTTGAAAAAAAAAAACTAATGAACTCAAAATATCACTAAAGCAATAAGGATGCACCCAACAGAAATGCATGCATACATGCACCAAAAGGCATGTTTAAAAATGCTCATGGCAGTGCTATACGCAATAGCCCCAAACGCAATACAGCCAAAATGCCTATGAACAGTAGAATGTATAAATATGCTCTTCTACTTAAATACTATATAGTCATAATTAGGAATAGCCTGCTCCTACACACAACATGGATAAGTCTCACAAACATAATTTTCAGGAAGAAATCCGTACACAATAATAAATATGTTATCCAACATACTTGGATTTCAAAATCAGGTGGATTAATTTATGTTGTTAAGATAATGGTTGCTTTTGTGTTGGAGTGTGGGAAAATAAAACTGGAGGGTCACAAGAGAGCTTTTCCAGTACGGATTATGGTTTATTTCTTCACATTGGTAGTAATGAGTTGACCATATCCCCTGTGATATTTATGAATACACTTATATTTGATATTTGTATAAAATTATATTTGTTGAATTTCTGAATACTTATTATCTGATGAGAAATATATTTAATTAAAAAAAACCCAGCCAAACACAATCAATAAAAGAAAAAAAATAGTTACTTCACTTTTATATAAAACAGGAATATTAACAAGTGTAGTACTGATACACACAAAGTAATGAAGGAAGCGGATGAGAGGATGCAGAGAAAGATGCAGTTATATATGGAAACCTAGTATTTAATACAGGTGACTTTGCAGATTACTGGATCAAGGAGTAAATGTTCAATTAATGAAGATGAAAAAATTATTTATTTCTATAGGAAAAATAGGATTTTGTGTTCCTACCTGACAACTTTCAAGAAAAAAGTAAAACAGACTAAAGACAAATGTAAAAGTAATAATTTACCATTTAGAAGAAATTATAAAGGTACAATTTTATCATATTTAGTAACAAATTCACTTATAAGAATAGACAATAAAAGCTAACCACAAACAAAAAGATTGGTAAATCCAATTTAATAAAAATTAACATTTTTATCACACTGCAACCATAAAGGAAGTGAAAAGATTGGATAAAATGTGGGGAAAGATATTTGTAACACTATATAACTAACAAAAAATGTAACATACTAAACACATAAAGGATATCTATAAATCACCAAGAAAATGACAAAGCACTTAATAGAAAAATAGATAAAAGACCTGGATGGAAATTTTATAAAAAAAGAAGCATGAATAATGAACTAACTAGTGAAAAGATTTCAACCTCATTTGTTATAAAGGAAATACAAATTAAGACCATAATAACCACCATTTTATACCAACTTGAAGGTCACCAATGAGGAAACGAAATTCCAATTAGGGAGAATATTGTAAATCAATGGGAACTCTTACATAACATGGATGATAGGTAAATTGGAAGAATACTATGGAAAACAATATGACATCATCTTGTTAAACTGAGCAAAAATATATCCTATAATTCATCACTATCTCTTCTTATATATATATCGTGGGAATTCTTGCATGTGAACACCAACAAACATGCACTAGATGGGTTTTAGAAGCACAGTTTATTAAAGCAGATAATTTTAATAACAAACCTGAACACCGTAAGCAAAATTTAAAAGTAAATTAACCAAATTGTTTGATGGAATATTGTATACTAGTGAAAAATGGATTACAACCAGAAACAATAACAGAAATCTTATAAAGATACTATTGAAGAAAAAGTCACAGAATATAACCTACAGCATGATACCATTTATATAAAGATCTAATACAAGTAAAAACAAAGAGTACCTTATTTAAGACTCATGTATAATCACAATACTTTTAAAAAGAAAGTGGTAACTATAAAATTCATGGAAGTATGAAGGTCTATAAGAGACACAGGCTACAGAAAAGGAGACAGGCCGTGGATAGGTGAAATGGTATTGACAATGCTCAAGTAATAGCTACACAAAAATAAGAGAATAGTGATATTATGCTTATATTATACACATACTAAACAATTCTAGTTTATACCCTTATCTTATACAAAAGATAATGGAAAATCTACTTTTACATTTTGTCAATTTTTCTTATTTTTCTGATTTGTGACCTTTCCAAAAATAAATTTGGCACACTGAAAACAGTACTACATATTCTTAAAGGGCTTACTTAGACCTCTTCAAGCATAACAGCACAGTACTGCAGGGGATGAGATTCTTGACGGACACAAAGAACACATTGCCAAGCATAATAGAAGATCAAAAACATAAAACTGAAACTGTGAACTCTGGGTCCTCCTTTTCTATGCTCTTTATCTCCAAATAATCAAGTTTAATATGAGTTACATATATAATTTCTTGATTATTAAAAGCTATTACTATTTGATTTCCCTCTTTTTTTGTTGTTTTTGAAATACTTGTAGATAAGTCAATTACTTATCAGCAAAAGGTAAGTTCAAAACCTTAGCTGAAAATTCTTGGATTCTGTTCTTTTTCTCACGAAATGATATTTAGGGAATGTGGAGACGGCTACAAACTTGTGTTGTTCAACACTATACTGTCAACATATGTCTTTATATTACTTATACAATTAATGTCAGGATATCTTTACCCAAAACAGGTATTTAACACATAACCAATCTAAAGAAAAAAAAAAACAATGTTTGATAGCCTCTTTAGCTATCTCAAATAAATTTTAAAAATATCAGTTTCCCACCCTTTATCCCATAGACCTCTATTGTTTTCAACAAATGACTTTCCCTCTGTCTTCCTGTTAACGTTGTACCACTTCTCTCTTAAATAAAGTGAAAAATTAGCTCTCTTCTTTAATAATTTTGTCTTCTTTTTAGCTAGGACTGGTCAATATAAACGAAGCCACAATACTGACATGTAGGTGTTACTATCACAAAGTAAAATACAAATATGTCAAATGATAATGTTATTACTACGAAGTTTTTCCACATTGTAACTTATCCACATCAATGTTTAATCTAACATCTTTTAATGTAGACAATATAATAAATGTTTTGTAGATGAAGTTTTATAGCCTATTACATACCTGTTTCTGAACATTTCTTTTTTTCTCAACAAAGACAACTCTCTTCTAATTTGATCCTTTATTTTAAAGCTCCCAACACTTCAGGAGGGTTTTATAAAAGAGCTGAAAAATACTTCATATTTTTATGGTAATCCAGTCATTTTTCTTAACTCTAGGTAAAATTCACTAGAAATCTCTTAAAATGTAAAATTGTAGCCTTCTGCATAGGGCTAGATTTTATGCAGTTCACCTCTCACTGTCTGTCTTGTTGAATCATAAGTGGGCACCTATAATCAATTACAGATCATATCAGAGATTCCCTATAACATTTCATTAGAAAAATGACTCTTTTGGTGTCCCAATTCTTATTACTGGGATTGATGCAAAAACTTAAAATTATTATTTGTTGAAATAGTGATAATAAGAGGGATTTTGAATTAAAGCTGTGGGTGACACAGCTCATTTGGATCTTCTGGACTGATTATTCAAACTGACTACTAGTCATTTTCATGTGACTTGTAAGTTTTCTGACCTACTTGTCTTGGGGCAAAATTGGCTAATATGCCCCAAACTTGGTTATTATAAGAACATTGGTTTTATGTGCTGAAAATCCTTATTCTAATTCTATCCTTGCTTTGCTCTGAAATACTGCCTGACATCAGAAAATAGTAAGCTTGCACACAGGATACATAACAGAGCAGATCAGAGTTCCTCAGAAATATCATAATTAAGGTAGTAGAAACATTATTTGGGGAGTGAACTCTTAGCAAAACTTACTCCATTGAGTTGCCTTAACTGAGGCAATTAATTTTCTCCATTTAATTGCCTTAACTGAGAATGCTTCTGAAAATTGGACTGATCACATCTATATCATGATATTCGTTGGGAGAGACTTCAACTGTCCACACATCTTTGCTAGTCTGCTAAACAACTGTTCGACGAGAATTGCCTTAAGATTTACAAAGTGCCAGTGGTCAACATTAATTTGATTTTAATGGCTTAGAGTCTCACATATATTATATAGATGGCATTTGACCACATTATGTAGCAATGTAGTAACTACAGACCTCTAAATAAAGTAGATCCACTACACTTCCCAATGAATTTACTCCACCATGAAGATGGGTTTTACCAATACTCATTTATGAAACTTACCTCAAACTATATCTCATAGCTTTTATAGTTTATATATTCAGAAGTTGATAATATAGCATGCATCCTAAATATACCACAAGAGGTGAAAAGATTAAACTCAGGATATTTTTACTCTAGTTACTTAAATCTAGTAACTAATTTGCTTTCTTTCTTTGTCCTTAATTGGGACAATATGTTAGTTATTTTCCTCATGTGAGCAGAGCTTTTAGTCATTTTGAAGCAATGCGTCTAAACAAATTTTGATGAAAAAATAATTATCATTTTTTTTGCCTTTATGACTTTCTAAAAAAGAATGCAAAAGACTAGTCTCAGGAGATACGATTTGGAATTTTGGTAAAAGTCAATCCATTAAAAATGTATTTTTATATAATTCTATAGTTACATAGAAAATAACTTAAAAGACTTTAATACCTTAAACGAATATTTTAACCAAAAATGATTTATGTATCAATAGAGCTAGGAGGAAGGGAACTGAAAATTTTTATATGGCTGCTTCCATTGTGTACATTCAAATTTGTCTAAATATGCTCATCAAATAAGTGAAATGCATTCCCTTTGTTTTTTTTTGATTAATATCACAATCTACTTCTTTGAATAATAAAAGCTATCCACTTCAATTCCCTAGTCATAGCTACAGCTGTGATTTTTTCCCCTGAACTTCAAGAAGATGTAACATCTAATTCAATTCTACAGCAAAACTTATGCAAATATATTCCTTTGCTCTCTCTCCTAACCCATCTAGCCAATGCTTTTCAATCTTGTAAACTTTACTGAGTCATTCATTAAATGCAAGGTTTTAGATTTATTTAGGGCTTCTCTTTAATAGCATCTTCATTTAAAAAATTTTTTCTGAGTTATAATCTTTACAAATGGATGGCATCAGAAGAAATATCATGAGGATCCCTTATCTGCCTGACATGCAAGTGATCTGCATTGCTACAATCAACAAAATAAGTTCATCTGAGGTGTCCTTTAAAGGGACTATAAATAATCTTATTTCCATTTTTTATAATCCCAGTTTGGTGATTATTACTAATTTGCATTTTTTTTTACTAGAGGGAACTTAAGTTTCCATAAAAAATTAATAAATAGAAACCTCAATTAAATAGAGTTAAAAAGTAGAGCCCAACAGGAAGAAGAAAGACTCCTTTCTGCGAAAGGACTCAGCCAATGAGAAGCCATGGACTCTTTGTTTACTATAGCTCTTCCAACTTCCTTTTCCTCTTTATAAAAGAATTCTCCTTCCCTTGCCTTTCTGGGACTTGCATGTAGCTCATCATGGTTGCAGACCCTGGACTGCAATTCTCTACTAAACCTGAATAAAACTATCTTTGTTGAGGAAATATCTGGCAGTCTATTTGTTACAGGTTGAAAATTCCCACAGTCATTTTATCAGTGTCGGAGAAAATGAACCACAAAACCTGGGCTAGAATTCCTTTGGAGGAGAAATCTGATATCTTCATTTCTGAAGGCACTGTAAAAGAAGGGGCACTAGCTGAGAAGCTGAATCTATAAGATGTAGGAGCTATCTATAACTCTCTGTAGAACCTAGAATAAATCACTTAGCTTCAGTTCCCACACTTGTGAAACTGAGACATAAATCTCAGAGTTAATGGGAAACCCAATGAGTTAATGCATAATAATTAAAATTCTGCATTAGCATAACACCATCATGAATTTTGCTGTGTTCTCATTTCATATGAAGTCTTATTGCTTATTACTTTTCTTTAAACTGAATCTTTAAAAAATTAAAGGTTATTTTCTAAAAGAAAACTATATCACCATTACAATGGAAAACAAGGATGTTTTTCATAAACAGCAGACAATCAAAAAACAAACACTTGGAAAACAAAGCAATGCTACAAAATCCTACCTAAATACCATGTCAGCTGAAGACTCTGAGCCTGAGACTTTAGTTTTGTTAAAAGAGGGAGAGATTACAAAATGGATTAAAGACCTAAATGTAAGGCCAGACACTATAAAACTCTTAGAGGAAAACATAGGCAGAACACTCTATGACATAAATCACAGCAAGATCCTTTCTGACTCACCTCCTAGAGTAATGGAAATAAAAACAAAAATAAACAAATGGGACCTAATGAAACTTCAAAGCTTTTGCACAGCAAAGGAAACCATAAACAAGACCAAAAGACAACCCTCAGAATGGGAGAAAATATTTGCAAATGAAGCAAGTGACAAAGGATTAATCTCCAAAATTTACAAGCAGCTCAATAACAAAAAAACAAACAACCCAATCCAAAAATGGGCAGAAAACCTAAATAGACATTTCTCCAAAGAAGATATACAGATTGCCAACAAACACATGAAAGAATGCTCAACATCATTAATCATTAGAGAAATGCAAATCAAAACTACAATGAGATATCATCTCACACCAGTCAGAATGGCCATCATCAAAAAATCTAGAAACAATAAATGCTGGAGAGGGTGTGGAGAAAAGGGAACACTCTTGCACTGCTGGTGGGAATGTGAATTGGTTCAGCCACTATGGAGAACAGTATGGAGGTTCCTTAAAAAACTACAAATAGAACTACCATATGACCCAGCAATCCCACTACTGGGCATATACCCTGAGAAAACCAAAATTCAAAAAGAGTCATGTACCAAAATGTTCATTGCAGCTCTGTTTACAATAGCCCGGAGATGGAAACAACCTAAGTGCCCATCATCGCATGAATGGATAAAGGAGATGTGGCACATATATACAATGGAATATTACTCAGCCATTAAAAAGAAACGAAATTGAGCTATTTGTAATGAGGTGGATAGACCTAGAGTTTGTCATACAGAGTGAAGTAAGTCAGAAAGAAAAAGACAAATACCGTATGCTAACACATATATATGGAATTTAAGAAAAAAAATGTCATGAAGAACCTAGGGGTAAGACAGGAATAAAGACACAGACCTACTGGAGAACGGACTTGAGGATATGGGGAGGGGGAAGGGTGAGCTGTGACAGGGCGAGAGAGAGGCATGGACGTATACACACTAACAAACGTAAGGTAGATAGCTAGTGGGAAGCAGCCGCATGGCACAGGGATATCAGCTCGGTGCTTTGTGACCGCCTGGAGGGGTGGGATAGGGAGGGTGGGAGGGAGGGAGACGCAAGAGGGAAGACATATGGGAACATATGTATATGTATAACTGATTCACTTTGTTATAAAGCAGAAACTAACACACCATTGTAAAGCAATTATACCCCAATGAAGATGTTAAAAAAATAAATAAAAAATAAAAGAGGGAGAGATTATAAAGAAATTGTGGTAGATGTTCTCTTTGATGAGATAAGAAGGCCAGAAAGAAAAATGGAAAGGAGCCCCTTTTTCTGTCTGTGACTCAGTGTTATTTAATGTTAAGACCACAGACCATCTATTTATATCCTATAACAACAACTCTATGTGTCTCATACTTCGTGAAACATTACAGTGATAAACATAAAATGTTTAACACAGTACATGCCAATGCACTTTGACAATTATACAAACTTAAAATAGTTCTGGCAAATTAAAAATCTTCATCAATCCAATTAAATAGAGCAAATTCATTTAGGGGCCTACTTCCCCAGTAATTCATTTTCATTTCAATAAATTTGGATTACTTTGACAGGCCAGTTATAGTATTCCTCTTTTACGCATTTGGTAAAATAAATAAGTACCAATAACACAATGATTCTAACATATGTAGAAGCACTATACCTCCATTCTGCTAAGACTATCCACTAAATTTTTATTTTGATTATTGTATTTTTCAGTTCTAAAGTTTCCTTTAGATTTATCTTTATATATTTTCTTTCTTTGCTGATAATTTCTATTCATTTGCTGGAACTTTCTATTTGTTTGTATTTATTTATTTTTTGCTTCAAGTATGTTCTTTATTGTCCATTGAAACTGTTTTTCATGGTTACTTTAAAATATGTATCAATATTTGTTTTTCTCTTTCTGACTTACTTCACTCTGTATGACAGAC
Organism: Stenella coeruleoalba; assembly: GCF_951394435.1. Lineage (NCBI taxonomy): Eukaryota > Metazoa > Chordata > Mammalia > Artiodactyla > Delphinidae > Stenella > Stenella coeruleoalba. The sequence goes on from NC_137154.1 coordinate 20,186,515, forward strand.
TCTAGCTCCACCCACCTCACTACAAATAATTCAATTTCATTTCTTTTTATGGCTGAGTAATATTCCAAACACAACATTGTAAAGCAATTATCTCCAATAAAGATGTTAAAAAATATGTATTGATAATTCTAATATTTCTATCATCTTGCTCCTGGCATTTATTAATTGACTTTTTTCATTCTCTTCAGATCTTCCTGGTTCTTGGTATAATGTGTGCTTTTTGTTCTAAAGCTAAATAACTTTTAGTATGTTATGAGACAGCATGGTTAGCCAGTGTTGAAGCAAAGACTGCACCAAAGTTCAATGGGCAAAGAACACAACATGGCTATTGCAGTAGAGCAGAAAGACTACAATGCAGTCTCAACTCAGCTGCACTGAAAGGAAGGACTGGAGAGTCTTTAAGAGCTGAGGATAGGGGCAGACTTAGGCCATGTGTGTTTGCTAATTAGTTTTACCCAAAGGCAAAGTAAACTTTCTGGAATCTTAGAGTAGGGGAGTCATAGATTTTTCTGTGCTCTTTGGCTATAGTTGAGCATTTGTGGTCTAAAATCTCTTCCTTAACTTTCTGGCTAGAGAGAGCAGGTATCTGTTGGGGCCATGTTTGTCTGTGTCCATTGGTGTTTCCAGGTTGCCAGTTTTTTAAACTCCAAGTCTGTGATATGAGACAAAGAGAAATCCCATGTTGATCTTTGGGTCCTGAAGTTTGTAGCTGGTCTTCTTCTCTTCACCTTTCTTCCTCTTTTTTTTTTTTAAAAAAAAATACTGTCCACAGCTTTTAGTCGAGCTAAAACTAAAAACTATTTAGAAAGAGGAATAGGGAACAGTACATCTGCTCCATATTCCTGGAAGCAGAAAGATAATATACTTTTATTTTTAAATGAATAGTTCTTACTAGCTTCAATTGAACATTTTGGTTTGGAAGGCCGAACTACTTCTCTTCATTGACCTAAATTGTGCTGCTGCTGGAGATCCAAGCATTACATATCTTTAAAAAAATTTTTTCATGAATGCCAAATACTGTTCTTCAATGCATTGAAAATCCTTTCTTATACTCTTGATTTTACATGACAGAATTTTAAGCTTGGCAAAATAAGTAACTATTCATGAGATAGTAAGTTCTTAAATTCAATTCACCACTTATTGAATCTTTAATATTGGTCAAGTTGCTTTATCTCATCTAACTTCTATTTCCTTATACATAAAACTGAAAATTAATATTGAACTCACAGGTTGTTGGAACTATTAGATATGATGATACATGTGAATTTTTTACCATATTACATAGTGAATATAAATGCTAAATTACTATTATATAACTTACCTTGTTCTTTCTTCTGCCCTTTTTAATTCTATTTTTTAAAAACATTTTTATACAATTTTAAAAGGATACTTTCCATTTACAGTTATTACAGAATACAGGCTATATTCCCCGTGTTGTACAATACATCCCTGTAGCCTATCTTACAACCAATAGTTTGTACCACCTACCACCCCACAACCATATGGCCCCCAGCTCCCTACTGGGAACCACTAGATTGTTCTCTGTGAGTCTGCTTCTTTTTTTGTTATATTCACTAGTTTGTTGTATATTTTAGATTCCACATATGAATGATATCATACAGTATTTGTCTTTCTCTGTCTGACCTAATTCTCTTAGTATAATGACCTCCAGGCCTATCCATGTTGCTGCAAATGACATTATTTCCTCCTTTTTTTATGACTGAGTAGTGTTCCATTGTGTGTGTGTATATATATATATATACCACATCTTCTTTATCCATTCATCTGTTGATGTACATTTAGGTTGCTTCAATGCCCTGGTTATTATAAATAGTGCTGCTATAAACATTGGGGTGCATGTACCTTTTCAAATTAGTGTTTTTTATTTTTTTGGATATATACCCAGGAGTAAAATCGCTGGGTCATATAGTTGTTCTATTTTTAGTTATTTGAGGAATCTCCATACAGTTTTCCATAGTGGCAGCACCAATTTACATTCCCACCAACAGAGTATGAGGGTTCCCTTTGCTCTACATCCTCTCCAACATTTATTTGTGTTCTTTAAAATGATATTCATTCTTTGTGCCTTTAATTGTATATGTTTCTGAATTAGCAACTTGACCTAAGAATGGAAAGGAAAGTTTCTGGAAAATTCAAGTGTATAATACGGACAGCAGATTTACACTTATATGTAATGAACTAAAAAACATAGGCCTGGTGGAGGTAAGTTATTTATAAGTAGAGATGCATAACATGAATAGGAAAATTTTAAAAAGAAATCGGTTCTCAGACTGAAAAAACTTCAATCGGTCTCAGATAAGATGACTTTCAACAACTTTATCCCACAAATAACAAATGAAAGGAAGTTTGGGATATTGCCTATACTCGAAGATAAAACTTCACCAATATTGGATAAATTAATTTTCTTACTGATATTTTTACATTTTCAAATATAGTCTCTTCCAGTAAAAAACATAACACGAAGATGTTGTGCACTGATGTGAACTAAGGATAGAGGTAATTTATAATTCAATGTTTTAGTTTTCTGAGTACAGAATTATAACTATTTGATGGAATGCCTATTTTGACAATATGAAGGGTGATTACCTAAAAATTTAGAGCCCTTTTCTTTTTTGCCCAGTACAGTATCTGACATAAAGGAAGAGCTTAATATGTTGCCTGAATAAAACGTAAGAGCCATCACATGACTTTATTTTTCAGCATTCCCCAAATTTCTGTTTTTTTCTTAATAACCGTGCACTGTATTATTTTTTAACATCTTTATCAGAATATAATTGCTTTACATTGTTGTGTTACTTTCTGATGTGTAACAAACTGAATCAGCTATATGTATATTTATAGCCTATATCCCCTCCCTCTTGCTTCTCCCTCCCGCCCTCCTTATCCTACCCCTCTAGGTGGTCTCAAAGCACCAAGCTGATTGCCATGTGCTATGCAGCTGCTTTCCACTAGCTATCTATTTTACATTTGGTAGTGTATATATGTCAATGCTAGTCTCTCACTGCGTCCCTTCCCCCTCCCTGTGTCCTCAAGTCCGTTCTCTGCGTCTGCATCTTTATTCCTGTCTTGCCCCTAGGTTCATCAGAACCATTTCTTGTTTTTAGATTCCATATATATGTGTTAGCATATGGTGCTTGTTTTTCTCTTTCTGACTTATTTCACTCTGTAAGACACATTTTAGGTCCATCCACCTCACTACAAATAACTCAGTTTCATTTCTTTTTATGGATGAGTAATATTCCATTGTATATAAGAGCACATCTTCTTTATACATTCACCTGTTGATGGACACTTAGGTTGCTTCCATGTCCTGGCTATTGTAAATAGCGCTGCAATGAATATTGTGGTACATGACTCTTTCTGAATTATGGTTTTCTTAGGATATATGCCCAGTAGTGGGACTGCTGGGTCATATGGTAGTTCTACTTTTAGATTTTTAAGGAACCTCCATGCTGTTCTCCATAGTGGTTGTATCAATTTACATTCCCACCAACAGTGTAGGAGGGTTCCCTTTTCACCACACCCTTTCCAGCATTTATTGTTTCTAGCTTTTTTGATAATGGTCAATCTGACTGGTGCGAAGTGATACCTCATTGTAGTTTTGATTTGCATTTCTCTAATGATTAGTAACGTTCAGCATCCTTTCATGTGTTTATTGGCAATCTGTATATCTTCTTTGGAGAAATGTCTATTTAGGTGTTCTGCCCATTTTTAGATTGGGTTGTTTGTTTTTTTGATTCTGAGCTGCATTTGCTGCTTGTATATTTTGGAGATTAATCCTTTGTCAGTTGCATCGTTTGCAAATATTTTCTACCATTCTGAGGGTTGTCTTTTTGTCTTGTTTATGGTTTTCTTTGCTGTGCAAAAGCTTTTAAGTTTCATTAGGTCCCATTTGTTTACTTTTCTATTTCTATTTCTCTAGGAGGTGGGTCAAAAAGGATCTCACTGCGATTCATATCATACAGTGTTCTCCCTTTGTTTTCCTCTAAGAGTTTTACTGTCTGGCCTTACAGTTAGGTCTTTAATTCATTTTGAGTTTATTTTTGTGTATGGTATTAGGAAGTGTCCTAATTTCATCCTTTTACATGTAGCAGCCCAGTTTTCCCAGCACCACTTATTGAAGAGGCTGTCTTTTCTCCATTGTATACTCTTGCCTCCTTTAAAAAGATAAGGTGACCATATGTGTGTGAGTTTATCTCTGGGCTTTCTATCCTGTTCCATTGATCTATATTTCTGTTTTTGTGCCAGTACCATATTGTCTTGATTACTGTAGATTGTAGTATAGTGTGAAGTCAGGGAGCCGGATTCCTCCAGCTCCATTTTTCCTTCTCAAGATTGCTTTGGCTATTCGGGGTCTTTTGTGTTTCCATACAAATTGTGAAATTTTTTGTACTAGTTCTGTGAAAAATGCCATTGGTAGTTTGATAGGGAATGCACTGAATCTGTAGATTGCTTTGGGTAGTATAGTCATTTTCACAATATTGATTCCTCCAATCCAAGAACATAGTATATCTTTCTGTCTGTTTGTATCATCTTTAATTTCTTTTATCAGTGTCTTATAGTTCTCTGCATACAGGTCTTTTGCCCCTTAGATAGATTTATTCATAGTTATTTTATTCTTTTTGTTGCAATTGTAAATGAGAGTGTTTCCTTAATTTCTCTTTCAGATTTTTCACCAATAGTGTACAGGAATGCAAGCAATTTCTGTGCATTAATTTTGTATCCTGCTACTCTACCAAATTCATTGATTAGCTCTAGTAATTTTCTGGTAGCATCTTTAGGATTCTCTATGTATAGTATCATGTCATCTTCAAACAGTGACAGTCTTACTACTCCTTTTCCAATTTGGATTCCTTTTATTTCTTTTTCTTCTCTGATTGCTGTGGCTAAAACTTCCAAAACTATGTTGAATAATAGTGGTGAGAGTGGGCAACCTTGTCTTCTTCCTGATCTTAGAGGAAATGGTTTCAGTTTTTCACCATTGAGAATGAGGTTGGCGGTGGGTTTGTCATACATGGCCTTCTCCGTTGAATCTGAATGAGGTCCTTGCTGGATAGAGCACACTTGGTTGTATATTTTTCCCTTTCATCACTTTAAATATGTCCTGCCACTCACTTCTTGCTGGCAGAGTTTCTGTTGAAAGATCAGCTGTTAACCTCATAGGGATTCTCTTGTATGTTATTTGTTGCTTTTCCCTTGCTGCTTTTAATATCTTTTCTTTGTATTTAACTTTTGATACTTTGATTCATATGTGTCTTGGCATGTTTCTCTTTGGGTTTATCCTGTATGGTACTCTCTGTGCTTCCTGGACTTATTTCCTTTCCCATGTTAGGGAAGTTTTCAACTATAATCTTTTCAAATATATTCTCAGACCCTTTCTTTTTCTCTTCTTCTTCTGGGACCCCTATAATTCTAATGTTGGTGCACTTAATGTTTTCCCAGAGGTCTCTGAGACTGTCCTCAATTCTTTTCATTCTTTTTTCTTTATTCTGCTCCCTGGCAGTTATTTCCACCATTTTATCTTTCAGCTCACTTATCCGTTCTTCTGCCTCAGTTATTCTACTATTGATTCCTTCTAGAGTATTTTTAATTTCACTTATTGTGTTGTTCATCCCTGTTTGTTTGCTCTTTAGTTCTTCTAGATCCTTGTTAAATGTTTTTTGTATTTTCTCCATTCTGTTTCTGAGATTTTGGATCATCTTTACTATCATTACTCTGAATTACTTTTTAGGTAGGTTGCCTATTTCATCTTCATTTATTTGGTCTTGTAGGTTTTTACCTTGCTCCTTTGTCTGTAATATATTTTTTTGTCCTTTTTGTTTTTGATGGGTGGTGCTGTATTCCTGCCTTATTGGTTGTTTGGCCTGAGACACCCAGCACTGGAATTTCCAGGCAGTTGGATAGAGCTGGGTCTTGGTGCTGAGATGAGGACCTCTGGGAGGCCTCACTCCAACTGATATTCCCTGAATTGAGGTTCTCTGTTAGTCCAGCGGTTTGGACTCAGAGCTCCCACCACAGGAGCTCAGGCCCTATGTCTGGCCTGGGAACCAAGATCCCGCAAGCTTCGTGGTGTAGTTAAAAAAAAAAAAAAAATGGAAGAAAGAAAGAAGAAAAGGAGCAGTATAATATCAAAGAATAAAAAACCAAATAAAATTAGAAAGATAAAAAATGTATTAGGAAAAATAAAACTATAATTGTAACAACTGCCGCAAGGTAAATTAAAACCACAACAGGAAAAAGAGAAAAAAAGGGAGGGGGGGACAAGCCAAAAGGTGAGAACAATAACAAAGTATAAAGAATAAAATAAAATTAGAAAAATAAAAGATTTAGTAGAAAAAAAGAAATATAAGAGAATCAACAATAATGAATCAACAAGGTAAAACAGAACCCCAATCTAAAAGAGAAAAAAAAAAAAAAAACCCTTGGCTGTGGGGGTGGAGTTTAGACGGGGTGGAACTTAGGCAGGGGCGGGATTTAGGGTGGAGCAGGACCTAGGCAGGTGGGGGGTGACGTTTGAGTGAGGGTCGGGGCCTCTGCTTAGGACCTGCACAGAAGGGGAGAGGCAGCACATGGAAAGGAGGGCCTCTGGAGTGTGGAGTTTGGAGGCGAGGCCCTGAGTGAGTGTGTGTGGTAGGGGTTAGGCCCATTGTGTTGGAGGGGGTCTCAGAGAGGGTCTCTGAGGGTAGAGGTAGGGCCCTGGGTGGGGGTGTGGGGTGGGGCTTGGGCTCTGCATGGCAGCAGGGAGGCTCCGAGGGCAGAGGATTAGGCCTGGGAGCCCAACTGGCTCTGTGGTGCCTAAGTGGACAGGGAAAGCCCTGGTCCTGTTCCCTTCCGTTCCTTCGTGCCCCTCCCCCACTGTCTCCCCCAGGGCCTCCCCCCTCCCCGCTGGACCCCTAACCGTGGGTGGGTCCCACTGGGTGTAGGAACTCCTCCCCTCCGCCAGCCACCCCTCAGGGGTGCGGGTCCCGAAGGTCCGGCCTTTACTTTTGCTCCCCCTTCTCTCCCTCCCACTCCCTCAGGACCGACGCGGCTGGAGGGGGCCTAGGTGGGCAGAGCATCAGGCCCGGGATCTCAGCAGGTTCCTGGGGGCCCAAGTGGGCAAGGGAAACCTGGCCACGCTCCCTTTCGATCCTGTGCCCTCCCAATGGTTCCCCAATTTCCCGCTTCCGGCATGGGATCCCTTCCCCTCCCCCAGCCACCCCTCAGGGGTGCCTCCACTTCTCATTTTCCTTTACTCCCCCCACTCCCCATGTCCTATCCAGTTGCTGGGGGTTCCTCCCGTCCCCTTAGGTGTCCATGGTCCCTCACCGGTGCCTGGTAGGTGCCCTGGTTGTGAGGAGACGCAAATTCCTCATCCTCCTAGTAAGCCATCTTGACTCCGCCCCTCACTGCGTTTAATTTATGCAGCTGTCTGGTACCAGGGAGAGGAACAAAGTGCTACAAGATCATAAGACAAGACCGGCTGGTTCTGCCCAGGGGTAGAAAATGCCGACGGTGTTTCTCTTTATCACATCTCTAAGTCGTCATGTCAGCACGTTGGACGCTGCTAGCTGTCACTGTGTGTGAGAACCTCTGGTACCGTCAAAGTAGCTCGCTGAGAGTTTAGCTGTGTTTCTCAGTTCCCATTCAGCAGCCTTTTTATTGTCTCCAGATAGTTTCTGGATTGGAACCAAATCATTGAAATCTATGAAAATTCAGGAGGTGCAGCAGGTTTTCTGTTTATGACCTTTACTACCCCCGAGATGTTCGTGGATTCACATCCCACTGAGAAGTTTAGAAGCAACATTTTGCCCTGGATTCCACTGACCCCCCTCCCCAAGCCACCCGTGCAATTTCCATTGTATTTTTAGTAGTTTGACAGAGTCCACTCCCCACTCCCTTCGCCTCCCACACTGATCCTTCCCTTTGTGGTTTCACATATCACTTATATAAACCCAGAGGCTAGTTTGTGAAAGTTCTCTTTCCTTTCATTGCTGTACCTAAAGCCTCATTGTTTGGTTCACCCTAACTCTACAGGAACGTCCTTTCAGTGTTTGCTCTCCAATAACCTAAAATGCATGATCTATTATCATCATTCTAAGCTGCTTCTGATCTGTGCACATGAGTTGGATTCACTGAAGACTCTGGTTGGCATGTACCACTACCCTTGTCCCTACCCTAGGATCGCTTTTACTCCCTTCTCTTTCCTCTTCACCCTGTGAACACTACTGTGTAGACTGAGGGCAGCAAGTGGGGAAAATGACAAAAACACAAAACTCTTTCCTGCTCCCTGTGGAGCTTTTGGTGAGCAGAGGGGATCTCAGCTGTCATTCCTGAAAACACGTTTCATGTTCTCTTTCTCAGTATTGCCAACACAGAACTCTGAAAATACTTTCTGAAATGCCTCTGAAACTCATAAAGATAAAAGTGTCTTATCACCCGGTGGTAGAGACCACCCTGCCAGAACCAGTTACTGCCACTACTGCTGACACTGTGCATAGAGCTTCTTTTGTCATGGCCAGTATGTCAGCCTGAGTTTCCTAACCATTCCTCCAGGACCTTTAAACTCATTCCCTGAAGCCTGACAGCAATTTAACAGATGTCAATATTCCTGAATGTATTCATCCAGAAATTGCTTGGCCTATACTCTGAGAGAACTGTTAGGGAAGAAAAAGCAAAACAAAACTTCCCCGCTTAAAAAGAAAAGTGTAAAAATCAGGCCGTATGGTATTAGTTTAAAATTCTGTCTTATCTGTGTTACTTATATCCGTATAAAATATAGATGATGACTTCATCTCACCTACATCATTACTTAGATGACTCCATCTCACCTACACAGCACATATCTTTATGGGCTGTAACAAGTCATATAATCGAAGAATGAACAAAGAGAGTGGGAAGCTCACATAAGTTCTAAATCGTTAAATTTAAATTCCTTACATATAAGTAGATAAAGCTGAGGGAATGGAAAGAGACCTCCCTCACAATAATCTCTCTCCCCCACATCCTATATTACTTTAAGTATTAAAGTTTGAATAGCTTTTATTCACAGATTCTCCTAGCTCTCATCCTTCTTTACCTTTCAGCATCATGAAAAAGGCTTCAGGACATATAAAAGGTCAAGTGCAACAATGACCTTGTAATTGCAAAATCCAGGAGCATCTCTGTAATCAGAATACTACTTAATCTCCCCAAAATCATGTCATTGAAGATATTCCTTCTTTATTTAAAAAGGAGAAATGTAGGGCTTCCCTGGTGGCACAGTGGTTGAGAGTCTGCCTGCCAATGCAGGGGACACGGGTTCGAGCCCTGATCTGGGAGGATCCCACATGCCACGGAGCGGCTGGGCCCGTGAGCCACAACTACTGAGCCTGCGCATCTGGAGCCTGTGCTCCGCAACAGGAGAGGCCGCGACAGTGAGAGGCCTGTGCACCGTGGTGAAGAGGGGCTCCCGCTCGCCGCAACTAGAGAAAGCCCTCGCACAGAAACGAAGACCCAACGCAGCCAAATAAATAAATAAATAAATTTTATAAAAAAAAAAAAAAGAGAAATTTAAAACTGAATATGATTACTATAGTAAGTAAAGTGAGAGTAAAATTCATTTTATTTTATAAATTACTGTTTAATAAATACATTCATTATAAAAGAAGAGTAACATATACGTCACATGGGGGTATGACTGAAAGGCAACTGACATTTGTTAATCACCCCCTATATATGTCCAGAATTATACTGGTAAGTGATAGTTTATGTTTAGAGATGACTTCTAAGGATTCCTCAGTCTCTGCATGTACATACCTCAATCCCATCAATAGGTGGATGTAGTATCTTCCTCTAGAATTTAAGCTCGCCTCGTGGCTATCTTTTACCAATAGAATGCAGTGAAGATGACACTCTGCCAGATCTGGACTTTGTCTCCAGAGGACTAGAATCTGGCTTCCCAAGTAAAGAAGCTCTACTACTGAACAGTGAAAGAATATGTAGAGAGAGCCCCAGTCAGATACCAGACGTTCCATCTATCCAAGCTGAAGTATTGTATATGCGATTAAGGCCATCTTACATATTCCAACATCAACTTTGCTCCCAGTTAAATGCATCAGTCACTGAACAGGTAAGTGACCACAGACAACACAAAACTGAGCAGAAGACATACTCATCAGAGTCTTACTTTCAATTGTTGGAAATGTTAAATTATAGTGGTTTTAAGTAACTAAGTATTTGGCGGTTATTTACTCAGTGATAAATATATGAGACGGACTTTGAGACCTGGAAATGGAGACCTGCATAACAGAAACTTAAAATATGTGGTATTGGCTTAGACCCAGGTGATTGCAAGAGGCTGGATGGGCAGTAAAGAGCCTGTTGATTGAGACTGGAGAAGCGATAAGGTGGCTTGCACTGGGAGGCTGAAGGAGGGAAATCCAGTGCTAAGTATCCATGGGAAACTGGCAAAACTGCTGACTAAGTTAGCATAAAATGTAGAAAATGTATCCGACTAAGGAGATATCTATGCAGAATGTCAGAAGTGCTGACTGACTTGATTACCTGTGTGTGAGAAAACAAAAGAGTTATGAGCTAAAGGAGGAAATATTCAGTGTTGAAACAGAAATTAGGGGAACTATTTCCATTTTTGGATTTTCTAGATGGGAAAGTAAATATTTTTCTAATCCCCAGCCTCAAAGACAGAAATAGCCTCAGGCAAAGATCAAATGCAGGGCACTGCCAGAGAAAGATCAAATCAAGGGTTCTTCCGTATGATCTCTTTTTAAAACCTCAGAAAGACTTAATGAGTTTTATACTGCATTCACCCAGCATGAAAAAATGTCTTCGAAGAATATTAAGGGCAACATCCCATAGAAACATGGCTTGCAGCCCGAAGTTGAGAAGGGCTGGTCTTAAAGACATTGTAGGTATGGCTTTTACCTAATGAAATGAATTATAATTTGACGCATTAACTTAATACAAAGTTATTAGAGTACTTGTACTAGCTTCGACTAAAGGAGATTAAGACATTTCAAAATAAAAAGAGGCTTCTGGCCACCAACTGTTTAGTATATCAGGAAGAAAAAGCTACTCAACAGCAAATAGAAGTTATTTCTTATGATAAAGGAATGGCATCTCAGAGAGCAAGTCTAACAGCTCAGAGGATAAAGCCAAAGGCTGAGGTTAGCCATGAATTAGTGATTCATTCTCACAGGCCAAAACTGGGTTATATTCAAAGAACATTTCCTGTCTGCAGGAGTAGGAGGCTGTGAAAGCAAGCGATGGTTGGATTTTAGAACTGCTATGGAGCTATGTGCTGCCTATTCTTCCTCTCTTTGAAAAAGTGTGTCTCTATTGTCCTGCCCCTGTCTCATGAATAATATTAGGTACAGATAACTAGTTTTTTAAATTATCAGTTCTCTAGAGGAACTGGACTTGCACCCAGAAAAACCTCATCCAAATCCAGTCCTGATGCAGATCACAAGCTATGGACTTCAAGTCTAATGCTATAATAGGATACGTTTTGGGGGTATGGTGCTGGAGGGTGCTGGAAGGTGCTGGAAGGGGGTGGGTAGATATTTTACATGACAGGGGCATAACTTAGTATGGTAGATTTTACTGGGATTAGATCCAGAAATCTGACCCTTCCCAGGACTGCCTGCCTAAGAGAGGTATTCTACTTCTCTTATGAATGACCACTGGCCTTATGACTTGTTGAACCAATAAAATGCAACAGATGTGACATTCAAGAGAGTTCCATCCCTGGGTTTTAAAAGGTATTGTCTTCCATTTTTGTCATTTTGATAGTAAGCCTCCATGTAAAATGTTAAGATTCTCCTTCTGCAGAGGCCATAAAGACACAGAGGTTTAGCATGCTCCTACTAATTCAGCAATCCCATCTGTTGTGCCCAGACATTTGAGTGAGGCTATCTTCTATCCTACAATTCAATTCAACATGCCGCAGACAATATCACATGGAGTAGAGATGATCCATACCCACTGAGCCCTATCCAAGTCGTGTAAGGAGCAATAAATTGTTGTTTTGTTGTAAGTTATTAAGCTTTGTGGTGTTCCGTTATACAGCAGTATAACATTTTAGTATAGGCATTTTATATGTAGTCTCTTTCTATTCTCAAAAAAAAATTCTAATATAGGCTTTCATACTTCAAATCACTTTCTCCTGTTAAACTACACTGCTGTCCAAATGAAAATATTCATATATTTAGATGATTGAATCAATATGAAGATACTGTACTTGAATTATCTAAATTATCAGCTCATATTCCACTTGGCTATGGGTATTCATACATTCATGATGCCACTTGACCTTTAAGTTCTTGGACGGGCACCTATTTGTCTAAGTTAATTTCAAGGCAGTCTACATGGAGTCAAGTGAATTAACTATGTCACCTTTGGAGTTCCCTTCCAGCTGTATGATTCTATGATTAATGCTGGCTCACCTGTTTTCATGGCAGTATCTGATGGTGTTAACTCAACATACGAAAAATCTTATCTTGCAGTGCTCTTTTATAACTATGTATACTTAGAAAAAATAGGAGGCTTAAACTTTTATTTCAAGAATAAAGAAACAGAGAAATGGCAAAGGCATGGCAAGTCAAAATGTAGCAATAAGAAGCATGCACTCTAAGTTCCTAAGTAAGTAATCGATACATATGTGAACATAAATTAACCCATTTCCTTAAGCAAAGTACCACCTTTAAAGTTAGATCATGGAGGAACCACAGGACATTTTTAGTGACTGTAGTTAGAACTACATGCCTGAAACTGCTAGGCACCACTGATTATGTCAAATAATCAAAACATAATCTTTGGTCAGAAAGATATGTCTCATTACCTGGAATTTATAAATCATTCAAATGTTTTTTTTTCTCATTCTCTCTAATTCTTTAAGTTAATTAAAATTGCTTTAGCAAAGACTTCAGACACTATAAGTTTAGCTTACTGATCCCATCCTGGGTATTTAATAGCTAAGGAGTGATTTAAGAACATAATTATAATAATAAGAGCAACAATACTAATATTAACTAATTCTGTTTTTTTCATGTGTTCAAGGAATTCACATTTTATTCTCACCACTGCCCAGTGAGATAAAAGGACAAAAATTGAAGTTTTCAAGATATGAGAAAGGAGACAGACAAAAATGTTTTAACTTTTTTGGTGTCATATAGCTAGTTACTGAGAATTTTATATATACATTTATATATACATATTTAATTAGTTTTAGCAATATTCAATCTCATTACTTTATAACTGTGAATGAAATGTACCCAATTACTCTAATGGTTCAACTTGTCTACTGGTCACTAGGATAGGAATTATTTCCTATCCTGGTCACTACAAATTTGTCTACTGGTCACTAGGATAGGAATTATTTCCCAAGTATCATTTAGTTTCTTTGACAATAAGTAGCAGAAAGTGTCCTAACTGACTTATGCATAAATACAGTGACTTTGTGGAAAGATACAGTATAAATCACAGCACTGGAGGAAGCACTCAGTCTTTGAGAAAGACAGGAGATAGGATATCTTTAGAGATCACAGTATTAGGGCCTACTGCACCTTACTCTACAGTGCTACAAATTACTTATTTCTAGCTGTCTTCTTGCCCTGGGTGTATCCCAACAGATAAAACTTGCTAGAGAGTTAACAGAAAGAGATAAAGATCGAAAGAATTCAATTGCCTTAGTAAGGTCTATATGTTGTGAGACGTAGGGATCTCATTAGTACAAGAACCATCAGAATCAAAAGAATAGAATATGGAAAATTCCCCAGAAAATTACTGAACAGATGAAAGCTAAGCATATTATATTTATGGTTAAATATAAGGAAATAAGAGTCCAAATTAAGCTAAGTATTTTGGTAAAAGTTTCATTTGTTGTAGGTAGCATAGCTGGAGCTGGTATCTATACCTTTATATATATTTTTTTCACATGCCACTATGAGATTTTGAATACATCTTCCAGAGAAGCAGATTTTTTTTTTCTGGGCAAAGTATTTGTAAATATGTATAAAATCAAGTAAAGTAAATCACATAATTTCTTCAAAAGTAGTAGTTTCATAAATGTGTTTAGACCACAGTATTGTAATTAAAACAGTTTGGAATTTATGAATGAGGAGTTTATCTAAAGTAACAGGTGCAGCAGAGTTAATAGTTACCGTAAAGTTACATGCTCTCTTTTGCAGAAATTAACAAATTTGTTTATAAGTCTAGGTTATATTGGGCAAACTTAGAAAGAAAGCAACCAAAATCTATTCCTGTTCTAGACTGAATGTTTGTGTCCCTCCTAAAATTAACACTTTGAAATGTAATCCCCAATGTAAGGATATTCAGAGGTAGAGTCTTTGGGAGGTGAATGGTTATAGGGGTGGAGCCCTCATGAATGAGATTAATGCCCTTACAGAAGAGCTTCTTTATCCCTTCCTCCATGTAAGGACACAGGATGTGTATCCTCACCAGACACCAAATCTATTGGTGCCTTGATAGTGGACTTCCTAGCCTGCAGGAACTGTGAGAATTGAATTTCTGTTGATTATAAGTCACCCACTCTATGGTATTTTTGTTACAGCAGCCTGAACTAAGATAACCTCTTTGAAATCCAATTAAATTTCTTCGAATCATTTAAAAGTTTATGGTCTTCTTATTCTCTATTTCTCAATGTTCCAATGTTCTATATCTGACTTTAAAATTCTCCAGATCTATTAGCTGCATTTGACTTGATTTTACACACGTGATTGATTTTCAGACAGAAGAGGATTGTGTAAGAGGTGGTACAGTACAGTGGTCAAGGATCTGGATCTCTAGATAGACTGCCTATGTTCAAATTTTGGCTCTGACAAGTTTTATGTTAGGCAAGTTCCTTAGTCTTGTCTGTTAAATGGAGACAATAACTGTTATACTGAAAAGCTCTTATGAAGATTAAATTTGTTAATATATGTGAAGTGCACAGAACAGTAACTGGGACATAATGAATGCTATATATACGTTTACTATTGTCATGTTAACCAAGCACAGTGTTATAAGGATTACTCAGCAGGTGTCTGGTGACTATTCACTTAGAGTACTACTGGGTTCATCTGAAGATCTGGATCACCAGAAGAGGATGAATAGACTGTCCGACTTAATTTGATTTCTGGGAAAACTTCATGTCCACTTTTTTTAAACTATTATGATCAAACACAGAATATGTATATGAAATAGATAGCAGGTAGCTTGAGTTATTCTCTCAGTGTTTAACTCTCTTACTCTCTCCTTTATAGTTGTAAATCCAAAAGTCACATTATGCAAAGTCACATTATTATTTTTTTTTAAAGATTTATTTTTATGTGGACCATTTTTAAAGTCTTTATTGAATTTGTTACAACATTGCTTCCGTTTTATGTTTTGGTTTTTTGGCCATGAGGCATGTGGGATCTTAGCTCCCCAACCAGGGATTGAACCCTCAGCCCCTGCATTGGAAGGCAAAGTCCTAACCACTGCACTGCCAGGAAAGTCCCCAAAGTCACATTATTTTTAACAGCTGTACTTTGTACTTCTGTAAAGTTTTGCTTAATAGTTAAAGTTTAACTATTAAGCAAAACTTAATAGTTAAAGTTTGCTAAAGATTGCTTAATAGATTTTCTAAAGTATGTTGATATAAATTTAACTACCATCAGAGGAAAGTAGGTATTATTTTGAGCTCTTTGATTTTTTTTCTTTTTCAGGAAATGCCATAAAATTCTGTATATTTCTTTCTGAACACATCTAATAATAAATTGAAAAGGAATGTAGGTGTTATGAATTCTATCGATGAAATAAAGATCTGGAATCCTGTGTGCCTACAGCTGCTTTGGTGTAGAGATACAGCAGAGGCCTCAGAATGCTGTGATTTTTTCAGTTCCTCATACAATCATTCCCTTATCTAAAAAAATACTCATTGAGTACTTTCCAGGTGACAGGTGATATTCTGTTCTCTGGAAGTAAAATACTGTTTGGTGCAGTATTTTACATGAAACACTACTGTTTTCATGGAACTTCTATTCATAGGAGAAGACAGATAATAAGCAAATGCATAAATATGATGATTTCAAATAAGAATTCCTGGGAAGACTATATAACTGTAGAATGCGAGAGAGGGTGACTGGAAGTAGAGCAGTGGTCAGAGAAGTCTTCCCTGAGCAATTCGTATCTCAGCTGAGATCTAAATGATGACAAGAAATCAGACCCATGTGGCTGTGTAGGAAGAAAGCTTGAGAGTAGGAAAGAGTAAGTGCAAAGGCCTTGAGGCAGAGATGAGCTTATAACGTTTGAGGAATTGAGATAAGACCCAGTGATTGATGCACAGTGACTGAGGGAAGAGCCACAGGACATGAGATGGGAGACTGATGCATGGCTTCATCATGTAGGGTCATTTAATAAGTAGCAGGAATTTGTATTTTATTTTAAGTACACGTTTTGAGAATTCATTGAAGAGTTTTAAGTAGATTCACAGTATAACTTCACTCATATTTTAAAAATTTATTTGGGTTTTTAGAATAATTGAATTTTGTGGCTATATTATAATTCTCTCAAAATTAAGAAATGGTCAAAAATATATATGACCATATACGCAAACCTTTCTGACCCCAAAAGGGACTTACTGAACCTGTAGATCCTACCTCTTCCCTCTAGCATTTCCATATTTGGTCATGTATACCTTAGTATTAGGTGAATTTTTCACTAATAAAACTATGGTTACTTATTTTTTGTTATTAATTACAAAAAGCTTAATTTAGATAGTAACATTTTCAGAAATATATAGTAATATACAGTAATATACTCATAAAGAATATTGACAATTTTCAAAGTATCATCTCTGTTTATACAGCTATTGCATACATCAAATCAGAAACAGTGGAAGGAAAACAGATCAAGTTATTGCCTCTTCCTCAGAAAACATGCAGTTTATTAGAAAAATATTATGTTTATGAATAAGTTATTATGTAATGGAAATGTGCAAGAAGAGCCTTAGCGTGACACAAATTCCTTTATAGCTCAGAATGGCAAGATGATATTTTTGTTTAGCAGTGGAGAGGACAAGCAAGAGGTGGTGGGAAAAAAGGAAACTACAGAAGAACAGTAAAATAAAAGGTGACACAGATGATCCAAGAGCAGAGTGAAGCAAGTTTGGCTAGTAAATTTAATCAATACATGTCCGAATCTCATGGAAAGGACATATTTGAAATTAATAATCTAAGTTTTGTTTGTTTTAAATCAAGTTCTGACACTAAGTATAAAACTTATTTTCTCTCTCTGACTTTAATTTCTTTCTTATTAAAACAGGGTAGGTAGCTGGCCATGCCAAATCCCAGGTTAAAAACAAAAATTAATTCTGTAATTTGTCATAGGGTAAGTTTGTCCGCTTCCAATTAATTCTTCAGACTGCAGTCAAGTCAGAGTGCCCTTTTCAAAATGCAAATCCTATCAGGGTACTAGTTTGATCACTTTCCCTTTCACATAACATAAGACAATAGGGCTCTGCTTGGTATGGTTCTACCTACTTTTCTAGCCATATGGAGAACCACTCTTCCCCGGCTTTATCTAATTCAGTCAAATGACTTTCAATTGCTATTATTCACATCATGCTTCCTCTGACCTCTGTGCCTGGAATACTTTTCTTCTCCTCTTTTCTCTTAACTCCTACACTTTATTTAATTCCTTGCTCATATTTATATCAGAATCCTCTTTTAGAAGCTTTAGAAGCATCACGTCACTTTCATTCATAATATCTAACACAGTTGAACCTTCTCAGCTAGTTGTATGGAACTAACCTCTACATGTTGCACTAGATTAAGGGTCCACGAAGATAATAGCTATGACTATGTTTGCTTTCTATGTTATTCTAACACCTCATTTGTGCCTAAAAAGTGTATATTGAATGGATGAATGAATGAATCAAACAATGAGTAGAATTAATGATGACAGTGAAATTGAAAAGAATGGATATAAAGTATATTTACGGGAGTGTCTTCTTCCTGATATTCTAATTCTCCACCATCGTCTGATAATACTAAAGGTATTTTTTTTCTCAGCTTCTCTCCAAACAATGCAGACACAAGAAAGAACTTGGAAGTGCTATCAGAAATAGCATCATCATTATAATAGTTATCCTCAAAACCATTTTTCTTTATCATTATCATCGTGATCACTGCCATCATCGTCACTGTTAGAATTACAAATATACCTCTGTTCAGTACTTTAGCAAAATGGAAATTAAAAGTGTATATACGTATAGAGCCAAGCATATTTTCCATGAATAAAGAGCATTAATGATCAGAGGGAAGAAAGTGTAAATCTGTAGGATTTATTCATGGTTTGAGATATCATGTGAAAATTTAGCTTTGAAAGTAAGCAATAAAATTTGCATTTTTGAATTTATACCTAGTTTGACACCCTCTGGGCCAGGACAAGGAACAGATGCTGTCAATACAAATTGCAGCACTTATGTAACACTGTGACATACTTGAGTGAATGTAAGTATTTTTCTCAAAGATCTTTCCCTCACAAGGCAATCACTTTTTAGGAGCTGTCCTTCATCTACAATATGTGGCCCTCATCACTTAGAATTTAACAAACTATCACTGCACCATGCTGTTTTTTCAATCTGAACTTGTTTCCTAGGTATATGAAATATTACCTATTCATAGAAGACTTCCTCCAAAATTGAATATACATGCACACCAAAACCTATAATGGGTTATCATGGACACCTCTAGTTTCCTTTGCAGAAAAAATAATTAGGATTTCTATTTTGCAAAAACGGAGCACCTGTTCAAAATGTTCCCTAAGATAGTCAAACTGGTATCATATAATATGCTTTTGTGTATAATATTAAATTATAGTAGATTAAGCAGAGTATCATGCATGCATTTTTCACAGCATATAATTAAGGTCCAAAATATTTGTTGGGTGAGTGAATGAATGCACTCTACAAGTCAGTAATTTATTTCTGCAGTTTCTGTTAGTGATTAAGGTATTTTTCTTCCTAAAAATTCAGTTTGAGGCAGACTCACAAAAAAAACTGACTCATTTCATCTCGTAAAGTACACCATGTTTTTTCAAAGGGAAAGAGTGGTATGTGCACAAATTACTTCTTCACTAACGTCTGAAGTATAACTTCTCCCTGTATTCAACTGTTTCAATCCAATACCCAAAACATAAATGAAAAATTCTAATCTGACTTCTAACTCTTAAATAAGTAATAGGTAACCTGAAGTAAATCAACACATCTCTATTTTTTATTATTTTCTACCAATATTAATTTTCTTATTATACATTTTAATAATAAATGGATAGGTAAATGTGGAGCCAAAATGCTCTCTTTTGATTTTTAGACAATTCTTTTGGCTAACATTATGAAGAAATAAAACTTTTTGACTAATGAGAATAATCATATTTGAAACAATTGAAATTTATAAAGAGCACATTATAAATAATGCTCAAATTCCTCAGTGAACAAACATTTTCTCTATTCCTAAATTAAGACTATTATCATGTAACCATCTTATTCATTCATTTATGTATGGGAGTCTCTGAGAAATTTAAGACTGAGTGATGTATTAAAAATATGGGTGGGTACCTGAACGATGGGTGTACATTCTGGAATCTAATCTAACTCCACTCAGAACTTTCAAAACTCAGTCAGTTTGAATACCAAAAATTAATAATCTTTTAATTCCCATCTCTTCATTATTTCCTTAATTTTGCCCATACATTTTCTCCTTGTATAAACGACTGGCATTGGAGATTAAATGCTAAAAATTCACTATTTCAAGATATTCTAATGAGATTTTGGCCTAATTTTTTGAAGTATAACCATATGAAAGTTTGTAAAATACTGATAATTTTAAAAAGTATCTAACTGGTGACTTTATAAGTGAAAACTAAAACCTGACCTTGACTTTCACTAGCAATCGCAATCTTTCATTATGTACAATCATTTAGATCAATTCCTACTCTATAAATATTAGAGATGGGATTAAAATCTTATCTCCCAATTTCTTTTCACTTATCTATGCTGCTTCTATGTGTGAATCTTGATGAATGAATGCAGTTGATTATGAAGGACAAGTAGCTTCCTAAAAATAAGGCAGTATCAGGATGTAGTGGCCATTTACAATTATTTTGGCTGCTCAGAAACTGAAGCCCCTTCTAATATTGTGGAAATCCCCAGTCACATAAAACAAAGTGTCCCTCTCACAAGAGAAGATGTAAAGCGGGGTATCTGTTTTACCAAGGCCTAGAACACACACACACGCACAAATGACTTGGACTTAACCCACCAGCTGTACCAAGTCCAGATCTGGAATTGTAAGCCTGAGATTCAGATAAGCAGAATATTTGTATACCATTCTGGCCATGTTGAGAGAATCAATACTAACCACATTCAGTTTTCAGAGGCAGTGATGTATGACCATGTTGAGAAGTATCTCAAGACATTAATAGAAAATTTAGAAAAACAAGCAAGCAAAGAACTGAGGCAATAATTAACATCAGGAAAAACAAAATATTGTATAAGGATGAAAACATGTTTATGTCCATTATGTGGTGCAACTGTGAACAATAACTATACAGTCCAAAAATTCATTCATGAAAAATATGGATTTAAGTAAAAATTGGAATATTATATTACAAAAATGAGGAAGAGGAAATGGTAAAAAACAAGAAAAGTTACAGCTTCATCTTCTAAATTTGGAAGTCTATATATCTATGTATATCTATATATATATAGGATTTCCAAAGAAACAGAACAAACAGGATGAGTGTATATATATATATATATATATATATATATATATATATATATACTTAGAGATGGAGGGAGGGAAGGGGAGAGAGAGTGAGAGACAGAGATAGAGACAGAGAGACAGAGAAAGAGATTGAGATGTATTTGAAAAAAAAATAGCTCACGTAATTGTGTAAGCTTGGCAAGTTCGAAATCTGCAGGGTAGGCCAGCAGGCTGGAGACCGAGGAAAGAGCTGCAGTTCAAGTCCAAAGGCAGTCTGCTGGGAGAATTAATTCTCACATGGGGAGGTGAGTCTTTTCCTATTAAAGATTTCAACTGATTGGATAAGGTTCACCCACATTATGGAGGGTGATCTGCTTTACTCAAAATCTACTGATTTAAATGTTAATCTCTTCGGACAAATACCTTCAGAGAAACATGTAGAATAATATTTGACCAAATATCTGGATACCATGGTCTAGCCAAGTTGACACATGAAATTAGCTATCAAAATATATAATATCTAAACCTGAAAAATCAAGTAGTAGTATAGGGAAGTGGGATTAGAAACTGGGAATGGTGAATTAGAGGACTGTGTTTTTTTCATTATAAGTCTGATAATTTTTACTATTTGACTCTTTAAACCTACATGGAAAGATTACCTGGATAAAAATAATAAATTTAAAATATTATAATAAAATTTAAAAACTCATGCGGTCATCATGAATATTTCAGATGTATATTAAGTGTCTTTGTCTTTCACCTCCTCCTCCTAAGATAAACAATGGAACAATGACAGAATTTATAAAATCATCGACCTACTCAGGAAAATGAGGGAAATAGTTGTTAAAGTTGAGTAGATTGGTTATCATGTTTGTTATGTTAATCTCTGCAATTTACTCTATTTTAAAAATATTTAAGAGAACACATATTTTAGCCCATAGACAACTGAAAATAACAATAAGTAACATAAAGGATGAACAGTTTCATTGAGTATGACTGCTCACATTGGAGAGCTAAACTAGGTTTGGAAGTTCCTCATCACAGGGGTCCTACTAGTCCACAAAGACCATCTCATCTTACATACACTGAGAAATCTGCACTCCCTCCTCTCCCATCTCCCTACAGCTAGGTACAATTTTATGGCTTGTAATAGCAAGAAGGGCGAGAATCTTTCTCTTTCTCACCCTGAGGACAGTAACCGGAGTTGCAAAGTCATGTTCTTGAAGCAGGAGTGAGGACGGAGTGAAGTGATATGTTCTCAGCCTGCTGGCAGCTCCAGCTGTTTCCTCTTCAGACTAGTTCAAGGCTGTGGTTTTGGGAATTGTTGCTAGAAGCTTTGCCTTGAGCATAATTGGCAAGTCCTCTTAAACATTTTAAAAATCCAATATCGATTTAATCTTTTTTCTGTATTATATACCAGAGTGCATGTTTAAAGGGATGAGCTGAAGTAGAAATATAGCTGCTGCTGAAGTAAATTTAATGGGTGATATAGGAAACAGCTTGAAATAGAGTAGGTGTGTAAGACACTAATCAGAACTGGAATACAGGAGAAGAAAGATGCAAAACCCAGTATAGTCAAAGACAATGGAGGAGTGTTTTTTAGCAGGGATGGGCGTGGGGGGGAGCTTGTGCTCCTATTCACAGAGGGAGCGCAGTATAATGGGAAAAACAGGGATTTTGAATAGGCTTGAATTTTGGGTTCTGACTCAATCATTTCTGAAGGCAAGAGGCTTCTTACACACCTTTACACACACACGGAAGACAATATTAAGACAAGAGTTATTTGTGGATGACATAATTATTGTACAATCAACATCTTGATAGGATTCACAGAAATTACCCCATGTATTTTTATTTTCTCCATGTTCTAGAGAGTATTCCAGTGTGCGGTGGCTCAGGAGCAGGTGCCTGTGTGTGTGTGTGTTTTCTCTATTGGCTCTCAGTGAGTCTAAGTATCATCACTATTTGATTAAGATCCCGCCTGTATCTAGGTTGACCATAAAATAAACAGCTATAAATACTTGCAAAAAATAATAGAAATTTCTTGTTTCACGTCTACATACATCCTGTAAAATGCTTTACTCACTTAAAGCAGCTCTGCTTATAATGGCTTTCTATTAATCTTATAGTAATTGAAAACATATTTTTGCTATTGTAATATCTTGTTTTTTTATGTTTTAATGTCTTTTTTTAAATTTTCAGATATTATTACAGGAGGAAATAAACAATGAAAAGACTAATGCAAAATCTAATACCTGCATGACCTTGATACTAAATCTATCTGAATTTCAATTTTTGTCAACTGTAAAATAAAGGAATTAGACAGAAAGAACTCAAACATTCCTTCCGACATTAAGATTCTGGTTCTATGAACACAGATTGATTTTTTTGTCCAGGATGGTATTAAAATAAATATTTCTATCATTATAAACTTAATAAAATTTCCCATTTCTGAGATTTGAGAGCAGCATTCCAGAAGAAGTGAAAAGTCACAAAATTAGGCACATGAAATTTATGATGGAATGATTTGACACCAAGAATTGACATTTTATAACTGCCACTCTCCAAATACTATTTTATCTAATAAATATGCTCAGGAAATATTCTGTGAATGTAATTTAAAAAGACATGGAAATAATTCCTCATTTTCACTATTTTATACGTGGGTATTTTGGTGGTAACTCAGGCTTAATTTTATTGTTAGGTGTTTACTTTACAGAAATGTAAAATAACATCTTTACCAGAAAGTTTCAATTAACAACTGTATTTAGACCTCTGTAATGTAAAAACATTCCCCTACACTTTGAAACGGAGACTTTATAATCAAACTAACTTAGTTTTAATACCTATCTGTCATTGGGATATAATAATGACTTAAGATTTTGCTATACGGGAAGAATGAGCTAAATTTTATTAAACAACTACATTTTAACTCTTCCAAAGACATTATTGCCTTATTTTATTTTTCTCTCTGACATATCTGTGCAGTGCATATTATGCCTATTTTACAGATTATAAAACTGGGTTCTGAAAAAAGAATCAAGGCGTGCTTGAAACAGATATTCAAGGTGACTTAACATACATTATTATTTAGTCTTCATAACAACGCTTTTTATTTTATTTATTTTTAATTGAAGTATAGTTGATTTATAATATTATATTAGTTTCAAGTGTACAATATAGTGATTCAATAGTTTTATAGATTATACTCCATTTAAAGTTACTGTAAAATATTAGCTGTATTCCCTGTGCTATACAATATATCTTGTAGCTTATATATTTTACACATAGGAGTTTGTACCTCTTAATCCTCTACCCCTATCTTGCCCCTCCCTCCTTCCCTCTCCCTGCTGGTAACCATCAGTTTGTTCTCTATATCTATGGCTCTGTTTCTGTTTTGTTATATTCATTCTTTTTTTTTATATTCCACATACAGTGATAGCATACAGTATTTACCTTCCTCTGTCTGACTTACTTCACTAAGCATAATACCCTCTAGGCCAATCCATGTGGTTGCAAATGGCACAATTTCATCCTTTTTTATGGCCAAGTGATATTCAATTGTGTGTGGGGGGGGGTATATATAAATATGTATACACATGTATATATAAACACGCATGTATATATGTATACAGACACACATAGGTGTGTATATATATATATCACACCTTCTTTATTTGTTCATCAATTGATGGACACTTAGGTTGCTTCTATATCATCGTTATTATAAATAATGTTGCATGAACATTGGTGTGCATGTATCTTTTTGAATTAGTGTTTTCATTTTCTTCAGATAGATACACAGGAGTGGAAAATAATGAAATTAGAACATTTCCTTACAACATATACAGAAATAAACTCAAAGTAGCTTAAAGACCTAAATGTAAGACCAGAAATCATAAACCTTGTAGAAGAAAACATAGGCAAAATACTCTTTGACATAAATCATAGCAATATTTTTTTAATCCGTTTCCTAAGGCAAAGGAAATAAAAGCAAAAATACACAAAGGGAACTTTAAGTTAAAAGATTTTGCACAGCAAAGGAAACCATCAACAAAACAACAAGACAACCTACTGAATGGGAGAAAATATTTGCAAATGACATGACCGATAAATTGTTAACATCCAAAATATATAAACAGCTCATACAACTCAATATCAAAAAAAACTCAATAAAAAAATGGGCAGAAGACCTGAATCGATATTTTTTGAAGAAGATATACAGATGGCCAACAAGTACATGAAAAGGTGCTCGACACTGCTAATCATCAGAGAAATGCAAATTAAAAGCACGAGATATCACCTCACATCTGTCAAAATGGCTATCATCAAAAAGTTTACAAATAACAAATGTTGATGAAGATATGGAGAAAGGGGAGCCCTAGTACACTGTTGGTGAGAATGTAAATTGGTGCAGCTACTGTGGAAAACATTATGGAGGTTTCTCAAAAAACTGAAAATAGAACTAGTATATGATCCAGCAATAACAATCCTTTATAGTTAGAGGCCACTCTCTCCCAGTTAGAGATTGGAATAATGATATTTACAGGGTAGGGCTAAGTAACACGCACAAGGTTACTAAACTCGCAAATGACAGAAGAGAGTAAAAAGTTAATTCTTTTTATACTCCAAATCTTGCCCATTTTTACTCCACTATGCTTTACGATTACTGCCTTTCTCTCCTTCCTTCTTACATCTCTGTTTTCTACAAGATTGGTGAATAGGAGAAGAGGGTCTGAGTTATTATAGGTATTTGTGTTTGTATATATGTATCCATGTATTTATGTAAGCATTAAAGGAATTGGAGGAATTTCATTATAAGAAGTGTAAGATAAGGTTCCTGGCATCAGAGAGCCTGGACTCCATACAGGGAGAGTATTAATCCATTAATACAAAATTCAAGAAGGTGAGAATTACTCAGGAATGAGTAATTTAGAAAGCATATATTACCATAGTTCTGCACAAACTACATGTGCATCAGTGCCTGATTGGTTCATTCTGGATAAAGAGTCTAGAGACTGACCAATCAATATTCTTCAGTGAATCACACACCATTCAGACTCTGTTCTAAAGAGCCAAAAAGGACCATGAATGAAAGGCAAGTTTAGCATCCACTTAGCAACTGTATACTAGTTGTTACGGAAATAATATGTGAAAATAAGGCAGAAGCCCGTAACAAGAGTCAGAAAACACATGGTACAAATCTGGGCTTACTGGGAGGAAATAGTTGAAGGGGAAACCACAAGAATATCTGTCTTGGAAAAATCCAGGAAAGAGAAGAGAGCCAAGGGCACATTCTAGAAGATTCAGAATCAAAGATTCCAAATGAATGCTTCATGCTGAGAAGAGTGGTAGTCAGAAATTAAGATCAGATTGTTTAAAGCCTGCCTAAGTGCTAAGGATTTTGAGCTATATAATAAGCTAGGAACCATTAAGGATTTTTTATGAAAAAGTATAATTTTTAAAGATTAGTTTTTAGGAATCCAATAGGAGTTAATTTTATTGGAGTTATAAATATATATATACATATATATTTATATATATATGTACATATATATATATATTTAGTTTTCTTTAAGCAATTTAAAAATTGGCAACACAGGAAAACATGGCAGTGGCTATATGATCACCTCGGAGCAGAAGAAACACATAAGTGGTCTTTCCTTATTTCCCGAGCTACGTAATAGTAAGCAACTATTTTCCAGGAACAAGGTTGGCATAGGTGTAGGTAGATACCTTTACAGGTAACTCCACAGATAAGGTGTAATAAGACACTGAAACCTATATGCATAGATTGAATAATCTAGCCTGCAAGGTGTGTGGGTATGCTCTGCACACATTATTACAAAATTTTTCAGAAAGCCTTTAAGGAAGCATGTCTTTTGTCTTCTCCAATTCTCTTTTGACTTCTCTCCCTCTCTCGATACATATATTTGAGTTCTCAAATACTTACATTGTCCAGTATGAAAATATATTTTTCCTGCTTGGCAATGTAAATATTTGAGTTAACAATTCTTAGTGTAGACTATAAAACATTATCTTCAACAATATTTAGGTGAAGAAGGCCCAAGAACTTAGTTGGTCAATGAAATCAACAATTCACTGATAAATAAGTATTAAAATTCCAGAAGAATTGAATACTGTACAAAAATTCGTTCTTTTTTTTCAAAGTTCTCGAAGAGGTTATACATACAAAGATTATTAGACTGAAATTGAGTCAGTCTTGAAGAGGCTATACATACAAAGATTATTAGACTGAAATTGAGTCAAAGCCCTAGAGAGAGCTTAAACATCTTTGGTCCAAGTTTGTTCTGTCATAAGGGATGCATAATGGATGTGGCTGGTTATAAAATTCAAATATAAATGTTTTCATTTCTCTTTTTGGGGAAAAAAACATATTGGAAAGAACTCTGTTGTCTAGCTAAGTAATCTTTCATAAAAGTTTTTCTTTTATGAATATTTTAGTTGAAATATTCAGAAATAGTCAGAAATGCATATGGCATATGCCAATTAAGTCTGTTAAATCTGGGATAAATACATGTATATATCTGTAAATAACACATATGTAACTTCTGAAATGACACAGATTAAAAAGTGAAAATGCATTGAAAAATGACGTTTTCCCAGATGAGATTACGTCAAAAATAAAGTGGAGAAATATAAGAGAACAAAAAACATATGTAACCTTATAAACCATCTTATTAGAAATTTGTAAAACTCAGTACATGTATAACTTCCTCTCAAACAATCTTTAGAACACATTGCGCATGTTGTTCCTTGTGACCACTGTATATCCAGCAATATTTTTAAAAAATCCACTGCCCATGAATGAATATTACAGAGGTAATCAATTCATTGTGCAAATAAAAGAAGGGAAGAGTGAACTAACATATATTTAATGCAATAGAGTCAGGGTTTATTTTATAATTGAGGTTTAGATATGCTAAGTAAATGTTTAAGGTCTTAATGCTAATAAGTGGCAGAATCACTAGTAATAGTCAAGTCTTCCTGGTGAGCATATCAACTTTTTTTCCCATTTATTAAATCACCTCCCTCTCTTAGGCTTAATAGGACAAACAGAGACTTTTAAAATTCTGATTTGCAAATGAAAAATGTACATTCTTGGAAAACTGGAAAATAAAGAATTCCAGTAGAAATTAAGCAAATGTTACCAGTATATCCACTACTTGTAATATGCAGCTTCTACTATGAGATTTCTATGCACATATTCATTTAATTATACATACTTGGACTCTTTCTATAGATATCTCTTTACAACATACTTTTTCCCTTTTGTAGACATTTTCACATGCCAATAGTATTATCCCACATCATTATTTTAATGGATTCATGAAGAGATTTATGTATTTAAATATATATTACTGGATATTTGTCATTTCTAACTTTTATTATCAACAATGCCATGATGAACATGCTTTCAGCCACCCTTTTATGCATATCCCTAATTAGATTCTTAAAATAAATTCACAGAGAGTTTGTTCAGTTGAAAGGAGATGCATTTCTCAATTTACTGATATATTGCTAAATTACCTTCCCAATGTTTTTACCTGTTAAGATTCTCAAAAATAGGGTATGAAAGCATCCATAGCCCATCCATATTGTTGCTAAAACTAGGTAAGAACTTTACCAGCAAAAAACCTTTTCCAGTCTTATGTGAAAAAATACTACCTCCGGGATTGAACTGGCATTTCTTTGACTCTTAGTGATGTTGGGAATGCTTTTATTGGCTTATTGGGTTTTTGTATATCTTCTTTTATAATAGACTAATTTAAGCCTGTCTATTGGGGTTTTCAGCTTCTTTTTAAAATAGAGTTTTCAAACATGAAAAGCTTTTTTAGTGTGTGCTTGCACCCCTCTCCAGTTTTGGCCTTTTATCTTGGTAATTAATTTTATAATCAGATGATTTATATTTAATGTAGTCAAATGTATAAACACTTTGAACTTTTTATGTATGTTTAGCAAAGACTTCACCACAATTTAATTAAATATCTCTATCTCTTTCTATATTTTCTAGTTCTTTTATGTTTACATTTTTAGATTCAAATACTTAACAGAGGTTTGTTTGTCATAATGAGTTTTGTTTTTCTCCCAATATTGTTAGGCAATATTCCCAATTGTCAAGGCTCACTGAATGCTCACCATAATATTTGTTAATCTTATTTTATTTTATATCACTGTATGTTAAGAAGCCTTGCTACCCAATTATGCTTATCTTACACAGAAGCAGTAAGAAACCCATTCTAGAACTTTCTAAAAGAGAGAAGGAACTCAGGTTATAAAAGAACAAAATAAGGCTAATGTTAACTGTCCTAATAAAATGTGTACATGCCATGCACATAGTGTGAGACAACCTTGTTCTAATCTCAGTGACCTTGTAATTTCAGGTCTCTAAGTATCCTTATCAGGTAAGTAGTATTAACATCCTGACTTATAGATTAAATAAATAATGATATTGAGGCAAAAAGTCACACAAATAGAAATGGATAAAAGTAAGATTCAATCCCAGGCAAGCTAACTCCAGTGGCTATGCTATGAATCATTACCCGATATTTTCCCATAAATAAAGAAATAAAGAAGGAGAGAGCGAGAAAGGGAAAGAGAGAGGAGGAGAAGGAGGGGGAGAGGGAGGGGGAGAGAAGGTTAGAGAAGAGAGAGAAGAGAGAATAAAAGAGAAGCGAGCAGGCGGAGGGGTGGGGAGAGGGAAGGACTGGAAAGGGTAGGGCTAAGGGGGACTGAGAGGGAGAGAAGAAATGAAGAAACCCAATAAATGCACAAAAAGGAACATATCCTTTCAGTTATGTTTTGTTGTTTGATTTTTTTTTCTCTGCACAGACTTTGAAAGACAAGCACTAGAACTAGTTAACATGAAAAATGAAGCACATTCACAGATAAGTATGGCCAAAGGTAAAGAGCAGCATTCTCCAAAAGAGGAAGTATTGGTGGTCATATATCCCCAAAGGTGCTTAAATATATGATGATTGGGGTCACATTAAATTCTTTCCCTAAAGATTACAATAGATATTTCAATGCATCAGCACCATATGGACAGTGATTAGAGAGGTGCTAACTATAGAATCTAACACCAGTGTTTTTCAAACATATTTCTATTTAAAAATAATAACACTCACATACACCATCCTACAAATTATAAGCTGTGACATAGAAAATAAAGTCATAGAAAAAAAAGACATAGAAAAGGAAGTCAATGTAAAATTCTCAGATCAAGGCATTATATTTGGATATATATATCACACATACACATGTATGTACACACATGAATACATATATAGGATTGCTGGTAAAATAATATTTCTACTTTGCTACTGACTTTGAGTAACTGAAAAATTTCCAGAAGAGGGGAAAAATCCCTTGATAAAGTAATTCGAAACTGAAGAAGGTCAAGAAAATTCAAGTGTCCACATTAAGATTTCCAAGATAGGAATAAAGAGGGGGATTCCAAAGGAAGGTAGGTAAATGAAATATTGATATGCCTTCCTTCCCAGAATGGCAACGCATTAATTGGTTAATGAGGGTTAATTAAAAGGGTTAATTATAGCTTTTGCGTTTGTTTCTTATCATTTTACTTAACAAATCCCTAGTGATATCAAATCTACTTTCCAATCCATACACATACTAGTAAAATGGAATGGCCAGTTTATGCATTTACCTTTACATCCTCTGACGTAGGCACCACCCAAATGGTTTCCCATGGTGTTGGAAAAGTGCATACAATTTTCTAAAAGATTTGCACTTTGCTTCACACCAGGTATTGAAAAATACAAAAGCTATTTGCAGAAGGATTGAGAGTATCTGAATTCTTTCGATATTTTCTTGTCTGAAAATTGTTTTAAATTCAGGTCAGAAAAGCTAGTGTAATATTGGAATTGAAAAGAGCAACAGTGTTTTGACATTGTATATCTTGGCATAAACCTTGCCTCATTCACAGTATGAGATGTCATGAAACTCAACTCAGCATAACATAAAATCAAGTGGGTTAAAGGAGTTCAAACAGCAAACATCCAGGTGTCTCCTGTGTCCAGCATCTGGTAATGCAATGAGTTTGTGACAGAGTAACATCAACATGCCAATAATCATTCAATATTGATTGTGCACCTCAATGTAACAAGGATGTGTCAAGGACACATAAATTAATAAAACATTTTTTATTCCCAAGGAGGGAATGACCTGACAATTAGCGTTTACTGAAAAGTCAGATACTGGCCTGAGCATTTTACATGTATTGTTTTTTAATCCTCACATTAATCTCATGAACTTGATGATATTTTACAGAGGCAGAAAGAGGATCCACAATGATTAAATTATCTAAGGCACGTAACCAGCAAGTGGCTGATAAATATTTGGAACAGAACTGCTTTAACCACAAAATCTTTATGCTTTGAATTAGAATATTTCCTCTCCATCCACTGAAGGAGATAATCCAACAATGCAGGAAATCAATTCAATGTGATGTGTACTTTTTGCATAACTATATACAAATTATTACATGAAAGGCAAGAGAAGGGCATGTGATTATGCTCTGAGGCTGTTTTTTTGAGCTCAGAATGGGGTTTTAACTGAGCCGTGGGCCTTGAAGTCGAGCCTTACCTTTGCGGGGCCTGGGACGGCATAGCAACTCTCCTGGACAAGCTGTACGTGACGGGGACAGCAATGACGACGCTGGCTGCAGGAGGGACATGTACCATGTAGCCTGCTACAGCTCGCTGCCGGGCAGCGGTAATCCGTCTGCCCACTCCAAGCAGAGAACGGTGAGCACTGCCTCACGGCGTTCAACAACAGGATGCACCTGCTGAGCGGCCCGGAACATCCGGGGTAGCGTGCGGGCTGCGTGCACCTCTATGACGTAATGACGTGGAGACGGAGGCTGGGAGGAGGGGCTACAGCTGGACCTCTCCATCCCCGCCTCACAGCCCTTGCTCTTGTTCGCCTGCCTAGTTACCTACGCCTCCAGCCACCCCGCGGGGCGCCTGCCCGCCGACAGGCCTACGCGCACGTGGCCTCCGAGGTGATGGGCCCCAACACTTGGCCTCCGGCGGCCTTTCCTGCCTCTGGCACCGCTGGCTTGAGGCTCCTGCCACACTTCCTTCACACCAATCCGTCGGCCCGCCGGCAGCAGGTATTTCCGGGGCTTTGCCGGTCTGTGGCTGTGTTTAACCTACCGTGGGTTAGGTTGAACTTTCGGGAAGGGGTCCAGTCCTTTGAAAGGGTTTACCATGCAGCTTCTCCAGCTCTGACGTGGTGTGCCAACAACGGCTGTCTTGGCCTCCCTGCTCCCTAGGTCTAGTCCCTGCTGGGCTGAGAAGGTGCTCTTCTCCCAAGGGACCTGGGGATTGGCACCCGGGCGAGGGACCGAGGCACATTTTGCCTTTCTATGAGCAGGGAGGGGTGAGGTGAGCCCATCACCTGCCCCGCGGCCCGGGGCTTGAGCAACAGTGAGCTTCCAGGAACCAGAGAGGGAGCAGAGATACATAAATGACCTGAGACTGGTTCTAGTCCTAAAAAGATCACCTACAGCTGGGGTTTTTTAACCCCATGTTGTTGATAAATAAAATAAATCATTTTGCACAAACGCACACACACACAAACAAACCAACAAGACGAAAACAGTATATTCCAGGAAAAGGGAGCAGCTTGTAAAAAAACATGACATATGTAAGGAAAAACAACAGAATTCTTTTTATAAGAAGAAAGGAAAAAACAAGGATCATACTAGAAATATAGATGGGGCCAGAATGTGAAAGGCCTTGGAGGCCATTTTAAACAAATACGGACTTTTTTTTTTCCATAGGAAGTGAGGGAGTCAAGATGTGTTTCTAATATGGGGAAGATATATACCTATCTGCATTTATTAACACTTCATTTTAAAAAACTATTTCTTTAGTTTTTCAGCACAATATTTGTTTCTTTTATAAAGCTTTATATTTACTTGTAAATATTTTGGCATCATTGATTTTCACACAATAAAAATAGCTGAGGTGTATGTGTGTGGCAGGGGGAATATTTGGGATCAAATGTTTGTGAAATACTTCACAAATATAGCACTTTACCTGCAAAAAGCCATGAAGTTTCGTTTGTGAAAGTGAGTGTGGTAATGTCTTTGCAGCTTCTCAGTTTCAAGTAAGAGATTAAAAGAAGATCATCATTCTTAGGACAGAGTCGTGTGTCACATGGACAGATGTTTGGAGATCGTCGTGCTCTTGTTTTTCACTAGTTGAAAAAAGGTGTGTATAATTTTCTACCTTTTGTTTATAAAAGGAGGAAAATAGAAAAAAATCCTGCTTTATTTACTCTGCTGGTTTTCCCTTTTATAACAAAGCTGTTTATAACAAAGCTGTTTATAAGACTTTAAATGAACCCTGATGCTGCAAAGTGCTGTTCTAGCAACTTTAGTTGTCCTAGTGCACTGAAAGTACTTCTCTGTCTTACTCCAAACGTGGTAATGGTGACACCTTAAACTCTAATTTCTTTTACTTTTACCACTTTGTATCTGATGACGCTCAAATTTCTTTAGGTTTTTGTTCCCCTGATTTTAGGTTCTCTCATTTATTTCCAAAACAATATTGTTTCCAACTTTTCTATAATAATTAATGTTTTCTAATTTTGGTCTATTGTGAAATTTGATAACCAGGCCACTTACATTTGGAATGACACTTTAAATAATTTTTATAAAGAAAACATGCAAATTCAAGAAAATGTCATCACATATACTTGTAGGATAATGCATACTGGTTAATTGGTTGAGAGAGAAGGTGAAATGCACATACGCATGTATGCATGCCTCTGTGTGTGTGTGTGTGTGTGTGTGTGTGTGTGTGCTTTGTGTAATCCTTCCCAGGTACCACTTTTCAGTTGAGTGGCTTTTGAAGTGATCACTTGGTATACACCAGAAGCAAAGACTGTGTTTAATTCGTGAAAAAATTAAATAAGAGTGCCATTTTACATTTTTATAATTTTATTTCTCATTTATTCAGTGCATACAAAAAGAACACATTAAGATAAATATTGAAATATAAGGCAAGGTGTGGTCAAATTTCATGAGATGAAGAAATATATATAATGAAAAGGTCAATTTCTTGGCCTCATGCCTACGCTTATTCCTTAGCAACCACTGAGTCTGAATCTTTGAATGTGTTCAGGAATATTCTATGTATCAGTTTATAAGTATCATTATTAAGTATATCTACTGAGGGGTTTTTTAAATATGTGATTGGTAACATACTATATAAGTGGTTCTGCAGCTACTTCTATTCACTTAATATTTTATCTTAGTAATTGTCTAACATCAGTGCCAAAATTGACCTATTTTTAGTGACATTTTACATTAGTTAAAACTTTGTTCCATTTGGAATTTATTTTGGTATAGGATAAAATAGGTATGCATTTATAATGTTTTACTGGAAAGAGTAACCTGCCTAATGGTAGGTGTATATAAATAGTTAAGAACATAACCATCTATCCTCAATTTATGAAGAATTTATAACCATGTATTTTTAACTTCAATAGAATATTTTTATTACAATTAATTAAATTTTATCAAATATATGTAAGTATTACTGGAGATGACCATAAGTTTCTCTTCTAGGATGAATTTTTGCTTTTGACATATAAAAGTGATAATGAATTATATACATTAAAAGATCTATTTACATTGAACCATCCTTGCATTCCTGTAATTATTCTCACAGGGACATCTGATCTTCTTCACTATGATGCTGAATTGTATTTTTCAGTATTTATTTTGACTTTTTGCATTATTATTCACGGATGTGTTTGTTTAATTTTATTTATGTTCTCTGTGTCTATGGTCTTTATGACAAGTTTTGGGTGAATTGTAACCTAGACTATAACTATTTTGGAAACTTCCTTTTTTTTAACTAGGTCTTGGATTTCATTGGAATTACCTGTTTTGTTTGTTTGTTTGTTTAAGTATGGTAGTAATTTTGAATCACCCTGATCTATATTTTGGGGAGTTTTCTTTCTATTAATTTTTAGTTGTATTTGATTGCAATTACTAAATATTTCTGGGTATTAACTTTGTTTTGGAATTTATTAAAGTTTTATTTGGTGCTTAATATATGGAATTGATTTTTATGAATACTACATGCATATTTGAAAAAATTCTATAGTCTTTGTATATGGGGAGCTATTTTCAAAATGTTTTAATTAGATCAATGTAAAGACATGTTCCAGGGCTCATATTTTTTATTTACTTTTGGTCCATTTGATCATTCATGACCTGAAAAAGATGACGTAAATTATATGGTAGATATTATATTTTTATTATCCTTGTATTGCTGTAGTTTATTTTTAATTTGTAAGTATTGATGTAATTTGGTGCGTACACATTTACCTTATTATAAGGTAATTCCACCTTTTCTATATAAAATAATATTATTTATTCTATCCAGTTGCACAAAATATTTATCTTAGATGTCTGATAATTTTATGCAACTAATCTTTTTTTTTTTTAACATCTTTATTGGGGTATAATTGTTTTACAATGGTGTGTTAGTTTCTGCTTTATAACAAAGTGAATCAGTTATACATATACATATGTTCCCATATCTCTTCCCTCTAGCATCTCCCTCCCTCCCACCCTCCCTATCCCACCCCTCCAGGCGATCACAGAGCACCAAGCTGATCTCCCTGTGCTATGCGGCTGCTTCCCACTAGCTATCTACCTTAAGTTTGGTAGAGTATATATGTCCATGCCTCTCTCTCGCTTTTTCACAGCTCACCCTTCCCCCTCCCCATATCCTCAAGTCCGTTCTCTAGTAGGTCTGTGTCTTTATTCCTGTCTTACCCCTAGGTTCTTCATGACATTTTTTTTTCTTAAATTCCATATATATGTGTTAGCATACGGTATTTGTCTTTCTCTTTCTGACTTACTTCACTCTGTATGACAGACTGTAGGTCTATCCACCTCATTACAAATAGCTCAATTTTGTTTCTTTTTATGGCTGAGTAATATTCCATTGTATATATGTGCCACATCTTCTTTATTATGCAACTAATCTTGTTAACTGTTGTTACTTTTTGTGGGTTGTAGTACAATCTTTCAAACTTCTATTTAAGTCGTCTTTTAATTTTCAGAATGTTTTATTAAATTACATGTTTCAGTATGTTTTGCTTTTGTATCTGTAATAGTTTTTTTTTTAATTCTGTTTTTATTGAGCTGCTCATAATTCTTCCACAGTTTACTGAGCTTAGCACTACATGGTAGTTCTCACTTCAGAGTATCTCTTCCTCTGTGCCTCTCCAACTATTTATTTCATGCAAATATATCATGTCTATTTAATTTAATTTTAGCCCTACTTTCTCTGCTTCTTGAATTTATTTTATTTTTTTAATTTTTTTCACTGTATGTTTAGGGAGGCCTCCACAACCAACATATATAGTTTTTTATATATTTTTCAAAATCAGTGGATACAATCCTTAAGATAACTAATTTGATTTGAGCATGTTGAGTTTAGGTATCTGTCAGATATGCAGTAAGAGGTGTTCACAAGACATTTGGGTATATGGACTAAGTACTTAGGAAGAAAAATATTTTTGTATATAAAGAGGAGGCAGAAAATAACACTGAGAAGGTGAGCTCAAGAATGTTAATGGAGAAGAAAATTCGCAAGGAATAGTTTTTTAAAATTACATTGTTTTCTATAGAGACAGAGACTATAATGGGACTGAGAAAGACACTAAATTGTAATCTACAATATATTTATGACCTTCATTGTTATTATCTTCTTGAGGTTTATACTTTCTAACTTGTAACATCCTAGGTATTGTATACATGAATATTGGCTGATCAATTAGATCTTGCACATCTATCTGTTGACCATTTCTTCCCCCATGGAACGTATTTCTCTTGTGAAATACTTAATAAACAAGATATTATTATTAAAAAAAGGTTTAGAGAATTGTTTGGATCCCCTGATCTCTATAAACAAAAAGAACTATATAGAGTCATAATTTATTACATTTTGTCAAAGCTCTACAAAGATGAAACATTTTAAGCATTCAAACAGGAGAAGATTTGAGAGTGAAAGCTTTTCTGGGACAAAAATATATAAAGCAGGACTTTCCTGGGTAAACTGGGGTGTACTGTCACCTAATTCTAAGACACTCAGTGAGGTACATTTCATTGGTGAAACAAGTATATCAGGTGGTAATAGTTTGATTTTACTCTTGATGACTATCATGCATTGATTCTATTTATGCATCAAACTCTCTTACTTGTAATGCAATTTTCTGTTACTATTTTGTTTCCAAGTAGGCTTTCCTGCCACAAATGGAATGTGTATTTATCTAAGTGACACTTCTTTCCAACACATCACACAAGTTATTTGTCAGTGTAAATAAGTGATCTGTTTTTTTGACATACAATTTATCCTTTTAGGGTTTGGGGTAGCTAGATCAATTTCTTAATCGCTTCTGGTGATTTGATGCAACTTAGTTGCCAAGCTTGACTATATGAGGCCAGAGACCTTAGTATATTTATAGAATAATGAGTAGAGCAGTAATGTTACATGGAGCCCATGAAGTTCAATTTTGACAACATCAGTGATCAAAATTTCTTGAAGAATAATTCCCATAATTGCAGCCAGGAGGTACTAAGCAATGTCCCGTTATCTCCATAGAGCATTAACTGAAAAAATATTCCCCGAGGTTTCAAACTTTCATTGGTGTTCCTCACTGCCACTGTACAAAATGCCATTGATGAAATATTTTTTTTTCTGGAGTTCTTTCCACATAGACTGTGGTCTCTGAAAATCTAATGAAATGTCTTTTTCTTTCCTCTTTATTTTCTTGGTTCTCCATTCATTGCATATATTTTCAGAACTCATTCTTTTTTTTTAACATCTTTATTGGAGTATAATTGCTTTACAATGGTGTGTTAGTTTCTGCTTTATAACAAAGTGAATCAGATATACATATATCCCCATATCTCCTTCCTCTTGTATCTCCCTCCCACCCTCCCTATCCCACCCCTCTAGGTGGTCACAAAGCACCAAGCTAATCTCCCTGTGCTATGTGGCCAGAACTCATTCTTGTCTCATTCATCTATGAAAAGTGTGTAGGTCAATAAACTCAGAGGTTTAGGTTCTCTTCTTTTTTGTTGCATTCTTGGTAGTTCTTATCCTCAGACACATGTTAAGTGAAAGACAGTGATGGCAGAGGTAATAGGCATATCTTGATTCTAAACCAAAGTAAACAGGCTGTCATAAAAATACGGAATTGAATAGATGACAAACTGAATTCTCTCTCTTCAAGCAATTATTTCTGAACCTCAGATCTAATCTGCAATTTTGAAGGCTGAGGGAAGTATTCGTTTGCGGCTCAATCAATTTAAAACAGAAATCCACATGATGATGCAGATAGCAGCGGAGGGAAAAAATGTTTCTTTGTTCTGAACAAGTGATGGATACCTATTCTAATTTTTATTGTATCTCAATTTTTTACAACAATAGTATATTATGCAATCATCTGTTTCATCAAATAATAGCTTGACTAGTATAACCATTTGTACAGTAATGCAATGGTAAATGAATGAGCAAATAATGTTCTTCAGGGAAAGGTAGATGAGTCCCATTAAGCAGATATTTGGTAAAAGAATTTTGACTCTACGTGGGATTATGTCTCTTAAATAGTATATTCAATTGGAGCAGTATCTTACAATTGGTGAATAGCTTTATTTATCTTTTTAAAAATGACTTCATAAGAACGGCACAGGGGAAATGAAAGCCAATGCATAATAATTCTATCATACTCTGTAATAATTCTAAGTGCAGACAAGTAAATATATTTTGAAGAGCTGTCATGAGCCAGAACTAAATATTTTATCCCTTTTAATCCTCAACTAATGAGATTACTATTATTTCCATTTTAGCTTCAGGAAAAATTAAATTCAGAGTCAGGATATACTTACCCAAGATGACATTTAGGAAGTGGCAGAGTCAAGGTTTAAAAGCATATCAGGGCTTGCCTGGTGGCACAATGGTTGAGAGTCCGCCTGCCGATGTAGGGGACACGGGTTCGTGCCCTGGTCCGGGAAGATCCCACATGCCGCGGAGCGGCTGGGCCCGTGAGCCATGGCCGCTGAGCCTGTGCGTCCGGAGCCTGTGCTCCGCAACGGGAGAGGCCACAACAGTGAGAGGCCCGCGTACCGCACACACACACAAAAGCATATCAGTCATATTCCAAAGCCTAGATATATTCGTGTGTATCACCTCCACCAACTGAATGATACGACAGGTTGAATCCAAACCATACTTCTGATATTGCCATAATTTACTAGGTATAGAATATAGTCATCCCAACATAGTTCTACATACATAAATTTGTTAATGAAAGGGATTACTAAATGTCTCATTCCATCAAAATGTTACAAAATTAAAATAATTTTATTTGTGTACTTCACTTGAAATCCAATTAAGCAATTAGTAGTGATGTCAAGATTGTGCATATAGTTGAATGTTCATTGTTCTTATTGTTTACCTTGGCTCCTTAAAATAGACTCTAAATTATTATTACATAAAATTAGATAAGTCCAAAATTAGAGAAGTCCAAAGCTTTAAACTTGTACAAAATTTGCACTTTCTAGATAAACTGATACTGAGAAAGTAAGGTGACTTAACCAAGATTGGATGGGAAGAGGGAAAATTTATTTCTAAAAAACTTTCATAATTCTGATATGATATGAGATATATTTAAATTTTCTTAAACTCTAAAAAATTTCAATATTTAGCTAAGGTGGGGAGTAAATTTTGGATGACCAGAATACTGCTTAACTTATAATGATACATGTCTTACAAGAAAAATGTCTCCTATAAATTATTTCTCCTGTATGTCTTTCTGCTTAAGTTTGAATTCCTATAAGTTGTTTAGTACTTTCCATTCATTATTTTTGTCTCTTTATTCTTTTCTCCTTGGGATATAACTATCTAAAACTGGTAACTATAATATAGAATTATATAACTACCATCTAGAATTAGAGAAAGTTTTAGTGTTTTGCAACTGAGAAAGAAATTGATGATGGACAATGTTTATACTGCAGACTACAGCTATATAGAAACACTAAGTATTCAAATTTGGTAGAAAATAAGTCTAGTATTGTGATACATGTATGCAAGACTACAAAATTGTTCACACAATTGAAAGGGGCATTTATTGCCTAGATAGATACATGAATGCTACAGTGGAGACATATTATTAAGTTCTTCATAATATTTACCATTGGGGCAGAGAGCACTTTGAATTACTGGGAATATTACACGGTTTTAGCCTTTCTCTCAAGAGTGAACTTCATGTTTTTCTTCATTAGAGAGTGGAGCTACACTACGGAGAAGTAATTCCAAGGAGAGTTGAGTAGGACAACACATGGTAATATACTAGTTTTCTGTATTACAAATGTTCTTCTAAGCCCTTTCCATATAATAACTCATTTTAGCCTCCAAGCAATACTAGAAGATTGTATTTTTATCACCCCACTTTATGGATAAATAATGGAAGTACACTGAGGATAACAAGCTTGGTTTTATATAACTTTCATATTGCCTAGCTGTTTAAATATGTTTTATAGATGAAGTTGAAAGTGACAGCAGATGGTGGTTGGAGAGAGTCCAATATTTTCCTTTTCTCCTTCATGTAATAGCAGTTTTTACTATCTTCTCCTCACTCCACACATTTACCCCACCCATCAGAATAATTTTCCGAGAAATTTAACTAATGAAGCTACTTTTACAAACATGTCCTTGGTGTATGTCTTTACATGTGAGACAGATTTAAGCCACATATTTATATAGTTGATCAACCATTTCTGTTCTATATTCTCATGAATATCTCCACTGCTTTTGCTCTTACCTTTTTTGTGTGTGTGTGCGGTACATGGGCCTCTCACTGTTGTGGCCTCTCCCGTTGCGGAGCACAGGCTCCAGACGCACAGGCTCAGTGGCCATGGCTCACGGGCCTAGCCGCTTGCGGCCTGCGGGATCTTCCCGGACCGGGGCATGAACCCGTGTCCCCTGCATCGGCAGGCGGACTCTCAACCACTGCGCCACCAGGGAAGCCCTGCTGTTAGCTTTATCATCCCTAGTTTTTAAGTGATGATTTAGAATGTGGACATTGATTATTAATGATTTCATTCTATAAGGACTCTAAAGGTGACATGAAGTATTGCCTCTTTATTTCAGAAGGAATGAAAAGGTTCTCAGCTAATTAGAGATTTTCTAAAGTTCTGATGATACTAAAGTCAAAAACAGGCATTATTTTTTATTTAAGAGTTTAAACACTCTTTATCAGCAACAATGGTTCAAAGCCATGATCACAGCAAATCTTGATGTTTCAAAGGGAAATAAAATTTCCCTTTCAAAAAGCAAATGCTAAAAACTAAAAATTAATAAAATAAAGTAAAATTTAGAAATTATGCTCTGACATGATTTTTACCAATTTTAATCTGAAAATAATATATAAACAAAATGTTGCATAACCATTAGATATAAAAGGAGAGTTTAAGGAAAATGAAAGAGATTTTATTCTTAAATTTTAAATTGGTAGTTTTTAAAAGTTATATATTTTAGTATATTGCAAAATGTTGAGGTAGCATATAAAACAACAACCTAGTGACTGGATGCTAAGTAAACTTTAAGTTCTTGGTAAAGAAAGAAAAAAAGATATTTTGATTTGAAATTTAAATAAAAATATGTACCATTTCATTTAGAAACCTCATAAGGCACATTTGGTTCCCCATGAAATGAAATAAATACTTTATAAAATTTGCCTAACCAAATGTGTAACAGGATATTTGAACTACTATTTATTTTTTAAAACTTTTTATTTTTTAAAGACTATTTCACACATAATGATGCAGAGCCCTTTTAAAAATAATACTCTAGGTTTTTTATTTAAAGCATATGAACAGAGG
Source organism: Stenella coeruleoalba (assembly GCF_951394435.1). Taxonomy (NCBI): domain Eukaryota; kingdom Metazoa; phylum Chordata; class Mammalia; order Artiodactyla; family Delphinidae; genus Stenella; species Stenella coeruleoalba. The sequence goes on from NC_137154.1 coordinate 20,228,221, forward strand.
CTTTCACTGAAAATCAACAGTCTTTACATTAGATAGTGTCTTGCAAGTAACTCTAAAACCACTGCAAAGAATATTAAATTTTTAACTTGGAAAGTTATAATGTATATAATTATTTTTACAGTGTGTGTCAGTTAACCATTTCTGGCTAACAAAATCTCAACGGCCTACAATTTATCCTTCATCCCTTCAATGGAGAGAACCAAATAGAGGTCATGGAGAGATGCAAATAGAGAGATGCAAAACATTGCTCTCTGTGGTGAATCTACCACAAAAGATACACAAAGGATAATATCAGAATATACTGGACAAATGGATGGTATTGCCAGAAATCCTCAAGTTGTGCATTTGTGATTATAAGAATAAATGGAATTGATATAAAACAGAAGTGTTTTTTGCCCCAGAACACAAATAGTTATTTAATAAGTAATCAGCAAAATATGAACACATTACATTTAATTGTCATGTCTCCTTAGGCTCCTCTTGGTTGTGACAGTTTCTCAGACTTTTCTTGCTTTTGATGAATTTGACAGTTTTAAGGAGCACATCAGATCCTTTGTAGAATGCCCTTCAGTAAGAGATTTTTCTGATGTTTTTCTACATGACTACATATGGATTTTTTAGTATAAAGACTACAGAACTCAAATGTCATTTTTATCACATCATATCAAGGGTACATGCAATCAACATGACAACACTTTTTTTTTTTTTTTTCTTTTGCGGTATGCGGGCCTCTCACTGTTGTGGCCTCTCCCATTGAGGAGCACAGGCTCCGGACGCGCAGGCTCAGCAGCCATGGCTCACGGACCCAGCTGCTCCGCAGCATGTGGGATCTTCCCAGACTGGGGCACGAACCCGTGTCCTCTGCATCAGCAGGTGGACCCTCAACCACTGCACTACCAGGGAAGCCCTTTTCACATTTTTTTTTTTTTTTAACATGACAACACTTTTAATGTTGACCTTAATCATCAGGGATCGGTAGTGTTTGTCAGGTTTCTTCACTGTAAAGTTATTCATTTTCCCCCTTTATTTTTACTGCTTAGGAATATTCTGAACTTTGGATATACCAGTTTGTGTGTACAGTCACCCATTGAAGGACATCTTAGTGGTTTCCATTTTTTAGAGATTTTGAATAAAGCTGCCATTTATACCATATAAATGTTCATGTGCAAGTATTATAAGGATACAGGTTTGCTGTGTATATACCTAGAAGCACTGTTGCTGAATCATATAGTAAGACTATGCTTATTAATGTTATAAAAATCGATAAATTGTCTTCCAAAGTGGCTGTATGATTTTGCATCCTATTTCCAAATGAACAACAGTTCTTGTTCATCCACATCTTCACCAGCAACTGTTGTCAAGTTTTTTGAATTTTAGACATTCTAATTGGTATATAGTGGTTCTGGGTCTATATGTCTTTGTACACACATTTACAGTGTCATTTCTCACATTTCATGGTATGTCTTTATTGTCTCCATTACTAGAGCCCCTTAGGGTAAGGTTTATATCTTATTCACCATAAGCTCTCAGTGTCTGACAAATAGTAGGTGATTATTTTTGTAATGAAGGCAAGATTGGATGAAAGAACAAAAGAATTGTGTCTAATAAATAAATTCAAACATGATCTGAGTAACTGAATGTGTTGAAGAATCAGACTGATAGTGATAATTTGTTTGGCATTATGTTAAAAGTTCATTACATTGGATCTGGCTTCTCCTGAAACCCAGCCCCCCCGCCAATTAATTTCCTTTTTAAAAATATTGTTCTTTAAAAATTGTTCCAATAATTCATTAGAACCATCTATTGAAAAATTAATTTCCAAACAAAAATTAATTTTGTCCCATATGTTAAAATTAATAGAGAAATGAATAGTATTTACTTTAACAAAATAATTTTACTTCTTCCAATCAGGTTTCAGTAACAAATATTTGAAGCCAGTAAACATATTTGAACAATATTAACTTTCAAATTTGGCATGTAACTGCTTAACTATGTATTATTTGTAGACATGGTGAGACAATATTAACAGTAAGTATATTGAGGGCAGTATATAAAAAATACATATAATGTTACAAACTAAATTGATACATATTTAGTGAATGATTTATTCATTTATTCTTCACATTAGACTGTATTCCTTACATCAAATTTATTAAGGTATATAATTATCATTTCATAGACTATGAATTTAAGACCAGTGGAATTTAAGAAAGTTGACTAATATTACTTATTGGTTACAGTGTCAGGCCAGGATTTGAAGTTTCAGTAGGATTTATTTTATACTTCAGACTGACCATTCATATCAAATATATTTTTTATTATAGTTAATTAGTCTAAGCCAGTTAGTTTTTATTAAACTACCTATGTATAAAGTCCCTCAAAGATATAGCTATGTTATCTTATCTCCCATTACTGAATCACCTTGCTCTTTTGTAAGGCACCTTCCAGCAGAAATGTGATATAGATATCAAAATAAGTGATGATGCAGAAAAAAGCTAAAGAGAGCAAATTTATCAGAATACACTATAGTCATACAAGGTGATTCATTTCCTGATTTTCCTTTTACTTCAGCTATAGTTACATTAGTTTTTCTATTGTACCCTGAGGGATTTATAAGTTATTCTTGATGTCAATGCTGTACTTCCCACAGAGTCCCCGTTCTTTTAGAAATAAAATTAGAGAAAGTAGAAGAAAGTCACTCAAAGATTCTCATATTTGTGCTATGTGAAAATTTATTCTCTAACCTATCTCCTGCCTCTCTTGCCAAGATTCTGGACTTTCATATACTTTTTGCTGACTCCTTGAAATTTATATTCTTTTCTCCTACTCTTTCTGAGATAGAATGTGGATGGATGTCTACTTCCAACAGTAAATCAGTTGCTCTATGCACAAAGAACATTTGTTCCAGTAAATATTTTTCCTTGATTCCTCAGCAAAGTGTGAGCCAAGAACTAAAGTCAGACCCATGAAATGACATGAGGTTGATGCCATTGGAATGTTTTATGTTAATTGAAAAATGTGGGAGACTAATGTTTCTTAGTGAATCAGTCGGAGAAATATTGATATAAGCCCCATTGTAAGACAACTACCAAGTTGATAAGAGAATAGAAGAGAAAAAAATATTAAAAGGAAAGAACTTTTAAGAATTTTAAGTTAATACAAAACTTTGTAAGAATTTTGTATTAACTGATGCTATGAGTTTGTTGATTTATAGAATTATGGGGAAATTAGATTGGGATCATTCACTGATCCTTGCTTGATGGGTGAAATAAGTATTATGTCATTGTCATATTTTTTGAATAAACACAGTGTGGCTTTTGAACTGTGGCACCATAATGGAAGCATTAGAAAGGTTTTCGGATTTTTTGAAGGATGAGGTAAGATGTTAAAAATAATTTAAGTGACTCAGAAAAGACTTTATTCAGCTGTTGCAAATCAGGAAGTACCTGAAGAGCAGGGGGCTCCCAGTGAAGCAGAGTCAGGATTTTTATGGGATAGCGAAAAGTTGCATACCTGTACTGGCAGTTTGGGCTTAGGTTGTTTTTTACTTTACCAAAAGAAGTTGTTGTGGACCATTGCTGTTCCCACGTCCCTTGCTCAGAGCACCGATAACCATTGCAAAAATATTTTCTGAGAACTACTTTTGCAAACCTTACATTTAATCAGGTAATCTGGGTGAGGAAGGTAAATAGCAAAAAAAAAAAAAAAAGAAAGGGAGAGAGAAGGGCGCAAAGGTAGAAAGCAAAAGAGGAACTGGGACCCTCTACCATGTTTGATTTAATGATTTTACAATAAGTTTAATTTAATGTTTTAATGTAAGGTAAAATATACATATATATATTTTTTGCCTTAAAAATATATATAGCTTTCTTTGTTTCATTGTGTGTTTCTATATATGTATCTCTCTCTCTCTATATATATATATATACACACACACACATGTAATCTGTGGAGGAAGGTACAGAGTTGAGAGGGAGGTACAGAGTTTTCTCATATACTCCCTGCCCCCACTCATGCACAGACTCCTCTTATCAATATCCCCACCACAGTGGTACATTTGTACAACCTATGAACCTGCATCGACACATTATTATTACACAATGCCCATAGTTTTCACTAGGGTTCACTCCTGGATTTGTACATTCAGGGTTCAGACAAATGTATAATAACATGTACCCACTATTACAGTATCATACAGAGTAGTTTCACTGCCTTGAAAATCTTTTGTCCTCTGCCTATTCATCCTTTCTTCTCCCCTAATCTCTGGCAACCATGCATCTTTCTAATGTCTTCACAGTTTTTCCATTTCCAGGTCACATAGTTGGAATCATGCCAAATGTAGACTTCTCAGATTGGCTTCTTTCACTTAGTGATATGCATTTAAGTTTTCTCCCTGCCGAGACTTCCCTGGCAGTCCAGTGGTTAAGATTCCAAGCTCCCAATTTAGGGGGCACAGGTTCAATCCCGGGTTGGGGAAGTAAGATCCCACATGCAGCTTGGCACGGCCAAAAAAAAGAAAAAAAGTTTTCTCCCTGTCTTTTCATGGCTTGGTAGTTCATTTCTTTTAAAAGCTGAATAATAGTCCATTGTCTGGAATAAACACACTACAGTGTGTTTATCCATTCATCTACTGAAAGAAATCTTGGTTTTTCCCAAGTGTTGATGATTACATCTCTGCGCAGGTGTGGACCTAAGTTTTCAACTCTGTTGGGTAGATACCAAGGAGCATGATTGCTGGATCCTGTGGTAAGAGTATGTTGAATTTTGTAAGAAACTGACAAACTGTCTTCTATAGTAGCTGTACCAGTTTGCATTTCCACCAGTAATGAGTGAGAATTTGTTTCTACAAATCCTCTCCAGCATTTGATATTGTCAGTGTTCCAGATTTTGGCCATTCTGACAGGTGCGTAGTGGTATGTTCTTATTCTAACTTGCGTTTCCCTGCTAACAAATGATGTGGAGCACCTTTTTATATGTTTATTTTCCATCTGTACATCTTATTTGGTGATGTGTCTATTAAGGGGTTTGGTCCATTTTTGGATTGGTTTGCTTGCCTTCTTATTGCTAAGTTTTAAGAGTTCTTTTGATGTTTTGGATACCAATCCTTTATCAGATATGTGTTTTGCAAATATTTTATCCCAGTTGGGGCCTGTCTTCTCACTCTTTCACAGAGCAGAATTTTTTAATTTTACTGAAACCCAGCTTATCATTTTTTTCTTTCATGGATTATGCCTTTGGTGTTGTATCTAAAAAGTTGCTGACAAACCTAAGTTCATCTAAAATTTCTCCTATGTTATCTACTAAGAGTTTTAGAGTTTTACATTTTACATTAAGGTCTATGATCCATTTTGAATTAATATTTGTAAAGGGTATAAGGTCTGTGTCTAGATTTTTTTTTTTCTGCATTTGTCTAGGTGTTTCAGCATCATTTTTTGAAAAGACTATCTTTTCTCCATTGTATTGCCTTTGCTCTGTTGTCAAAAATCAGTTGATTGTATTTATGTGGCTCTATTTCTGGGCACTGTATTCTACTCTGTCTGTCTGTTTATCTGTTCTTTCGCCAGTAGCACACTGTCTTGATTTTGACAGCATTGCAGTAAGTCTTCAATTTAATTCGATACTGTCAGTTATCCAACTTTGTTCTTCTCCTTTACAATTTTGTTGGCTCTTCTGGGTCTTTTACCTCTCTGTATACACTTTACAATCAGTTTTCTTATTCCACAAGATAATTTTCTGGGATTCTGATTGGGATTGCATGGAATCCAGAGATCAAGTTGGGAAGAACTCACATCTTGACAATATTGAGTATTCCTATCCATAAACATGGACTATTTCTCCATTTATTTGATTCTTCTTTGATTTGATTTATCAGTTTTGCAGTTTTCCTCATGAAGAATTGTACCTGTTTTGTTAGACATATATCTTATTATTTCATTTTTAGGGGTGCAAATATAAATTGTATTGAGTTTTTCATTTTAAATCCCACTTATTTATTGCTGGTACAGGCATTAAAAAAAGTTTTATTGCACTTCACGTTATTGTGCTTTGCAGGTATTGCTTTTTTTTTTACAAATTGAAGGTCTGTGGAAAACCTGCATTGAGCAAGTCTATTGGTGCCATTTTTTCCAGCAGCATTTGCTTACTTCCTGTCTCTCACATTTTGGTAATTATCACAATATTTCCAATTTCTTCATTATTATTATATTTGTTATGGTGATCTGTGATAGGTGGTCTTACAATTACTCTTGTAATTGTTTTGGTGTCACTAACTGAGGCTGTATATGGCAAACTCAATTAATAAATGTGTGTGTTCTGACTGCTCCACTGACCGACTGTTCCCCCATCTCTCTCCCTCTCCTTGGGCCTCCCTATTCCTTGAGACATAGAGCAATTTTGAAATTAGGCCAGTTAATAACCTTGCAATGACCTCTAAGTGTTCAAGTGAAAGGAAGTGTCATACATTTCCCACTTTAAATCAAAAGCTAGAAATGATTAAGCTTAGATGTGAAAAGCCTAGATAGACTGACAATAGACCTCTTATGCCAAGTTGTGAATGCAAAGGAAAAGTTCTTGAAGAGAATTAAAAGTGCTGCTTCAGTGAATATATATATGGTAAGAAGGCGAATCAGCCTTATTTCTGATGTGGAGAAAGTGTTCACTGTCTGGATAGAAGATCAAACCAGCCACAACATTCTCTTAGCCAAAACCTAATCCAGATGAACGTGCTAACTCTCTTCAGTTCTATGAAGGTCGAGAGAGGTGAGGAAGCTGCAGGAGAAAAGTTTGAAACCAGCAGAGGTTGGTTCATGTGGTTTAAGTAAAGAAGCCATCTCCATAACATAAAAGTGCAGGGAAAGCAGCAAGTGCTGATGCAGAAGCTGCAGCAAGTTATCCAGAAAACCTCTCTCAGACGATTAATGAAGGCAGCTACATTAATCAACAGATTTTCAATGTAGATGAAACAGCCTTCTGTGGGAAGAAGATACCGTCTAGGACTTTCATAGCTGAAGAGGAGAAGTCAATGCCTGGCTTCAAAGCTTCAAAAGACAGGCTGATTCTTTTGTTAGGCGCTAATGCAGCTGGTGACTTTAGGTTGAAATCAGTGCTCATTTTCCACACTGAAAATCCTAAGATCCTTAAGAATTATACTAAATTTCTCTTGCCTGTGCTTTAGAAATGGAACAACAAAGCCTGAATGACAGCATATCTGCTTACAGCATGGTTTACTGAATGTTTTAAGCCCACTGTTGAGACCTACTGCTGAGGAAAAAAAATTCTTTTCAAAATACACTCTGATTCACTTCATTGTGCAGCAGAAACTAACACAATATTGTAAAGCAATTATACTCCAATTTAAAAAAAAATACACTCATTGACAATGCAGCTGATCACCCAAGAGCTCTGATAGAGATGTACACAGGATTAATGTTGCTTTCATGCCTACTAATGCAGTATTCACTCTGCAGACCATGGATCAAGGAGTAATTTTGACTTTCAAGTTTTATTATTTAAGAAATACATTTTTCAAGGCTATAGCTTCCATAGATACCTGGGCAAAGTAAATTGAAAACCTTCTGGAAAGGAGTCACGATTCTAGTTGCCATTAAGTACATCTGTGATTCATGAGAAGAAATCACAATATACATATTAACAGGAGATGAGAAGAACCAACCTTCCTGGATGACTTTGAGGGGTTCAGGAATTCAGTGGAGTAAGTAACTGCAGATGTGGTAGAAACAGCATGAGAACTAGAATTAGAAGTGCAGCCTGAAGATGTGACTGAATTGCTGCAATCTCATGATAAAACTGTAATGAATGAGGAGTTGCTTCTAATGGATGAGTAAAGAAAGTGGTTTCTGGAGATGGAATCTACTTCTGGTGAAGATACTGTCAAGATTGTTGAAATGACAACAAAAGATTTAGGATATTACATAAACTTTGTTGATAAAGCAGAAGCAGGTTTTGAAAGAAGTTCTACCGTGGGTAAAATGCTGTCAAATAGCATTGTATGCTGTAGAGAAATTGTTTGTGAAAGGAAGAGTCAATTGAGGAAGCAAACTTCATTGTTGTCTGATTTAAGAAATTGACACAGGCATCCTAACCGTCAGCAACCACCACCCTGATCAGTCAGCAGCCATCAACACTGAGTAAGAACCAGCACAAAGACTATGACCTGCTGAAGGCTTAGATAATGGTTAGCACTTTTTAGCACTAAAGAATTTTTAAACTAAGATATGCACATTATTTTTTGACATAATGCTATTGCACATTTAATAGACTACAGTATGGCTAAACAACTTTTATATGCACTGGGAAACAAAAATTTGACTTTATTTCGATACGTGCTTTATTGGTGGAAGTGTAAAATCAAACCTGCAATGTCCCTGAGCAATGCCTATACATACAGGAAACCCATTGATCTTTATATATTAACCTTGTATCCTTCAACCTCATTATAATTGCTTATTAGTTACAGGAGTTTTCTGTCAATTCTTTCAGATTTTCTACATAGCTGATCGTATCATATCTATGAGCAAAGACAGTTTTACTTTTTCCAAATGTGTATACCTTTTGTTTCATTTCTTGTTCCATTACGTTAGCTAGGACAATTGTTTCTTTTAAAAAAATATATCCTGAGGTATTACTTAGTGATATTATGATACTGAAATGTAGGAAAAAGAAGAGAGCTTTAAACAAGACTTGTTCAATTTCAGAATGTAATTTCACTCATCTAATGTACTTTGATATTATAAACAAGGAAACTTAAGTTTAGGTGACTTGACCAAGATCACACTAGCTTAGTACTGAAAGGGATACTAACCTTTCTCTATCTCAGTGATTTTCAACTGTAAGTGATTTTATGCCCCGGGGATATTTGGCAATCTATGGAGCCATTTTTGATGGTCACCACTTGGGAAAAGGGGTTGCCACTGACATCTAGTGGGCAGAGATCAAGTATGCTGCTAAATATCCTACAGTATATAGGACATCCTCCCCCAGAAAAGATTCATTGTGCAAAATGTCAGTAAGTCCACAGTTCAGAGGTTGAGAAACTCTAGGTGCTAGCTGTATTATTTAAGCTAATACAAAGTGCTAAAGCAAATTTTAGTTGCTTACATAATGGAAATCTATCCTTGCTCAGTTGAGTCCAGTGCAACTGTTCCTGATTGGGAGACTCTTCTTAAATCTATTATTCAGGTTGCCAGATATTATCTATTGCTACATAACAGGTTACTCTTATGTTTAAGTTACTCATAAACTAAAGTGGCTTCAACAACAGCAACAACCCATGTATTGTATCTTATAATTTCTGTGGGCCAGAAATTTGGGAGCAGATTGTCTGGGCAGTTCTGGCTCAGAGTTTCTCATGAAGACTCAGATATATGCCGAAGTGGCAGTCATCTGGAGGTTTGATTGAGGATGAAAACCGGCAGTAGCTTCCAAGGGACTCATTGACATAGCTGGCAAATCTATGCTGGCTATTGGCAGGTACCTTAATTTCTCTCCACATGGGCTTCTCCATGGGGATGCTTGGGTATCCCCATGGCAGAAGAAGTAAGTTAAGTGGAAGCTGCAATGCTTTTTAAAACCACACATCACTTCTGCAGTCACCTATGTGTCACGCAGATCAGCCCTGATTCAATGTGGGAAAGGACTGCAGAGAAGCTTGATTACCAGGATGTGAAAATTATTGGGGGTCATCTTCAAGCTGGTTGTTACACCTTGTTACTTCCATTATATGTCTCCACTGTATTCTGTAGCAGGCTTTAAGGATCACCATTGAAGTCACATCTATCCCAGACAACACGAATAGGAAAAGAGCAGAGAAAATTACATGTAAGAGATTTTGGGGCCACAACTGGCAGCTGTGCACATTCTCTCTTGCTAAATGAGAACCATAGAGGTGGTTGGAAAATGTAATTGACGTCTGTGCTCAGAAAGAAAAGTAAACAGGTATGGCAAAACATTGAGCAAACTATGTCATACTTCCAGGAAGTTACTTAAACACAATATTTTAGGCAATGTTATGTAAAAATGCCATTCCCTTTAGAAATCAAAAAGATATGAAGCTATAATTGGAAGAACAAACATAATTAATAATCAGATTGAGAGTAGCTATCCAATAAGAGTACATTATACAGTTTGGTATCACGTAATTATTTTTATTCTAATATAGTAAAAAAAATATTCTTCACTTTTTCTAATCATTAGATTAGAAGGATAACTAACATGGGTTAAGTATCTTGTTTGTACCATATAATGTATAACACATTTAACAGACCTGAGAAATAACTATTATAATCCTTATACTACATATCAGGAAGTAGACCAAAGTTTTTTCAACATATTCAAAGTGATAGCGCTAGTAAGTAAAATATACAAAATGCAAATGTGTGTTGGTCTCACCCTCATACCCATGAATTTTTATGATACACTAAATAAGGTATTCTCATTTTACCGTCAAATAGATATTAGTTCACTCTTAGTTCCTTAAAAATATCTGTGAGGTTTTTAAATTTTTCATTTATTTATTTATCTTTAGTATTCTCTTTACAAATAAGCACCTACATATTTATATTGTAGATACGTCTAAAATTGCAGACTTTAATCTTGGACAGAAGGATATAATGCAAAGTAAAAAAAAAAAATTCAAGCCTCGAAACAGCATTGTGTTAGGGTGCTTTTATCATATTCAGGAGCATTTCTGGAGAGTGATATCATGCATGCAACTGAAGTAGTGCATAAACAAAGGAATTTAGCGATAGAATATTTAAATTATAACAGCCGGAAGCTGAAAATACATCTTTAAAGGGCAGATTGTAGAGAAATCTACTGGTAGACAAAATACTCTCTTAAAAAGAAGTCTTTTAGACACACTGCATACCTCTGCTTATTTCCCATACATTTTGTATGACAAACTACTCAGTGTCATTCAGCTCTTGGAAAGGTATTTTATGATCAAATGATGATTACTTTAGGTTGATGAGATTTGAAAGGTATGCAAATGTGCTCTTTGAGGGAACAGCCATTTACCTATGAAAAGCAACATTACTAGAAGACTGATACATTTAGAAGTAAATGGCAAACCAAGTGAGCCTCACAGTATTTGCCTGGTTCTTAATCAGCAACATATCCAGAAACATCCAGTGCCAGGATTAGAAAATGGTAGTGTAGTTAAGCACTGGAAGAGTCCATAATTTTCCAATCTTAGCGTAGAGTAGAGCTAAACTGGGACTAAAAAATACACACTAAGACACACAGGGACAGTTGTCTCAGAGCATTCTTTTAGACTAGACTTCTGATCTTATTTTTTCATTTCTCTTCTGTTAAAAGATGCTTTTTGTTTGTTTTTGCTGTTTGCTGTTGCTGGTTTGTTTTGTATATTTCTTTGTTGTTATTGCGAACTGGACTTACGTAGCTTTGCATGTGGTTTATGTAAGTTTTCTTATTCCAGGGAGTCATCTTCCATGTATTACCCATTAAAATCATTAGCTCATGTATTGGGTACAAATTCTCAAATATTTTTGGTCCATAATCAGTTCACGAGAAGGTAGAGGATTTTCTAGGGCCTTTGTCTTTTCCCATTTGCCTTGTCACTGTAAGAGCCACCTCTCCCAACACCACCACCTCCGATTAATGGTGCTCCTTTGGTTGGAAGGCTAACAGGAAAGATATTTCTCTTTTCCACCACAAATTTTTCTTACTCACTTATTTAAGTTAAAAGAAATAAAATTAACATATACCAAAAGTAAAATGCTAGATATATTCATAATATTAAATACTATTCACATAAGACTCAAGAATTCCCTGTAGATTCCTCATTACAGAACCATGACCCATGCTTTTATATCCACAATAAGAAAACTATAAACACGATGGAGAACTTACATGGCAACATATTATGTGATGCCTCAAAGCATTAATTTCCTTTTTTGGTCCATTAAAAAAATAACTCCAAATCAAGGTAAGTATAATAGAGTATCTCCTGATTTGTTTACCTCTCATTTACGCCAGGGAAAACACAAAAACAAATCAAAGCAAAATCAAATACAGTGAAAAAGTTTACTTTTGTCAAACTAAAAGCTGGAAGTCTCTGCCATTTTTTATCTTCTTGTGTTAGGGAACAGCTGACTGAAACCGCCCACCTTGGCCAGGCATATTAATAACCACTTGCATGAGTTGTCTCACAATAGGAGTTACTGATAAGGAACACAATGCCAAAAACTAACCGGGAGTATTCAGGAGGGGCCAAAAGGAAGGAGGGATGCCAACCCATAAAATGTCCTACCAAACTCCCAGAAACCCTGCTCTGGCATCTATCTTGGCTTAGAGATATTCCCGCCACCAGGAAGGACACTGAGTCAACCTAAATATGGGCACAAGCAAGATGATTGGCCAGAGACAACACAGAAAGCTAACCCTACCACCATGAAATCTGAGGCTGCAAGCCACATGGCAGAGCAGTTCTAGGTTCCCCTACCCTGCTGCTCTCCATCCAGGCACCCCTTCTTTTGCTTTATCAGTGTGTGTCTCCTCAATTCATTTCCGAGTATTAGACAAGAGCCCACTCTGGGGCTCCCCCTTCTGATAACACTTGTACTGTTATAGAACCACATTCAAGAGAGGTAACCTTCATATACTGTTTCCACCCATTAAAAGCAGATCAGGTCTGATGGGGTAAGAAAACTTAGTTCACTGGAAGAATATTATCTTTAGAGTTAGATATTATGTGAAAACATTAGAGTAATTATTTAACTTCCAAAAGCCTTTGTAACTTCATCCTTAAAATTAGAATCACTATAATTAGTACCCAGGGTTTCTGTGAGAATGAAATACAGAGCATGTATAAAATCTCCAAGCAGGAAGCTCATTCAGTTAATGTTATCAGGGCCCAGTTTTCATCACTCAAGGCCATTTGAAGACTTCTGTGTAATCCCAAAAGGGCCAGGTCATCAACAAGTGTAGCCATTTACAGTTTTGTTTTGTTTTTTTTACTGTCTCAATATCTTTACTTATGTGTCAGTTTCTTTGTCTGTTGAAATTCTTACTGGACCTGTAATTTAGTTAAGCCAATCTAGTTCTAACCTCTGCTTTCAAACATTTTTGTGATGGAGGAATACATAAAATTTAGTGGCTGTTTGCTTCATTTTGCAAGTTTCTAACTTCAACTGTAAAGAAACTCCTTGGCAGCTCTAAGATCTTTTTCTGCATAAGAGAAAAAAACAAATGATATATTGATAACATTCAGAGATGGTGTTATTTTGAGACAAAAAAATCACTCCTCAGAATTACACCTATATGATCACCTAAGCGAAATATATTCTAGAGCCATTGCTGCTTACTTTTTCTTATTTGATTGTGAACTGGGCAACAGTAAAGCAAATTGTGCACTACTGTGTTGTCAAAAGAGCACAGTCTTTGAAATCAAATTGACCTAGGGTCCATCCTGTCTCCACCGTTTAACAATGATATAATTTTGCTCATGCCTCCTAGTGGCTCTGAACCTAATTCTCTCCTCATAAGTTGTATAACACCTGCTTGCTGCAATGAAAATGTTCCTATGAAAAAACAGCTTCTGTTTCACAAATTCAAGCCTTCCAAACTTCTGGCTCCCAGCCTGGCAGGCAGCAAAGTTGAAATTACTGGATAAGATGGATAATAACTTTGTGTATCTTCAGTGATAATTGTGTGTCATTGGTGCTTCTGTAGGTGAGATGCTATAGGAAAAGTCCCTGGTCCATGTTCTCTCTTTTTTTTTGGTCTTTTTGTTTACAAGCTTTAATGTGTTTTGAAGACATATAAGTCTTTTACATTTTAAAAAATAACATAAAATTATACATGAGAAAGCAAAATTATCCAAAACCCCACCATAAGAAAAGAGAAATAATTTACATGTCAGTGTAAAAGTAGAAAATATATGCTTTTATATGTGTATACATACACACGGATACACACACGTGGCATTGTGAACATATTTTACTCTGCTAGATGTTGTAGAAAAAAATACCATGATTCTATGTCAGGAAATAGATAGCCATATTATATTTTTAATGGTTGCATTGTTTTATTTTGTATGAATACACTTTAAAATATTTAATCAATTCTCTACTGAAAGATATCCATAAAATAAAGTTTAGAGATGTTACTTCTTAGGTCACCCAGCTGATGAGTATTGAACCAAAAAGTCAACCTAGGCTTTTCTGCTTTCAAAGCCTATGTGCCCTGACTACAGAATATTAGTTTGCTTTTCTCACATAGCATTTCCAATTACTTGAATGCATGTCATTGACCTAGACAAATCATTCTAGGTTCTAAAAGCAAGGTTAATGTTGTGGCTTAAATAGGCCATTCGTTTTTGCCTTCTCATTTAAAAGAAGGTTTTTTCCTATATATATATATATATATATTAGTAGCTCCCTGTGCTTACAATGTGAAGACGCTAAATAAAGACCCCTTGTTTTATATAATTTTGAAAGCTAACATGGAAAATTCCACCTAAAAATGCCCTCAGCTGCATTAGTAGAAGCATTAGCCCTCAGCTGCATTAGTAGAAGCATTAGCCCTCAGCTTAGTTTGCAAGGAACTAAAATGAGCAGTTAGAATGATAAAACAATACTCACCAGTTGCCTGGCATTGTGCAGACCCAGTCATAAAGTACATGTTATGATGTAACACCCAGCACAAGCTGTGCAACCTTTGGGAGTATTGACTACTCAGAAAGCCTTCTATTCCTCTCTCCTCCCAGTCTCTGCCTACAATAGGAATTCTCCCATCAAGCTTCCATTTTGCCAGGAGAAGATAGAATCTTTGGTAATTGATAGTCTCTGTTCTGGCATGGAGAGGAGCACAAGTCTGCAATTGTCACTCCTCTACTCAGACATGATCAATGGATTCTCACTGCCTAGGAATAAAATCTTTAACATGGCCCAGGGCCCTCAAAGATATGACCCAGCTTGCCTTCACAGCCTTGCTCTCATCACTGCTTCTCTCTGACTGTTTTATTCCCTTCTACCAAGCCTGTCTATTCGTTGTTCCCCAGAAGCAAATCCTACCACCTCACCTTTCTTAACAGTACTACATCGTCCAAAAATGCCTTCAGAACTCTTCTGCCTATGTGAATTCCGTTTTAATTTTTTTTTTTTTTGTAGTATGCGGGCCTCTCACTGTTGTGGCCTCTCCCGTTGTGGAGCACAGGCTCCGGATGTGCATGCTCAGCAGCCATGGCTCACGGGCCCAGCCACTCCGCAGCATGTGGGATCTTCCCAGACCGGGGCACGAACCCGTGTCCCCTGCATCGGCAGGCGGACTCTCAACTACTGCGCCACCAGGGAAGCCCGTTTTAATTTTTACACAGTCAGTATACCGCTGTTCCCTAAATACTGCCAAACTACCTTGAGTTTTGTTGATGTTTATTTATTAGTAGCACTTGTTTTCTCTTAAATGCATCTTTCTATGACCAGTTTTATTTTTTGACCACGTTATTTTTCTCTGCCATTAAAAGAATTGTCTTTTACTCTGTCTCTAGCTGCTTAAATTCTGACATATCTTCTCTTAGGTGTTCAAATCTAGTGATTGATTAATCTTCTTGGACCTGAGAGCTTAACCCTTTACGTGAAAACCTTCACATTATAGTGAATTAGAAAAGAACCTTTTTTCTTACATATCCACAGAGAACCATCTTTAGTTTTATCACTGTTTAAAATCCTTCTGTATGTTAGGGCTGTGTCAGCCCATCTGAGACAATTGAACACCAGTTAGCACCTGTGAATGCAGGTAGTACCTATAACACTCATTAGTCTCAGATAAAAAGAGGAAGTAGTTTCAAGGTATATGGTAACAACAGAAGACACTTTCCTCAAAAGAGCTCTTAGGACTTTTTTTACAAAAGAGGACTCGGAGAGAAACTAGGTTGCTTAGTATGGAAATGAAATGTTGAACTTTTAAACAGTTGTGCTGGTTTAATACCAGGAATATTTTTAAAAGCCTTTAGCTATTTTGCTGTTCTCATATTATAGGCAAATAGTCATAGTTTATCTTCTTCTTTGCTGCTTTAGGGTCTTCTAAGCCAATCTCAGTAGGTAAATATCAATTGTTCAGCCACAGAAGTCCATAAAAACCAGAGTTCCAGAAAGAGCATTATGTTTTGCATACAGTAATATGCTTGTAAGTGTTTTATATGCCCTGTGCAACAAAAATGGAAGTGTGAATACCAACAATATGATATTTCAGTTACTCTCTGGGGCACTTAATAATATTAGCAATATGTTCCAATCAAGCTCACACTGTATTTATTAAGGAATTTTATGTGGTTTTCTTTTTCAACTTGAAGCTAAACCACTGCTTAAAAAAACTCCAAGTAAATGTGTGGCATCAATCCTTGTATACCAGCCGATGTTTACAACAGCACACCATGGGACATTACTTCTAGCATGACTTGAAAGCCAAACCATGAATTTAAAGGGCTACATGAGCTCCCATTATCAATTTCCAGCAATTCAGGTAATTCTATAGGATATAAACAGCAACTTTACATAAGATGGCCCCAAGTCCATTTTTCTTATTAGTTGCCACTCAACTGCAGTTCAACTAAGCCCTTGAAGGTGAAGAAACAAGTTTTAATCAATTCAGTTTTAATGACACTCCAGATATTATTCCTTGCCCAAATGGATATACTTTTTACCCATTTGCTAAAGGAAGAAATCTAGGAATCAGCACAACTGTAGTGTTTATTTTATTTATTTATTTTTAATTTTTTTTGTGTGTGTGTGGTACGCGGGCCTCTCACTGTTGTGGCCTCCCCCGCTGCGGAGCACAGGCTCTGGACGCGCAGGCTCAGTGGCCATGGCTCACGGGCTCAGCGGCTCCGCGGCATGTGGGATCTTCCTGGACCGGAGCACGAACCCGTGTCCCCTGCATCGGCAGGCGGACTCTCAACCACTGCACCACCAGGGAAGCCCTATAGTGTTTATTTTAAATCAAGCTTTTTGGACAGTTTTAGATTGGTTATTCTATGCGTACATCCTTCCTTCTGTATAAGACTGATGTAATGGACAATGGAGATATTCTATCCAGATCCCCTTGTATTCCTCTTCTCTTTCTGTAAGCTCTTCCTTGAGCTTGTATTAATGGTCTACACCTGTGACTTTTTTCTTGTGGGTTTCCCCTCAGGCTTCTAGGGCCACTTTGCCCTGCAGGCATAGAGAGTTTAAGTACTTTGGGTGCAGACCTTAGCCAGTCATACAAAGACTTGACAGGTTGGGTGAGAGAGGTAGGTCCCTAGCCTCAAGGCATGGCAACTCTGGAAGCAAATCTTGCGCTCCAGAATTTTCCAGTGGAATCAGTTGAAAAGGCCTTCCATGGTACTTTGTGGCAAGTCATAGCCTTATTTGGTTTCCTGCCCTTCTTTATCATGCTTCTCCTTTTACCTGTTTATCTTTGGGGTTCCTCCTAATAAATCCCTTGAATACAAATGCTCACCTTGAGCTTTGGCTCCGGGGAACTTAAAATAGCTTGTTTTACACATAGATGATTGGGTATTTAGTACAATTCTCGGTCTACTAGTAAAGAATGATACAAAAGTAATTTATTAGTGACTACTCCTTTGCAATAATAATTTTTGTTATTGCTCCTTTTGGAGAAAACATAGCCTTACAAGGCAAAACAAGGTACAAAGTCAACATGGGCTTCTCACTAGCTGTGCTACACTGGAAAAGTTCATTAGTCTTTGTTTCCTTAACTCTATTGGATTAAATCCCTAGAGGGATGTATTTAACAGTGAATGAATATGCCTAGTCCTTTGTTCATAGAACTTCTCACTATCAAATAGCTTTTTTTTTCCTAGCTACCCTTCCACTTGTTTGAAAATGTTTAATCTACCAGAAGTATGGTATATTCAATTCAACAGCAGTAGAATAATCAGTTTATTCCATGTAGGTTAGACCATGTCATCCTGACTACTGATCTTTCAAGGAAAAACAAGGGATACTAAGAGGGTAGGAAACAGAAAGACAGCGTTTAGAGGTATTATGACTGCATATTTCATGATAGACAGTAAACCTTCCCTCTATGCAGAAAGCCAATATCATTTTCTATCTTTTCTTCCCAACTGTGGCAGTATCACCAAATTTAATTAGAAATGCCAACATAGAAGCAAAGTTTTTAAAAACTTCAAATATTCAGGGAAGAATATAGCTTTAAAAGTTTACAGAGAAAATCAAAGTCACTTGATACTTTATTTATTATAAAGACAGTAAGACTGCTTAGTGAGTTTGTCTATGAGGTAGGAGCATTACACTGCCTATATTTCTTTGTAGTTACAATGATTTGCTTAACTAGCATCTAATGATCCCTTCCTTCTCCCTAACAGAAATCCAGTTTTGTTCAGGTATCTAACCTTTCTTAATGCAGCCCTTGTGGTGCAAGAGAATCTGAATTCAGCTCCATCTCATTGAGAAGACCTGAATGGATTAAAGATAACCTCGTTTTTACTGATTAAAAAAATGGACCTAACATGAGCAAATACATTTTGAGGAAAGTATTCTAGGTCTTTTACAAAGGTATCTCTGAATTCTGAGAGAGCAGTCTGAAGCAAATTTCTTATTTCTTCCTGACTTTCACTGAAAATTATCATTATATATGTGAGTTTTGTTAATTGCTGCAACCATTTTAAAATTGGAGTAAAGATGAAGCTCTAATGGAAGAAGGCAAACCGAAAGAATTGCAGAAAAATAAAATTAGAGCAACTCAACTCCAAAGAGAGTCATTTCTCTGAGCTACTATTTGTGGGAGCTAATAGATTCCCATATTTTAAAAGTTAGTTTAAGTGGGTCTGTTAGTTTCCTAGAGCTTTGGTAACAAATTACAACCAACTGGGTGAATTAAAATGCACAAATGTATTCTTTCAAAGTTCTGTTACCCAGAAATCTGAAATTAGTGTATCCACAAGGCTGGTTCCTTCTGGGGGCTCTGAGGGAGAATCTGTTTCTTGTCCATCTCCCAGCTTCTGGTGATTTCCAGCAATTCTTGTCACTCCTTGGCATGTAGACACATCACTCCAATCTCTTAACTCAGTCTTCTCATGACTTTCCTTTGTATACTTCCATGTTTTAAATCTCTCTTTCTTCTCTCTTATAAAGACAACAGCCATTGGATTTAGGGCCCACCCTAAATCCAGAATGACCTCATCTCCAGATCCTTTACTTAAATCTTCAAAGACCTTGTTTCCAAATAAAGTCACATTCAAGGAACCAGGGGTTAGGATTTGGACCTATCTTTTTGGAGGGACACAATTCAGCACACTACAATTGAATTTTTGTTTCTCACAGACACAACCATTCTTACTGATAACGGACTCCAATTTAACTCAAATAAATAATTCCTTATTCTGTAGCATAATTCTAGGATCCATGTCTTACCAGATGGTTGAATTCTACCCTCTTTCTATTTAAACTTTGAAAGGGCTTTAAAGATCATCTTATCTAATGTTTCCCTTACAATAAAATTCTCTTCAACAAGTTCCTAAACAATGGCTGTCTGATACTGTATTTAATTGCTCCCAAATGTATATAAATATATTTTCATGACCTCTATGTCACTTCCAGAAAATTTTGACCAGTTGAAATTTTCTGTGACTGAAAAGCATATCTTGATTTGAAGATCTGAAATGTGTAGCTTACAGATATGAAAGAGGATTTTAGATCCCTATAAGAGCCATAAAATATTTGGTTTTAAGAGTAATCCCTAACCAAGTGTGCTATACTAATAGATGGAAGAGAAAAACGGTCTGCTTTGGGTATATTGTAGAAGTTCTGCATGGTTTACACTAGGAAGTTTACTGTTAAGACTTGATAAATATAATCTTTGCTACTACTGTTCATAGGGGTAGGGTAAAATGAAGTTTGTGGATTCTAAATAGAAAGTAAAACTTTAATGCTTGTACCCCCTGGCACACAGTGAAATGAAGGAGAGACATAAAGCATCCAGAAATAAGACATTTGGCATAAATGCCATGGATTTGAAATTATGTTTCTGATTAGAAATGTTTTACGTTTATTCAGTAAACACCCAGTGATACTGGTTCATGTTTCCTGCCATGAAACTTGTTAAACTTGTTAAAGAAATTGCTAAAGAGAATTTTATTGTAGGGGAAACTCCTGCTGGAGTAACAATTCTCATATCAGACAAAACAGACTTTAAAATAGAGACTATTACAAGAGACAAAGAAGGTCACTACATAATGATCAAGTGATCAATCCAAGAAGAAGATATAGCAATTGTAAATATTTATGCACCCAATATAGGAGCACCTCAATACATAAGGCAAATGCTAACAGCCATATAAGGGGAAATTAACAGTAACACAATAATCGTAGGAGACTTTAACACCCCACTTTCACCAATGGATGGATCAATCCAAAATGAAAATAAGGAAACACAAGCTTTCAATGACACATTAAACAAGATGGACTTAATGGATATTTATAGGACATTCTGTCCAAAAACAACAGAATACACTTTCTTCTCAAGTGCTCATGGAACATTTTCCAGGATAGATCATATCTTGGGTCACAAATCAAGCCTTGGTAAAGTTAAGAAAATTGAAATCGTATCAAGTATCTTTTCTGATATGAGACTAGATATAAATGACAGGAAAAAAAATGAAAAAATGTAAACACATGGAGGCTAAACAGTCCGCTACTAAATCACCAAGAGATCACTGAAGAAATCAAAGAGGAAATCAAAAAATACCTAGAAACAAATGACAGTGAAAACACGATGACCCAAAACCTATGGGATGCAGCAAAAGCTGTTCTACGATGGAAGTTTATAATAATACAGTACTACCTCAAGAAACAAGAAAAATCTCAAATAACCTAATGTTACACCTGAAACAATTAGACAAAGAAGAACAACAACAAAAAAAAACCCAGAAAGTTAGCAGAAGGAAAGAAATCATAAAGATCAGAGCAGAAATAAATGAAAAAGAAATGAAGGAAACAATAGCAAAGATCAATAAAACTATCTTTGAGAAGATAGACAAAATTGATAAACCATTAGCTAGACACATCAAGAAAAAAAGGAGAATACTCAGATCAACAGAATGAGACATGAGAAAGGAGAAGTAATGACTGGCAGTGCAGGAATACAAAGGATCATGACAGATTACTAAAAGCAACTATATGCCAATAAAATGGACAAATTCTTAGAAAAGTACAACCATCCAAGATGGAACCAGGAAGAAATAGAAAATATAAACAGACCAGTCACAAGTAATGAAATTGAAACTGTGATTAAAAATCTTCCAACAAACAACAGCCCAGGACCAGATGGCTTCACAGGCAAATTCTATCAAACATTTAGAGAAGAGCTAACACCTTTCTTTCTCAAACTCTTCCAAAATATAGCACAGGGAGGAACACTCCCAAACTCATTCTATGAGGCCACCATCACCCTAATACCAAAACCTGACAGAGATGGCACAAAAAAAGAAAACTACAGGGCGATAGCTCTGATGAACATAGATGCAAAAATCCTCAACAAAATACTTGCAAACAGAATACAACAGCACGTTAAAAGGATCATACACCATGATCAAGTGGGGTTTATCCCCACTTAAATGCAAGGATTCTTCAATAAATGCAAATCAATCAATGTGATACACCATATTAACAAATCGAAGGAGAAAAACCATATGATAATCTCAATAGATGCAGAGAAAGCTTACAACAGAATTCAACACCCATTTATGATAAAAACTCTCCATAAAGTAGGCATAGAGGGAACCTCCCTCAACATGATAAAGGCCATATATGACAAACCCACAGCCAACTTCGTTCTCAGTGGTGAAAAACTGAAACCATTTCCTCTAAGATCAGGAACAAGACAAGGTTGCCCACTCTTGTCACTATTATTCAACATAGTTTTCGAAGTTTTAGCCACAGCAATCAGAGAAGAAAAAGAAATAAAAGGAATCCAAATTGGAAAAGAATAAATAAAACTGTCACTGTTTGTAGGTGACATGATGCTATATGTAGAGAATCCTAAAGATGCTACCAGAAGACTACTAGAGCTGATCAATGAATTTGGTAACGTAGCAGGATACAAAATTAATGCACATAAGTCTCTTGCATTCCTATATACTAATGAAAAATCTGAAAGAGAAATTAAGGAAACACTCCCATTTACCACTGCAACAAAAAAATAAAATACCTAGGAATAAGCCTACCTAAAGAGACAAAAGACCTATATGCAGAAAGCTATAAAACACTGATGAAAGAAATTAAAGATGATGCAAATAGATGGAGAGATATACCATGTTCCTGGATTGAAAGAATCAACATTGTGAAAATGACTATACTACCCAAAGCAATCTACAGATTCAGTGCAATCCCTATCAAACTACCAAGAGCATTTTTCACAGAACTAGAACAACAAATTCCACAGTTTGTATGGAAACACAAAAGACCCCAGAAAGCCAAACCAATCTTGAGAAAGAAAAATGTAGCTGGAGGACTCAGGCTCCCAGACTTCACACTATACTAAAAAGCTACACTAATCAAGACAGTATGGTACTGGCACAAAAACCGAAATATAGATCAATGGAACAGGATAGAAAGCCCAGAGATAAACCCATGCACGTATGGTCACCTTATCTTTGATAAAGGAGGCAAGAATATACAATGGAGAAAAAACAGCCTCTTCAATAAGTGGTGCTGGGAAAACTGGACAGCTACATATAAAAGAATGAAATTAGAACACTTCCTAACACCATACACAAAAATAAACTCAAAATGGATTAAAGACGTAAATGTAAGGCCAGACACTATAAAACTCTTAGAGGAAAACATAGAACACTATTTGTCATAAGTCACAGCAAGATCCTTTTGACCCACCTCCTAGAGAAATAGAAATAAAAACAGAAATAAACAAATGGGACCTAATGAAACTTAAAAGCTTTTGCACAGCAATGGAAACCATAAACAAGATGAAAAGGCAACCCTCAGAATTGGAGAAAATATTTGCCTCAAAACAACTGAGGAAGGAACAATCTCCAAAATATACAAGCAGCTCATGAAGCTCAGTATCAAAAAAACAAACAACCCAATCAAAAAATGGGCAGAAGACCTAAATAGACATTTCTCCAAAGAAGATATACAGATGGCCAACAAACACATGAAAGGATGCTCAACATCACTAAATCATTAGAGAAGTGCAAATCAAAACTACAATGAGGTATCACCTCACACCGGTCTGAATGGCCATCACAAAATCTACAAACAATAAATGCTGGAGAGATTGTGGAGAAAAGGGAACCCTCTTGCTCTCTTGGTGGGAATGTAAATTAATATAGCCACTATGGAGAACAGTATGGAGGTTCCTCAAAAAACTAAAAATAGAACTACCATACGGCCCAGCAATCCCACTACTGGGCATATACCCTGAGAAAACCATAATTCAAAAAGAGACATGTACCACAATGTTCATTGCATCTCTGTTTACAATAGCCAGGACATGGAAGCAACATTTTACTCTTTCAATGGACCCAGATTTCAGTTTGCTGGTTCACAGTATGCATTTCAGCCCATTTCAGCAGTTTGGGCTGACAAGTTGGCTAGAAAGACCAGATAAGTACACTAACACACAATGTAACAAATATTTATCTAAAGATTATAAATTTTAAAATATACTTAGTCTTCTAAAATGACAAATACCTAAATCCTATATGCTTTGATTGCATACCACTGATAAGACACAACATCTCATTTCTATTTCCTGGGCCATCGTTTCCTCATCTTGAAACTACAGTAGTGAACTAAATAATCTTTGAAGTATCTTCCACATATAAAATGTGATCTTTTCATTGTGATAAACTCTGTATATCTAAGTATCCAATGCTAATCTGTCTTTTTGACATTAAATACTGACATTTTGCTCTATGCATCTTCATGTTCAAGGGAAAAGAGAGGGTGGGAATGGGGAGAGAGAAAGAGGAGAAAGAAAGATCAAGATTTTCTTTTTTTTTCGGTGATAAGCTTTTCCCAGCCAGAATGAAGTCATTTCATGATTTTCTACACGTCTATACCTGTCCAGCTCCATGCTCCTTGAAGCCATTATTTCCATTTCATAATAGAATCAATTACTTTAATAGGAACTGTCCGCTTCCTACTGTTCCACATCAGTCTACGAAGACCAAATTTCTTAAAGGATCAAGACTTCTATTTTTTATAGGACATTCAAAACACAATAGAGAGAAATATACACTTTTATTTTTAAAACTGTTTTTTAAATAATACCAAGTATTACAGTTTGGTTGTTATTATTTTTTAAGCTTATATAAATAATGGCCTCAGGTAAATGACATATATGCATTTATTGCTTTATAATGTCAAGACAGAGCTGCTTATTATTCCTCTAAGGCTATTCTCTATGCATTGTTACCTCTTCTTAAATTGTAAACCGTAGGGTCTCTCTTTTCTTCTCATTCCATTGATCTATTTTTTGCTGAAACCTGTCACTTTCAGCTGCATCTCACCTCCAAACTGCCCCTCCCTCAGAACTCCCACTCTGACTGTCTTTGGTGCGCTCATCTCACTATTCACACGTCACTGTCATTCATATTTCATGGTGATGACATTGACAGTGATTGTCTCCTTATATAAATGGAAAAAGAAAAAGCCCACGACAAAACAATTCTTCTCCAAAGACTGCAGGCAATGATTGTAATCCATTTGCATTTGCAGTTTGGTGATTCTAGATTTTCAAGAAGAGCCCTGTCTGCTGATAACTTCGTAGGAGGCTGATCTGTCTGACACTGCTATTTCCCAGAAGTTTACCTGTCTGACACATTGTGTAGAGCTATCCTTTGGCAAGTGTACACCTCTGCACTTGGACCAGAAGGGATAGAATTAAACTTACTGCAAATGAGCATTTATTTTTTTATCTGACAGCTGTTACAAAGATAAGGTCATGCCTGTATAGCTGTGCTTCAGTTAATGAAAGCTGATTACACATGTGAATTAGGGAATGAACCTTTGCATTATGGAAGGGATTATTCATAACACAAAAGAATTCACAGCAGGATTCCATTAATAAGTGACTGGTGCCTTTAAAATGATTCTTTTGTTCAAGTCAATTCAAACACGTGAACAATAATTGAGATTCCCCCTACTTTTGGGCCAACTGTATTTTATTATCTATATATGAAGCTAAATATATATATATGCTTTCAGGAAAATAGATATTATATAGAGGCAAAGATAATTTTACTATACCAAATGGTATACTGAAAGAACCCTTTAACTTTGAAAACTTTTGCTGGAATATTAAGATCAATGAAAATTAATTTTTATGTTTGTATTAGCTTTTCTTCTCCTGGAAACTAAGAGAAACTTTGAGTCAGGAACAATGTGACAGTATGTGACAGAATCAGGTCTCTGAATTATTTTTATTAATAAGAGCAGCATTAGTATACAGCTTAAATTAAATTTCACACCCAGGAAAGAAATTTTCAGGAGATCCTATAACTAAAATAGCAGAAGGGAAAAATTACAAAAATGTTCCAAGCTTCTGTGAATGAAAGACAGTTTTAAAGTGATCTTTAAGGTACTTTTAAAATTTCATTTATTTTCCTTGAACATAGATTTCATAGTTGGGCGTGGATTTCCAATAAACTCTTTTAAACGGATTTGAGGGTTTTTTTTATGGAATTCACTAAACTATATTTTGGATCTCAAATCTCTCTTGAATACTTCCTTGGAGAACAGAAAGCTTTATTCTAAGGTGGTTTTGTCATTATAGGAGATACAACTCTCCAGATTGTTTCCAATAAATACCTGGCTTTTAACAAATTTTCTCATCTAACAAAATAACAGTAAGGAGAGAATGAATCTCCACTATGTAACATCAATGTGTTTGGGTAAAATAAAAATAAAGTAGGACTTGGAATAGAATATCTGGTTCATTGTCACAGCTCTGCTATTAGATCATGAGATATCCACCTTAAAATCTGTAGACTTTATTTTCCACATGAGTTAAATGAGGGTCATACCAGCCTTACACAGCTCACAGACTGATGTGATGATAATCAGAAAACTGATTTGAAACCATTTGAAAGTACAAAGATAATTTCTCATAAGTAGTCTGAAAAAGGAAAATGATTTTAAGAACTGTTTAAAGAGAAAGATGCAATCAGCAGTACATCTTAGATCTTCAATAGGAAGTGCCAGAAAATTTTTGGTTTTTTTCTTTTAATTTTTAAAAAATTTTCAGGTAAATTATTTAAAATGTTTAATTGCCATTCAAATCTGATTTTTTTTTTCCACATGGTAGTGGCTGTTCTTTTTTTTTCACATCTTTATTGGAGTATAATTGCTTTGCAATGTTGTGTTAGTTTCTGCTGTATAACTAAGTGAATCAGCTATATGTATACATATATACCCATATCCCCTCCCTCTTGCGCCTCTCTCCCACTCTCCCTATCCCACCCTCCTAGGTGGTCACAAAGCACTGAGCTGATCTCTCTGTGTATGCAGCTGCTTCCCACTAGCTATCTATTTTAGATTTGGTAGAGTATATATGCCAATGCTACTCTCCTACTTCATCCCAGCGTACCCTTCCCCCTCCCCGTGTCCTCAGTTCCATTCTCTGCATCTGCGTCTTTATTCCTGTCTTGCCCCTAAGTTCATCAGAACCATTTATTGTTTTTATATTGCATATATATATGTGTTAGCATACGGTACTCGTTTTTCTCTTTCTGACTTACTTCACTCTGTATGACAGATTCTAGTTCCATTTACCTCACTACAAATAAGTCAATTTCATTTCTTTTTATGGCTGAGTAATATTCCATTATATATATATATATGTGTGTGTGTATATATATATATATATATATGTGCCACATCTTCTTTATCCATTCATCTGTTGATAGCTACCTGGGTTGCTTCTGTGTCCTGGCTATTGTAAATAGTGCTGCAGTGAACATTGTGGTACATGTCTCTTTTTGAATCATGGTTTTCTCAGGGTATATGCCCAGTAGTGGGAATGCTGGGTCATATGGTAGTTCTATTTTTAGTTTTTTAAGGAACCTCCATACTGTTCTCCATAGTGGCTGTATCAATTTACATTCCCACCAACAGTGCACGAGGGTTCCCTTTTACTTCATTACTGTAGGTCATCTTTAACATGCAGAGCTATCATTATCCCCTGAATAGCCTCTCTGCAACTTGGAACTGAAAAACAGAAGCCCCATATATTTCCCCTACCCCCTAATATGTACTACAACTATGTAGAAAATATTTGGTGGGCAGTTATATTATATAGGCATATTCTTAGGGTCTCAGAATTTTATCATGAAACATAGGCTAAGCCTAAAACATAGGCTTTGGAAATCATACATAAAGGGACCTACCTAGACATAGAAGGCAAAGCAAAATAAAACAGTATTCCAGGGATAACAGATGGGATAGCTGCTGAATCCATCCTCTAACTCTCTTCCATTGTTTCCTGTTTACTTGTGAATTAAATTCCTGACTGATGGAGCATGTTGTCCTTGAGATTAACCTCAGTTGGTTAGAACTGTTGCCTGAGAAACCAGAGATAAGAGTTTATGGCACTGAAAGAGCCAGGTGGCTTTCACTATTCCATAGGTTGGGTGAATCTGAACAATATCATCAACTCTCAGGAAGCAGGGCAAATCAATGGCCTGCCAGTGCTGATCAATGGCATGTACACAGCACACAGGAATCACACAGCAGGCACTCTCTCACTGTTCTCCACCCTATTCTTCTATTTTACACATATCTTCACAGGCTTTCCTTGAGGTTTATATTATTCTACTCACATTCTGAATAATTCTCTTTGAAAGGTTTAAGCCTTTATATTTTCCATACCATAACCAATTTATACAGTTTATTGCCTTTTCTTATTTATCACTGAAATCACTTTACCTTATTTTATGTAAATTTTTGAGAATACATGTATACATGCATACATGTATATAATACATGTATGCAAAGGTTTTTTCATTTCTATTTATAAATCTTGATTCTTTACATACCTATATCATTTATTCAGATATTATATATATGACATAATACATATGTATTTAATTTATATATGAATATATAACTTATTTTCCCTATATATATATGTAATATATAAAAAGATTAATGATCATATATTCATTTTATTAAAAAATATTTTATGATTTTTACATATTCAATATTTAAAATATTTAAATTTTTAATATGTTATTCATTTATATAAATAAAATAAGCTTTATTAATGAAAATATGTTCTACAATTTTATCTCTCCATTTTTCCTACCATATATATTAGTAAGTTCTTACTTTTGAGTAGGACATTCTTTATCTCAGCATCTTTTGTGAGGGAACATATTTCTTTAATATACCTATATTATCTATAGAATTTGTTATGTGTGTCTGTATAGAAAATATAGTAATTGACGCTACTATAGGCAGACATTCACAGACATAAGAAAATATTTGTTTTGATAAAGAAGGCTATGATTATCTCCTTTTTCTCATAGTGAATAAATAAATAATAATTCTTCTCTGTGATTTACTTATTCATTAAAAATATAGTTCTTAAACCTGACTCTCATGCCAGATAATGTATAATGTACTAAAGTATAAAGACAATACCTATGTAAATAAGTTAGACATACTGGCTTTTTCTTTATTTCTCTATGACCTTCTAGATATTTGGGTGTGATTTGTCTTCTTTTTCATCTCTGGACTTTCGAGCATGCATTTGGCCTAAAAATGCTTCCACAAACTCAGATTTTTGCTTCTCATCTAAGCTCATTTGCTGATTTCCTTTCACTCTCTAGGGCATTCTTTGAAATCTTTTACAAATGAACTAGCATTATCTAGTTAAAAATTTGAGTTAACTGTCACGTGCATTATATTTTGTGTCAGTTCTTAAGTTTTTTTATTGTTTTAAATGTAATGTGTGCTGGCAAAGATAAAGCCAGGTACCAGTTAAAGTGGTAAGGACAGGGGCTTCCCTGGTGGTGCAGTGGTTGAGAGTTTGCCTGCCAATGCAGGGGACACAGGTTCGTGCCCTGGTCTGGGAAGATCCCACATGCCGCGGAGCGGCTAGGCCCGTGAGCCATGGCCGCTGAGTCTGCGTGTCCGGAGCCTGTGCTACGCAACAGGAGAGGCCACAACAGTGAGAGGCCCGCGTACCGCAAAAAAAAAGAAAAAAGTGGTAAGGACGTATTTTAATCAGTAATACACTACAGCAAAAGAGAAAAGTACAGCATGAACTGAGCTCAGCTTTGCTTTATACATAGGTAACTGGACATTTTAAAGAACAAATGAGGGAATAAGGAGGAGGCTGAAGCAGGGGCTCAGTAGATTCAGGGAAGTAAAAAGGTACAAAAAGTGGAAAGGAGTGGTCAGTCCATGTGAAAGCCATTTTGGTGTGTTAACTGTTGCTTATCAAAGTTAGGCTACTACCTTCTCACAGAGGCTGGAAGACAGAACCCTATCTTCAGATGGTGGCTGGAGAAAAGAGTATATTCTTTTGGCAGCCTTGAGTTTTCCCAGGCAGGCACTTTTAGGAGACTGGGATTATCCGGGGGATTTGGCCTTGAGCTGTTAGAGTCTATGTTAGTATTTGCTCAAGTGTTTATGGGCTAAGATTAAGGCCTAATTGAGAAGAGGGCTCAGAGGACCCTGGCTAATTTTGTCAAGGAGAGAATCTTTGTCAGCATTCACATAAAAGTTTTTGAAAAGTATAAAGAAAAGCAGTTAAAGCTTCCATGAAACCAAGACTAAGACCAGTTAACCAACTGTTCACATTTGTGCATATTTCCTATTCTTTCACTTATTTCTTATTTTTACATATTCTATTTCAATGAACATAATGCACTTTGTCTGAGGATTCTAAAGCTGGAGGATGACTATTTTCCTGAGGCAAAGTGAAGGATTGTTTAGGGAGAACTAATTGCATTCCCCTCCAGTAGTGTGTTCAGTGACATGAATCTTGGAGACCAAACATAGAATCAGTGGTAGGCATATTGCAAAATTCCATTTCAGAGGAAACTTGTCTAACAGGGTTTCTGCTATAAAATATGGGGGCTTTTAAAAGAGACAGTCCAATCCAAGAACATGGTATATCTTTCCATCTGTTTGTGTGGCCTTTGATTTCTCTCATTAGAATCTTACAGTTTTTGGAGTACAGGTTTTTGCCTCATTAGGTAGGTTTATTCCTAGGTATTTTATTCTTTTTAATGCAATGGTAAATGGGATTGTTTCCTTGATTTTTCTTTCTGATGTTTCGTTGTCAGTGTATAGAAATGCAACAGATTTCTATATATTAATTTTGTATCCTGCAACTTTTCTGAAATCACTGATAACCTCTAGTAGTTTGCAGGTGGCATCTTTAGGATTTTCTACCTGCAGTATTATATCTTGTGCAAATAGTGACAGTTTTACTTCTTCCTCTCCAATTTGGATTCCTTTTGTTTCTTTTTCTTCTCTGCTGTGGCTAGGACTTCCAAGACAATGTTGAATAAAAGTGGCAAGAGTGGGTATCCTTGTCTTATTCATGATCTTAGAGGAAATGCTTTCAGCTTTTCACCGTTTAGTATGATGTTAGCTGTGGGTTTGTCATATACAGGGTTTATTTTGTTGAGGTTATATTCCCTCTATCCCACTTTCTGGGGCATCTTTACCATAAATGGAAATAGCCATACTATCCCAGACAATCTACAGATTTGATGCAATCCCTATCAACATACCAATGACATTTTTCACAGAACTAGAACAAAAAAAATTTTTAACTTGTATGGAAACACAAAAGACCCTGAATAGCCAAAGGAATCTTGAGCAAGCAAAATGGAGCTGGAGAAATCAGGCTCCCTGACTTCAGACTATACTACAAACCTACGGTAATCAAAACAGTATGGTACTGGCACAAAAACACATAGATCAATGGAACAGGATAGAAAGCCCAGAAATAAACCC
The DNA here is from genome assembly GCF_951394435.1 of Stenella coeruleoalba. NCBI lineage: Eukaryota > Metazoa > Chordata > Mammalia > Artiodactyla > Delphinidae > Stenella > Stenella coeruleoalba. The sequence continues at coordinate 20,259,216 of NC_137154.1, forward strand.
ACACACTTATGGTCAATTAATCTATGACAGAGGAGGCAAGATTATGCAATGGAGCCTTCAGATTATACAATACTGTCTTCAGTAAGTGGTGCTGGGAAAACTGGACAGCTAAACATAGAAGAATAAGATTAGAACATTCTCTAACACCATATACAGAAATAAACTCAAAATGGATTAAAGACCTAAATGTAAGACCAGATACTGTAAAATTCCTAGAGGAAAACACAGGAAGAACACTCTTTGATATAAATCACAGCAATATCTTTTTCAATCTGTCTCCTAGAGTAATGGAAATAAAAAGAAAAATAAACAAATGAGACCTAATTAAACTCAAAAGCTTCTGCACAGCAAAAGAAACCATAAACAAAACAAAATGACAACCCACAGAATGGGGGAAAATATTTGCAAGTGATGAAACTGACAAGGGATTAATCTCCAAAATTTACAAACAGCTCATGCAGTTCAATATCAAAAATAAAAAAACCCAATCAAAAAATGGGCAGATGATTTAAATAGACATTCCTCCAAAGAAGTCATACAGATAGCCAACAGGCACATGAAAAGCTGCTCAACATTGCTAATCATTACAGAATTGCAAATCAACACTACATGAGGTACCACCTCACACAGGTCAGAATGTCCATATCATCAAAAAGTTTACAAATAATAAATGCTGGAGAGGATGTGGAATAAAGGAAACCCACCTACACTGTCGGTGGGAGTGTAAATTGGTGCAGCCACTATGGAGAACAGTATGGAAGTTCCTTAAAAAATTAAAAATAGAGTTACCATGTGATCCAGCAATCCCACTGCTGGGCATGTACCTGGAGAAAACCATAATTCAAAAAGATACATGCACCCTGATGTTCATAGCAGGACTATTTACAGTAGCCAAGATATGGAAGCAACCTAAATGTCCTCTGACATATATACATATGCATAAGGAATGTTACTCAGCCATAAAAAGAATGAAATAATGGCATTTGCAGCAACATGGATGGACCTAGAGATTACCATACTAAGTGAAGTAAGCCAAAGACAAATATCATATGATATCACTTATATGTGAAATCTAAAAAAAAAGATACAAATGAACTTATTAACAAAACAGAAAAAGACAGACATAGAAAACAAAATTATCATTGCCAAAGGGGAAGGGGGGGTCAGGATAAATTAGGAATTTGGAATTAACAGATGCAAACTACTATATATAAAACAGATAAATGACAAGGACTTACTGAATAGCACAGGGAACTATATTCAGTATCTTGTAATAACCTATAATGGAAAAGAATCCGAAAAAGAATATATAAATGAATATACATATATATTTGAATCACTTTGCTGAACACCCGAAACATCATAAATCAAATATACTTCAATTTTAAAAATTAGTAAAATTTTTAAAAATAAAAGAGATAGTCCACGAGCAGTAAGGTACCAGAAGCCAGAGTCAAAGGTGACAACAGAAGCAGCCTGTTGAGATAGAGTTAGTCTGGGTGTCAAAATCAGTGGCACTCACACAGCATTCTCCAGAGATACCAAGAATGTTCCCATGTAAGTGTGTTTCTTTCCTAATTAACCACAAAGCCAAAAGAATGCAAAGACAAGCAGACAAGGAAGAAGGGCTGCCTGGCTTACCCTGCTTTCCTCCCCCTACTCCAGAACCAAGGAAGTCTAGAGCAAATGAGAATCATAAACTTAGGTTCTAGCTGGAAAGTCTGGCTCAGTGATCTCACCTTTGAAGAAAAATTAAAGAGATGCTTAATGTACTCTAATTTTCATAATCAAGACTAAGAGTTGTTAGTTAAATTGAACCATAGCTTTCTAGTATTTCTATTTATGACAAGAAAAGGTATGAGGATCTGCTAGTGTTTTAAACCAATGGCAAAGAGGATATTACCACCTCAGAATAAATTTTAAAGTGACAGTGGATGACAAAAATAAATGGCTTTCGGAATTGCATCCGAAAACTCAAGTTTCTGCAACATACCGATTGCAAATACATATCAGTATATCAATACTTATATCAATAGATAGCTAGTTACAGCTATAGACATGTATTACAGAACTTAGGGTCAATATTATATCCATGCAAACTTTTATCCTGTGTGTTGTATCCAAATCTCCTTAAATATCTTGTCCTCGCTTGTTCTAAGACAGCTTTTTTTGTTTTTGAATTTATTCTTCACAAAGGTGTTAGATTGCTAGAGTATATAAATTTGTGGTTAATTAAGATATTAGTGTATATAATAAGTTGCATGGATCTTAACACATTCAGGATCTTCCTAGTACTGGCATGAGTCTCTGGGACTTGATTTTTGTACTTGGGTCCTGAAAACAAATGCTACTTCAGAAGAAGAAATTTTCTCTTCCATTATAAAGTTATATCTTCAAATAGCAGGATCCTGTAAGCCTTAAATATAAAATTGGCTGATGAAAACTGACTATAATGCAGTAGTTTGGACCCAGGTAAAAAAGCTGCGTTTGAATTGAGGATGTGATGGACTTTTAGCTATATACTTTAAAATATGTTTCCTGTGCTTAGGTAGCCCAATAATTCTTAAATGCCTGGCCACTCTATTTAGGAGAAAAGATTAAATTTATTTATTGTCAGAAACCTGAATGCCTTACGGCCATTTGGAGCAGTCTGGGTTAACATGTCAGGTCTCTAGTCTTTGCCTTTCTGTTGTACCTGGTGAAATCATCTGTCCTCTCTTGTATAAGTTGGTAATGAACTGGGTTGGGCAGTTATAAACAGAGCCCTCAAAACACACAATTAAAAGTAAACTGATCATATGAAGAGTGTAATCTTCATCTAAGAGTTCACTCCCTTTGTTCAACCAGAAATCCAGAATTAGGTGAATTCTGGCTTTGGTTCAGCACCTACTGAAACATGTCACATCTGTGGTTGGTGCAACCAGTTGGCCTTCCTCTCCTGATCTCAATATGTGTGCTGACATTTAAGCACCCACATTCTAGGTAACAGGGAAAAGAAAAAGTGGAAGGACAAAAAGGGCTTTCTAAGACTCCCCCCACTTCTGCTTGTATTAATAACTCACTGTCCACATGCATCTACAAAGAAAACTGAGAAACAGTGCTTTTCAATTGGGCACATTGCCACTTCCAATAATTCTGTGATGTTAGTGGTGGTGGTGGTGTTGATGAGGATTCTCTTAGAAGGAAGAAATAAATAATGATAGTAAGTATTCTCTGACATTCAGCTAAGCCTAATGGAAGACCCTGGTTTGCTGGCCACAAAGACTACCAGAATATGGCCTGAGTATCTCTACCTCCTTCTCTACTTGGAGTAGGAATGCTCCAATCCTCAAGCATTACTGTCTAGGAGCCTCCTGCCTCTTTACCCTATGGCTCAGGCAGGAAGCAACAATCAGGCTTGTAACTGTTTTATCCATATCCTGTGCATTAAAGGTCTCCATTCAAATGTTTACTCAATTAGAGCAAAAGGAATCTATCCTCTGTTGAAACTTTGAACTAGATGAATTGCTCTATATTGATCTAATATATCCACTTGATGAGTGTTTTTATAAGAATAATAGAACAGTGAGAGAGAATTCCAAAATTTCAAAGCAAATCTTCATAAAAATGAGGCACAATTCAGTATCCTTCAAGATAGTTTATGCAGGGCAATAGTGTAGTGATAAAGTACATTGTTATGCTCCCACAGCCTGCAGCCACTGCTCCCTATTTTAGTCAACTCTACTCTTCCACCAGTGTGAAGGATTCAGTGAATCTGGCATTGTTTTTGAAATCCCCTTCTCTTTAATATTCTTCTATTTCAGCATTTTCTAAACTGTATTCGTGTAAATCTAGTGTTCTATGGTATGTTAACAAACTCATTTAAAAAACAACCGAGGATCTACAGCCAAAATTTTGGGTATTACTTTTCATAGAGATACACAATTCACATGTATATTTTAAACATTCTGAGAAACTTTGTAATAAAGAAGTCCATTCAACTTAATTTAACTCAGCATTTCCCATATTTGTGCTATGATGGAAATCATTTTTCTTGCTTATGAACATTATGTGGAAAGTTCCATGGAAGGTAGTTAATATAAAGTTTATTCTACTTTAAGGCTTATGCTTATTCATTTCCATTTGACATGTATATATAATTAGATTTAATACCTCTTTCTATCTTAAAACAAAATCCAATAAGACAACTAACTATACAGCATATTGGTGGGTTATTTTTTGTCCAGGCATTTAAACCTAGTCCAGTTAATTACAGCTTGAGTGATGAGGCCCACACAGGACAAAATATGGTAACGTACTTATATGACACTTCTTCCGGGAAGGAGTTTCATGAGGGAGCTGAGGGGTGCCACTTTCATTCAGGGGATCATTCACTCCTTTTCAGTACACAAACTCTGATGTTCTCAATAAATTTGAGTCCACAGTCTCTCATGATGCATTTCTATAAATAGCAAGTCAGATTTGGGAGAATAAATTGAATGAACTGTCACAAACATTACTCAGTGAAATAAGGGGGGAAGTGTAACTGTAGCCTGCATAAGAATTACATGTAGATTTGCTAAGCTTTGGGGTCCTCTTGGTTGAAATGCATTTCCAAAGCGAAAAAAAATCAATATTAAGCTACATTTGATATATTTCTTTGCTAAAAGCCACAACTTCGAGTATTCTAGAGAGGAATGATTTATAACCATTACATCCAACAAAATGTTCTTTTTGGCCCTGAAATCTGATAATTTGGTTTTACGTGGTGACTGTGCTTCCAGAAATAAAACTCCTGTCCATCACCATTACTATTATCAAGGATAGGCTGAGAAGTACTGTAGAAAGCACAGCACATTTTCACTGCTTTACTCATGTGTGATAATTGCAGAGTTTTGGAAATATATTAGCTACAGAAAAAGAAGAATGAAGACCTTAAAGCTGTTTTAGGTAGAAATGAGCAAGGAACCTTGGTTTTCTATCTAGAGGGTACTTTTCTCCATGTACTCTGTATAATACATTTCCTCTTGGCCTTACAGATGTGTTTTTGAATATTTCAACCTGAAAACATTTTCACTGATTTGCAAATGTTTTATCAGCTTGCCTCCTTCCCCATACCAGAACCTCACGCATATTGCAAGTAAAGGATAGGGAATGAGGACACAGTCCTCATTTTCAATTTTTAATTAATGTTTTGTCTTTCTGGATAAGTCATGGTTGTGTGGTTGCATATGGATGTCTTAAGGCAAAAAGACACTCTCTTCATCAGTTGTAACAAATGTAGCACTCTGGTGGGGGATATTGGTAATGGGAGAGGCTATGATTGGGTAAAGTGTATATGAGACGTCTCTGTACTTTTGTCTCAATTAGCTGGGAACCTAAAACTACACCAAAAAATAAGTCTATTTTTAAAAAGACACTATCTTAGATATCCTACTATGGACAAATCAATATCTTTAGGCCCTTGTATAAGAATTATTAAGAAACTAGAGTTGGTTACAGAATGAAGAAAAGGGGGAATGCTGATTATATTATTGTTAAGGGCCTTGGTGGTCTACCTGATGATGAGCTGCAGCTTCCAGGAAAGACATAATCAATTTTATATCAAAAATGGGGTTCCATCCATATTTTTTTCCCAAGAGGAGAATCAGTTTTCAGCTCACATTGCAATTAAGAATTTACTTCTTTCCAACAGAAGGAGATCATAGTACCTACCTCCTACTCAGCCATATAAGAGTCATAAATTGGGCATAAAAAGCAGAAAATTAACCCCACTGAGCATGTAGAGTTCAACTAAAGAGATAGCAAATGCACTAAGTAAACAAAGGGAGATAACATTTACTAAGTAGTTAAGTTATGGATGATCATTACAGATAAGCATAATCAAAAGACGAATACTAAATGAAAGACAAATACTATTACAGTCAAGATTCTGAGGCCAGGTGGGCAAAATGAAGATAAAATATGTTACCAGAAAACGGTTGTATTTTCCTCTGTATCTTCCATGCAGTGTATGGTTTGATTTTAACATGCATTGAGAAGTTGTCTGCCAACACTTAATGTTTAATGTTATTCCTCACCAACATTTGACTTGAGTGTCCCTTTTCCTTGAGGGGGAATACAGCACAGGGGTTAGCAAACTAGTCAGTTTCTGTAAAGGAAGTTTGATTGGAAGAAAGCCACACTCATTGTTTTATGTACTATCTATGGCTGCTTTCAATCTACAACAGAGTTGAGTAGCTGCAACAGAGCCATTTGGCCTTCAAAGGTTAAAATATTAACTGACGCTTTACAGAGAAGTTGCGTCATGCCCGATATAGTACAAAGAAGATGGTCTTCGAGTCACATAGACTCACAAGGGGCTATGTGTGACAGGTTAAACTCTATGTTTTGTGCTAAATTTTACGAGTCTTAATGCGTATTTTCCATGTTAAACAACCTAACATTCTCCTACAGTAAGGTTCTCCTTTTTCCAAATAATTGGGACCTTATCTTGATGTTGAACATCCAGAATTCTCCCCCAGCCCTGAAACTAGGCCAACTCTAGTATTTGTTGGGTCTGAGTCATGAAGATACGTGGAGGCTCATCTGTGACATATTTAAATGTCATAAATCAAGCAAAAGAAGTCATTAAATACTTTGATAAGCCTGCCTTCGTAATGAACTAGAAAGTCAAACTTGCATCAAAATGTTCAGACTTTTAACAGTTTCTGCCCCAAAACATGGTAGTATGAGGGGGATCCCTTCTTAGCCTCCACCCTGCAGTTTTCCCACACCCTTTCCTTCTCCTTTTCACTTCTGCCTGCACTGTGATTGGACTGCATGCATGTGGACATCCTGGGCTCATGTCCAAGCTCAGTCCATACCTCTCAGTGTGTCTCCCTTTAGCTACTCCTCCTGAAGGTCTGAGGTTATATACATCTGTGACATGCTCAGTCCCTGGGAAAACAGATCCAGCAAAGAGGCCTCATAAATTTTAGAAACAAGCCTGGATCATTTTAGCAGGCACTTCCATGTTCTTGATACCTAGAACTTGGTGGAGAAGGGGAGCATAGGCTCAGGATGTGTCCTGCTCCTGGCCCCACACACTCCTCACTCTGCGGGCAGATGCATAATTAGCGGGGAGCCCAAGCAGAGCCCTCTAAAAAATCTCCCTCCTCAAGACCTCCAGCATCAGCATCCCCTGCGACAGTGATTCCCAACTGGGGGTGATTTTGTTCTCTAGCAAACATTTGGCAATATCTGGAGGTATTTTTGATTATCATGACTGGCAGGGGATTGCTACTGGCATCTAGTGGGTAGAGGTCAAGGATTGTGCTAAACATTCCACACTGTACAGGATAGGACCCCAAACAAAAAAATTAACTGGTCCAAAATGTTAATAGTGCTGAGGATGGGAAACCCTCACCTACGATTTTACTAGAAATGCAGAAGTTCAGATTGACCGCAGATCTACTGAATCAGAATCTGAATTTCAACCAGTTGTATAAGTATTCACATTAAGGTGAGAAGCTCTAAGGTATGAAACAGAGGCAGAGGCTCTCCTTGCCCCAGTGAAGGCTGGTGCTGTCTAGGAGAGATAGCTTGTTTGCACTCATATCTGATTTTCTGGTGTCGGTGTTTGATGTTAAGATCTCCCCTCATTCTAGCACTAGTTTTACACCTACTGGTTTATTCCTTTCATAAAAGAGTCAGAAAATCAGATGTATGCTTTATCTTCATTCTTTCTTATGGAGCATACCATAAACATACCAAGCTTAATCTACAGAAAGAATTCTGAAGGATATTTGAAAGGTGACATCAATAAAGCTCATAATTTCTAATCAGTCATTGCAGGCTTTGTAACATTAAGATTATCCCAAACTGAATTCTCCAGGTTGCCTTGAATCACATCCTGAATTTTATGAAACAGGGTAAAACATTTCATAGAATACATCATAGCTTTTTTAGAGGATTTCATTATCTGAGCAGAGCACAGAAAGGCCTCCGGTACTAGATGCTTAATGTCTGGCCTCTCTTAACATGACTCATTTACTCGTGATACCAATTGCATTTCTACAAGAATGTGCTGGGGAATGAATGGGATAAAATTTCATTTTTCAATTTAGTCTGAAAACCTTAATTCATTGATAGAAAAACATGTTTATGTTTAGTTTGATTCCTGTTTTACCCATGCAGAGACAACCGAAGGGACTATTCTAGTTTGAAGAGCAAAAGGATGAGCTATGTGTGTCTCATACTCAAGGAGAGTATTTCTGGAGGCAACAGGATAATGAGAGGGGCATATCAGATCTTTCAAAGGGGTCTTGACATTTTCTCGTCCTAATCATATTGCAGAGAAGGCAGGTTTTGCATTTGGCACTTAACCTTATCCGCACGTGTGCCCTTGACTCAATGAAATTCACCCAACCCCTAAGGAATACATTCACTTGGTACTTTCTTACTCTTCCCGAATTCTGATTTTATATTTACCCTAAGTAAGAGTTCTACAACGATTTCTTGAGAATCCACAGTATTTCCAAGCACTGTGCTAAACAAAGACAGAAAACAAACCGATAAAACAAAACAACAAACACTTCAAAATTCTATGACTATGTGACTGACAGGATTTTCAAATCTCCCTTTTTTTTTTTAACATCTATAAAACACTGTCTTTCCCATCTCAGCTCTAGAACTCTGCAGTTTGACAAGGAAAAAAAAATACCATAAATTTATGCTGGATAAATATATGAATGAAAACTTGGAGGATAATATGAAAGTTTATAGAGGCTTTTGTGGCCTCTGGAATTATTCAGTTTAGGAAGTTACTTGTTTTACCTCTTTATAGAGTCTGATTCTTTTGGCCTCCTTAACAGTTCTTCTTTTATCAATATAACTGAATCAGCTATTTATAAAGACATTGTTCAAAGGCAGTGTATATTCCATTCACCTTTAAAAACAATATTTATGACTTGCTTCTTTTTTAGCCACTCGCCAACCATGGAGCTATTTTTCTCAACTCTGTCTCCAGCACAAATTTTAACTCACGTGAAGAATGATTCAGTGACTCATCCATGATAGACCAGCATCTGAGCTGCCCCATCAAAAGACTCTTTAATATGGCAGTCCTGGACTTTGCCCCAGGCCTGATCATTGAGCATTTTTCTCATTCCCAAGGAGTTTACTTGGCTTACATTTTCCCATCCCATTTCCAGCAGAAATTCCTGGTTACCCGTGACTGTAGCTAACACATTATTTGCTGAGAGATGTTGAATGTTGGTTCTGTCGGCTGAATTCCTCATTAATTAGGACCAAGTCTGCCTCCTCTTACTTATATTTAACTAGGTAGGTTACAGCCCTAAAATAAAATATCGCTGCCATGTATGTATTATATATATATTCAAACACATGGCAACCTCGTGCTGCCCTCCCAACCCCATACTACAAGTTTCTAGACAAAAATTTACTTTATGAAGTGAAGTACTTTTATCTCTCTAAAAAGTGCACATTTTTATAAAGTTCCTAAGGTAAGATGAACTTTTATTTCTAGTTTTTTAAATTAAATTATTAATATATTTTGACATAAGTTTGGGTATTAGACATATGGCCATTGAGGGAACTTGAAAACTGACATGTAGCTAAGACCAAGACAAAAGTTATATAGTGATTTCAATATGATTTAAACGTTTTATGTCTTTTGTCCTTTTTCTAATAGGGGCTGGCATAAAGGAACGCCTCTGAGTTGTGTTCATATTAAGAATCCTCAGTTTCCAAGATGACCCATTTACAACCTCTGCATATTTTCATTTTTCATGCTGAGTTTATTGTTGTTGCCTGTGTCATTTTCCTCTATTTACCTGTCTAAAGTGGGGGACAGGGTGAGAAGGGGTGTGTGGCTATCTTAAAGCCCTGTTGAAACTTGAGGATGCCAAAGGTACAGTGTTCATGTGATTGTAGAACATCAGGATCAGTTACTGTGAGAGCTTCTCTTAGCAGATTTCAGGCTTAAAATTTTTAAATGTGGCTGCTAGAGAAGCTGAAGATACAGAATGAAAACAGAAACCTCAAACTGTCTAAAGAAATAAACTCTTAAAAATATATACATATATATACACATACATATATATATTATATATACATATACATACATATATATATATATTCCATCCTGGGGCAATGTCTTTTTGAACAACCTAAAGGGAAGAACAAATTACCAAAGGAAAAAGCTGTTATCTGTGGGGAGAGGAGCTGGAATTTAATTTTACTAAATTCCTTTACCCACATAATTCTGAGTTGGGGTCTGCGTGCACATTAGATTGTATAGCAGAAGATAAGAGAAGCTGAGGGTTGCCGAAGCACACATGAGCAGACTGCTCGATACGGCTAGGAACAGTCTCAAATTTGTATTTTGCAGAAGAAACCTGAGATATAATCCTACAATAATGAGAAACAATTGAAAGAAAAACCACAGAACACTGGGGGAAAATTGTATGTGGTTGAAAATTATTTTATTTTATTTTTTTCAGTTTTACTGAGATATAATTAACAACACTGTATAAGTTCAAGGGGTACACCATAATGACTTGACAGACATATACTGCAAAATGATTACCAAAAGAGGTCTGGTTAACACTCATCACCTCATATAGTTATAAAAAAATGTTTTTTCCTTGTGAGGACTTTTACTATTTGCTCTCTTAGCAGCTATCAAATATACCACACAGCAATATTAACTATAGTCATCATGTTTTATATTACATCCCCAATACTTAGTTATTTTATAACTAAGTGTAAACCTTTTAACCACCTTCATCCAATTCCCCCAAAACCATCCCCTGCCTCAGGTAACCACAAATCTGATCTCTTTTTCCATGAATTTGGTTTTGTTTATTTATTTTTAGCTCCCACATATAAGTGAGATTATTTCTCTATCTGACTTCTTTCACTTAGCACAATGCCCTCAAGATACATCCATGTTATCACAAATAGCAGGGTTTCCTTCTTTTTTATGGCTGCATAATATTTCATTATAGATATGTACCACATTTTCTTTATCCATTCATCTATCCATGAACACTTAGGTTGCCTTCATGTCTTAGCAATTGTAAATAATGCTGCTGTGGGTATAGCTATCTTTTCAACTTAGTGTTTTGTTTTCTTTCTTTTTTAACATATTTATTGGAGTATAATTCCTTTACAATGTTGTGTTAGTTTATGCTGAATAACAAAGTGAATTAGCTATATGTATACATATATCCCCATATCCCCTCCCTCTTGAGCTTCCCTCCCACCCTCCCTATCCCACCCCTCTAGGTAGTCAAAAAGCACTGAGCTGATCTCCCTGTGCTATGCGGCTGCTTCCCACTAGCTATCTATTTTACATTTGGTAGTGTATATATGTCCATGCCACTCTCTCACTTCATCCCAGCTTACCCTTCCCCCTCTCCATGTCCTCAAGTCCATTCTGTACTTCTGCGTCTTTATTACTGTCCTGCCCCTAGGTTCATTAGAACCATTTATTGTTTTTAGATTCCACATATATATGTTAGCATACAGTATTTGTATTTCTCTTTCTGACTTGCTTCACTCTGTATTACAGACTCTAGTCCATCTATCTCACAACAAATAAGTCAATTTCATTTCTTTTTATGGCTGAGTAATATTCCATTGTATATGTGTGCCACATCTTCTTTATCCATTCATTTGTCGATGGGCACTTAGGCTGCTTCCATGTCCTGGCTATTTTAAATAGAGCCGCAGTGAACATTGTGGTACATAACTCTATTTGAATTATGGTTTCCTCAGGGTATATGCCCAGTAGTGGGATTGCTGGGTTGTATGGTAGTTCTGTTTTTAGTTTTTTAAGGAACCTCCATACTGTTCTCCATAGTGGCTGTATCAATTTACATTCCCACCAACAGTGCAAGAGGGTGCCCTTTTCTACCCACCCTCTCCAGCATTTATTTTTTGTAGATTTCTTGATGGCCATTTTGACTGGTGTGAGGTGATACCTTATTGTAGTTTTGTTTTGCATTTCTCTAGTGATTAGTGATGTTGAGCATCCTTTCATGTGTTTGTTGGCCATCTGTATATCTTCTTTGGAGAAATGTCTATTTAGATCTTCTGCCCATTTTTGGATTGCATTGTTTGTTTATTTGATATTGAGCTGCACGAGCTGCTTGTATATTTTGGAGGTTAATCCTTTGTCAGTTGCTTTGCTTGCAAATATTTTCTCCTATTCTGAGAGTTGTTTTTTCATCTTGTTTATAGTTTCCTTTGCTGTGCAAAAGCTTTTAAGTTTCATTAGGTCCCATTTGTTTATTTTTGTTTTTATTTCCATTTCTCTAGGAGGTGGGTCAAAAAGGATCTTGCTGTGATTTCTGTCAAAGTGTGTTCTGCCTACGTTTTCCTCTAAGAGTTTTATAGTGTCTGGCCTTACATTTATGTCTTTAATCCATTTTGAGTTTATTTTTGTGTGTGGTGTTAGGGAGTGTTCTAATTTCTTTTTTTTACATGTACCTGTCCAGTTTTCCCTGCACCACTTATTGAAGAGGCTGTCTTTTTTCCATTGTATATTCTAGCCTCCTTTATCAAAAACAGGTGACCATATGTGTGTGGGTTTATCTCTGGGCTTTCTATCCTGTTCCATTGATCTATATTTCGGTTTTTGTGCCAGTACCATACTGTCTTGATTACTGTAGCTTTGTAGAATAACCTGAAGTCTGGGAGCGTGTTTCCTCCAGCTCCATTTTTCTTTCTCAAGATTGATTTGGCTCTTTGGGGTCTTTTGTGTTTCCATACAAATTGTGGAATTTGTTGTTCTAGTTGTGTGAAAAATGCCATTGGTAGTTTAATAGGGATTTCACTTAATCTGTAGATTGCTGTGGGTAGTATAGTCATTTTCACAATGTTGATTCTTCCAATCCAGGAACATGGTATATTTCTCCATCTGTTTGCATCATCTTTAATTCATCAGTGTTTTATAATTTTCTGAATACAAGCCTTTTGCCTCCTTAGGCAGGTTTATTCCTAGGTATTTTATTTTTTTTGTTGCAATGGTAAATGAGAGTGTTTCCTTAATTTCTCTTTCACATTTTTCATCATTACTGTATAGGGACACAAGAGATTTCTGTGCATTAAGTTTGTATCCTTCTACTCTACCAAATTCATTTATTAGCTCTAGTAGTTTTCTGGTAGCACCTTTAGTATTCCCTATGTACAGTATCATGTCATCTGCAAACAGTGACAGTTTTACTTCTTTTTTTCCTATTTCAATTCCTTTTATTTCTTTTTCTTCTCTGATTGCTGTGGCTAAAACTTCCAAAACTATGTTGAATAATATTGGTGAGAGTGGGCAACCTTGTCTTGTTCCTGATCTTAGAGGAAATGGTTTCAGTTTTTCACCATTGAGAAAGATGTTGGCTATGGGTTTGTCATATATAGCCTTTATTATGTTGAGGAAAGTTCCCTCTATGCCTACTTTCTGGAGAGTTTTTTATAATAAATGGGTGTTGAATTCTGTTGTAAGCTTTCTTTGCATCTATTGAGATTATCATATGGTTTTTCTCCTTTGATTTGTTAATATGGTGTATCACATTGATTGATTTGCATTTATTGAGGAATCCTTGCATTTAAGTGGGGATAAACCCCACTTGATCATGGTGCATGATCCTTTTAATGTGCTGTTGGATTCTGTTTGCTAGTATTTTGTTGAGGATTTTTGCATCTATGTTCATCAGTGATATTGGCCTGTAGTTTTCTTTCTTTGTGACATCTTTGTCTGCTTTTGGTATCAGGGTGATGGTGGCCTTGTAGAATGAGTTTGGGAGTGTTCCTCCCTCTGCTATATTTTGGAAGAGTTTGAGAAGGATAGGTGTTAGCTCTTCTCTAAATGTTTGATAGAATTTGCCTGTTAAGGCATCTGGTCCCGGGCTTTTGTTTGTTGGAAGATTTTTAATCACTGTTTCAATTTCATTACTTGTGATTGGTCTGTTTATATTTTCTATTTCTTCCTGATTCATTCTCCAAAGGTTGTGCTTTTCTAAGAATTAGTCCATTTCTTCCAGGTGGTCCATTTTATTGGCATATAGTTGCTTGTAGTAATCTCTCATGATCCTGTGTATTTCTGCAATGCCAGTTGTTAATTCTTTTTCATTTCTAATTCTGTTGATTTGAGTCTTCTCCTTTTTTTCTTGATGTGTCTAGCTAATGGTTTATCAATTTTTTGTATCTTCTCAAAGAACCAGCTTTTAGTTTTATTGATATTTGCTATTGTTTCCTTCAATTCTTTTTCATTTATTTCTGATCTGATCTTTATGATTTCTTTCCTTCTGCTAACTTTAGGGTTTTTTTGTTCTTCTTTCTCTAATTGCTTTAGGTGTAAGGTTAGGTTGTTTATTTGAGATTTTTCTTGTTTCTTGAGGTAGGATTGTATTGCTATAAACTTCCCTCTTAGAACTGCTTTTGCTGAATACCATAGGTTTTGGGTCGTGTTTTCATTGCCATTTGTTTCTAGGTATTTTTTGATTTCCTCATTGATCTCTTGGTTATTTAGTAGCATATTGTTTAGCCTCCATGTGTTTGTATTTTTTACATTTTTTCCTGTGATTGATATCTAGTCTCATATCAGAAAAGATACTTGATATGATTTTAATTTTCTTAAGTTTACCAGAGCTTGATTTGTGACCCAAAATATGATATATCCTGGAGAAGGTTCCATGAGCACTTGAGAAGAAAGTTTATTCTGTTGTTTTTGGACCAGATGTCCTATAAATATCAATTAAGTCCATCTTGTTTAATGTGTGATTTAAAGCTTGTGTTTCTTTATTTATTTTCATTTTGGATGATCTGTCAATTGGTGAAAGTGGGGTGTTAAAGTCCCCTACGCTTATTGTGTTACCGTTGATTTCCCTTTATATGGCTGTTAGCATTTGCCTTATGTATTGAGGTGCTCCTGTGTCAGGTGCATAAATATTTACAATTGTTATATCTTCTTTTTTGATTGATCACTTGATCATTATGTAGTGACCTTCTTTGTCTCTTGTAATAGTCTTTATTTTAAAGTCTATTTTTCCTGATATGAGAATTGCTACTCCAGCTCTCTTTTGATTTCCATTGGCACGGAATATCTTTTCCATCCCCTTACTTTCAGTCTGTACGTGTCCCTAGGTCTGAAGTGGGTCTCTTGTAGGCAGAATACATATGGGTTTTGTTTTTGTTTCCATTCAGCCAATCTATGTCTTTTGGTTGGAGCATTTAATCCATTTACATCTAAGGTAATTATCGATATGTATGTTCCTATTACCATATTCTTAATTGTTTTTGGTGTGTTATTGTACGTCTTTTCCTTCTCTTGTGTTTCCTGCCTAGAGAAGTTACTTTAGCATTTGCTGTAAAGCTGGTTTGGTGGTGCTGAATTCTCTTAGGTTTTGCTTGTCTGTAAAGTTTTTATTTGTCCGCTGAATCTGAATGAGATCCTTGCTGGGTAGAGTAATCTTGGTTGTAGGTTCTTCCCTTTCATCACTTTAAATATGTCCTGCCACTCCCTTCTGGCTTGCAGAGTTTCTGCTGAAAGATCAGCTCTTAACCTTATGGGGATTCCCTTGTATGTTATTTGTTGTTTTTCTCTTGCTGCTTTTAATATTTTTTCTTTGTATTTAATTTTTGATAGTTTGATTATTATGTGTCTTGGCGTGTTTCTCGTTGGATTTATGCTGTATGGGACTCTCTGTGCTTCCTGGACTTGATTTCCTATTTCCTTTCCGATATTAGGGAAATTTTCAACTATAATCTCTTTAAATATTTTCTCAGTCCCTTTCTTTTTCTCTTCTTCATCTGGGACCCCTATAATTCTAATGTTTGTGCGTTTAATGTTGTCCCAGAGGTCTCTGAGACTGTCCTCAATTCTTTTCATTCTTTTTTCTTTATTCTGCTCTGCGGTAGTTATTTCCACTGTTTTATCTTCCAGGTCACTTATACATTCTTATGCCTCAATTATTCTGCTATTGATTCCTTCTAGAGAATTTTAATTTCATTTATTGTGCTGTTCATCATTGTTTGCTGTTTAGTTCTTCTAGGTCCTTGTTAAATGATTCTTATATTTTCTCCATTCTGTTTTCAAGATTTTAGATCATCTCTAACTTTCATTACTCTGAATTATTTTTCAGGTAGAGTGCCTTTTTCCCCTTCATTTGTTCAGTCTGGTGGGTTTTTACCTTGCTCCTTCATCTGCTGCATATTTCTCTGTCTTCTCATTTTGCTTAATTTAGTTTGTTTGGTGTCTCCTTTTCACAGGCTGCAGGTTTGTTTATCTTGTTGTTTTTGGTGTCTGCCTCCAGTGGGTAAGGTTGGTTCAGTGGGTTGTGTAGGCTTCCTGGTGGATGGGATTGGTTCCTGTGTTCTGGTGGATGAGGCTGGATCTTGTCTTTCTTGTGGGCAGGACCACATCCAGTGGTGTGTTTTGGGGTGTCTGTGACCTTATTATGATTTTAGGCAGCCTCTCTGCTAATGGGTGGGATTGTGTTCCTGTCTTGTTCGTTGTTTGACGTGGGGTGTCCAGCGCTGGAACTTACTCGTCGTTGAGTGGAGCTGTGTCTTACTGTTGCAATGGAGATCTCTGGGAGAACTCTCTGCTATTGATATTACGTGGGGCTGGTACCAATGTCCTGATATTGGCTCTCCCACCTCAGAGGCTCAGGCCTGACACCTGGCCGGAGCACCAAAACCCTGTCAGCCACACAGCTCAGAAGAAAAGGGAGAAAAAAAGAAAGAAAGAAAAAAATAATAAAATAAATTTATTAAATAAAAATTTTAAATTATCAAAATTAAATTTTAAAAATAATAAAAAGAGAAAAGAGCAACTAAACTAATAAACAAATCCACCAATGATAACAAGCACTAAAAACTAAACTAAGATAAGCATAAAAATCAGAAACTAGTCAGTTGCATACAGCAAAGCCCAAGTCTATAGTTGCTCCTGAAGTCCACTGCCTCAATTTTGGGATGATTTGTTGTCTATTCAGGTATTCCACAGGTGCAGGGTACATCAAGTTGCTTTTGGGGATTTAATCCACTGCTCCTGAGGCTGCATGGAGAAACTTCCCTTTCTATTCTTTGTCCTCACAGCTCCTGGGTTTCAGCCTTGGGTTTGGCCCTACCGCTGCATGTAGGTCACCCTCTGGCGTCTGTTCTTCACCCAGACAGGAGAGGCTGATTAGGGGGCTCTGGCTCACTCAGGCCGGGGAGAGGAAGGGGTACAGAACGCGGGGCAAGCCTGTGGTGGCAGAGGCCGGCGTGATGTTGCAACAGCCTGAGGTGTGCTGTGTGTTCTCCTGGGGAAGTTGTCTCTGGATCATGGGACCCTGGCAGTGGCAGGCTGCACAGGCTCCCGGGAGGGGAGGTGTGGATAGTGACCTGTGCTTGCACACAGGCTTCTTGGTGGTTGCAGCAGCAGCGTTAGCATTTCATACCTGTCTCTGGTATCCGTGCTGATAGCCATAGCTCTTGTCCATGTCTGAAGCTCGTTTAGGTGGTACTCTGAATCTCTTCTCCTTATGCACCCCGATACAGTGGTCTCTTGACTCTTAGGCAGTTCCATACTTTTCCCCGGACTCCCTCCCGGCTAGCTGTGGGGCACTAACCCCCTGCAGGCTGTGTTCACGCCACCAACCCCAGTCCTCTCCCTGGGATCTGACCTCTGAAGCCCAAGCCTCAGCTTCCAGCCCCCGCCCGCCCTGGCGGGTGAGCAGACAAGCCTCTCAGTCTGGTGAGTGCTGGTCGGCATGGATCCTCTGTGCGGGAATCTGTCTGCTTTGCCCTCTGCACCCCTGTTGCTGCGCTCTCCTCCATGGCTCTGAAGCTTCCCCCCCAACCCACCCCTCGTCTCTGCCAGTGAAAGGGCTTCCTAGTGTGTGGAAACTTTTCCTTCTTCACAGCTCCCTCCCAGAGGTGCAGGTCCCGTCCCTATCCTTTTGTCTTTGTTTTTTCTTTTTTTCCTTTTGCCCTACCAAGGTACATGGGGAGTTTCTTGCCTTTTGGGAAATCTCAAGTCTTCTGCCAGCATTCAGTAGTTGTTCTGTAGGAGTTGTTCCACGTGTAGATGTATTTTTGTTGTATCTGTGGGGAGGAAGGTGATCTCCATGTCTTACTCCTCTGTCATCTTGAAGGTCCTTCCAAATTTGGTTTTTGCTCTCCAAACATGTTATACCTTCTATTGAACATTTTCAGTATTGCATAGGTGTGTATTTATTCTGGGTCTGACAGCTAGAAATGGGAGATTTATTAAAGTAAGTTTCTTTTTTTCCCAATTAATTAATTAATTAATTTATTTATTTTTGGCTGTGTCGGGTCTTAGTTTCGACACACGGGATCTTCATTGCAGTGCACAGGCTTCTCTCCAGTTGTGTTGTGCAGGCTTCTCACCAGTTAAATCATGAGGGCTCTGTAGTTGCGGCGTGGAGGCTTAGTTGCCCTGCAGCATGTGAGATCTTAGTTCCCCAACCAGGGATCCAACCCTTGTCCCCTGCATTGGAAGGTGGATTCTTTACCACTGGACCACCAGGGAAGTCCCAAAAGTAAGATTATTTCTATCTGACCTCACATCCTCAGATACTATTTAATGTTGCTCAGGATTAGACAGCAGATGCAACTTTATATAAATAAGTATATATCTCAGGTTTCCACACAAGTATGCCTAGAAGAATTCCACTACCTACCAGTCTCCATCAAAATCCTTTGTTTCTTTGCAAATGCAACCATAGAGAGTAGATAAAAAATATAAATTCACACATTTCAAATATAAGGTCCAAGTTCACTCTTAGAGTCACTAGCAACTACTACCTCATGACACCACATAAAGGTCTTGACCTGACCAAATTTGAGAAAAATCATGCAAAGTTTATTTCAGGAAAAAAAAAAAGAATAATAGAATTTGTAAACTATGCAATGATTCCCTAAAATATATATGAAAACAAATAGTATCACATTATCAAGCTTTAGGGAAAAAACACACAAAAAAATAATTTATTTCATTATTTTAAAATATTTAAAGCCTAACCTCCCTGGAGAAACTTTTGTGAAAGATTTCATTCCTGATGGTCCTAAATATTCACTTGAGAAAAAATTGGAAGTAATTTCAGATATTGTGAAACACCATATTAATAATTTTAATAAGGATGTCAAATCTCAAGGTTTTCAAAATCATTACATTTTAGGTTTCATTTTTGTTATTTATAAAGAATTAATCATAAAATAATTTTCCCTCAATTCCTGTTTTATGTGGATGACATGACTAAATATCTCATTGAAGAATCAGCATTATATTATAAATAAATGAAGACTACCATAAAAGCTGATGAATTCTTTGGATCAAAGGAGCCATAATTGGGATGGGGGAGGGGTGTACAAAATTGAACGCTAACCAATACTTCAAAATGTTGGATTGGTGATTGACGTTTTTGTTAATATCAAAATTAAGACAAAAAAAAATACCCGTTTTCAGGATGAAATGTGTCATTTACCACCAAGCATTGGTTTTCAAAACTGCATGTTTCACAAGATCTATGAAAATCTGAACTTTCTAATCAAATAACACAATCATACTGGAGGAAAAAAAGAGATTAAATACTGAAACTTTTGCTTTCCTTTTAAATATCATAATGTAAAATAAAAGTTTTTTATTCCATACCGAGGTTCATTGGTTTTTAAAAAGAAATATGCTAAAATATGCAATTATCCCATTTTTAGAATGCTGAGGTAGGATGATTGGACTGTTTCAGTTATACAGGTGCAGAGTAACATTAATTGACTAACTTAAACAATCTTAAAAAAATGACAACTTACAAGAGAACGAGGCAAACAGTAGTTTGCATGAAGATTTGAAAACTTGAAGCTTCGAGTATCAAACAGAAATATTATGGAACATTATTTATAATTCAAATTTTTATTGAAAAGTACTAAAAATTAGTGATACAATTCTCTTAATTTTATTGACTTGGTAAAGTGCCCAGGGACAAGACTACTTAACTTAATTTTTATGGAAAAAAAATCTAGTTTCAGTAGCCTTGCTACAGGATGACCTCAGATGAAATTTTTCTTGTTTTGACTGAGCATCCCAGTTGGCAGTTTGTAAAGAACCAGTTTGTGGGATAATTATTGTGAGATTTTGTTAAAATTATCTTTACTCAGTGACCTTTCATTTTATCTGAAATACATGAAGGCATATGTTGAATATAACTTATCTATCAATTGTTATAAAATAGATAATAAAATACATTATTCATGTTAGTAATTTTATTTTCTTTCATTGCTACCTTTATCCAAATATTTTTAAAAGCACAGCAACTAAAACTGGTTTCATAACTTGTATAGTGTAGTAGGTCGCATGAAATAATGAAACATATACCAAGTTTTATTCTATCTTATAAACCAGATTTATAGGAGTGTATTTATAATCAATGGAATAAAGCTAATGCTCTCACTCATACAATCCCTAAGTATTTCCCTAAACATGGTCAAGTGTCTTTGTAAAATGTGCAAAAGCAGGATATTTTAATCACAATTTTTTAAGTCCTTAAAAAGACTCTTTCTGATTCAACTTCCCATCTGTCAGAATCCCCTATCAGGTGACTAATATTACAATTGAGATGGTGTGAAGAGGTGATTAAAGAAAACATACCTAAAAGTATATTTTAAAAATAATGTGTAATTAACATTTATTATATGTTTGCTGCTCTTCTAGGGTCTTTGGAAATAATCTCATTTATTTTCCATTAAAATACTGTGTATCACATAGTCTTATAATTATTTAAAGGAAATTATTTTCAGAATAAAGGTAATTATGTTTAATTTATTAATCAAGATACAGAAGCAGACTATATTATTAAAACAAACTTTTGACTTTGATGGTATATTAATTTTTCATGACAGATTAGACAGAAAATTTATATATCATTTGTTTTGCTCTAGTTATTGGTTCAAGTTCTAATTGGAATTAGGGAAATAAAACTGAGAACATGAGAAATATGTAGACTATCAATTTGCCATTCTGAGGAATTCTGAATGATAGAAAGCAGATATATATATATTCACACATATACACATACATTTACATATGTAGTATTTGTGTATCTATCTCACATATGAAATATATCTCACAAATAAAATAAGACATCATCCGGGCTTCCCTGGTGGTGCAGTGGTTGAGAGTCCACCTGCCGATGCAGCGGACATGGGTTCGTGCCCCGGTCCGGGAAGATCCCCCATGCCGTGGAGCAGCTGGGCCCGTGAGCCATGGCCGCTGAGCCTGCGCGTCCAGAGCCTGTGCTCCACAACGGGAGAGGCCACAGCAGTGAGAGGCCCGCGTACCGCAAAAAAAAAAAAAAAAAAAAAAGACATCAAAAGCAGTTATGGGCCTTTCCAGGGAAAACATGGAGAGACCACATAGCTGGAGACAATCAATACACAGGACTGTGTCTTTCTTTGACATTTAAGAACAGTATGGAAACCCCAGATAGAGTTGTGCCTGTTTACCTTTTCTCTGCAGAAGGTATCTAAGAAAGTGGGTTTGTGCTGGAAGAAGGTAGTATTAAGTAATACTTAATGGTAGTATTAAGGCCAAGGAGAGAGAAAAGAACCTCATAAGACTGCAACAAATTTAGAGCAGGAAAAATATTTAAACTATAGCTCTAGCATGAAGTGCAGTACAAAAAAACACGTAATACAGAAAGTTTTTTGGTTTATTTTTATCCAAAGATTTCACACCAGGAATTGAGTACTACCTAAATTTGAGGAAACAAAAGATTAAGTATAAGTATACAATCACTGTAACCACTGAGAGATACACACTATGCACTGCACACACACACATACACAGAAGAGTCACGTCTGTGCAGTCAGCCAGTGGGAATGGCTTAGGGAATGGAAGCAGTGGCAAAGCTGAGAATCTGTCTCTTTTTTTTTAAGCTCTGGTACTGTTTTACAATGTATCACTCTGTATATTGCTTCTATTTTGTTAGCTTTAAATTCCTTTTTTCACATTTGTCTACATCTGTAAGATAGTCTGCTAAGACGTTGCTTCGGCATCTGACCACTAGGGGGTGGCCTCATTGCATATATTACTGTACAATCAGTACAACAGCAGTGATCTTGATAGGGAGTGCAGTGAGATAAATTTTATTTTGGGCTAAATTCAATTCTGAATTTGTTTTGCTATTGTAATATTTTTAACGTCTGACCCGAGGATTTGACATCAGTGCATTCTTCACTATGAGACATAAAGCCACTTTCTCTAAGTCCTGTTAATGTTCAGACATGTTGGAGTGTTTCCTGAAAAGAACAGAAATCTAAGCTTAAATAGTTCTTCCTAATTTTGCCTCAGTTTTTTGTTCTCTTCAGGAAACACATAAACCCTCATGGGTATGTGGCATCAATTATTTCAGTTTCACGTAGTTGCTTATATTTATTTTGTATTACTTTAAGAAAATTTCCAAAATTTATGTAAACTGATTATAACATATGTTATAAAATTTAAAATATTCGAAATTTTAATGTGAAAACAAAATTTGTTAGCCTATTTTTTTTTTTTTTTTTTTTTTTTTTTTTGCGGTACGCAGGCCTCTCACTGTTGTGGCCTCTCCCGTTGTGGAGCACAGGCTCCGGACACGCAGGCTAAGTAAGCGGCCATAGCCCATGGACCCAGCCGCTCCATGGCATGTGGGATCTTCCTGGACCGGGGCACGAGCCCGTGTCCCCTGCATCGGCAGGCGGACTCTCAACCACTGCGCCACCAGGGAAGCCCTGTTAGCCTATTTAAAAGTATTAAATTTTACTCTCTTATCACTAGTGTGAAGAATCGATTCTTTTTATCTGTTAATCTACTTGCATTTTATACATTCTTAATAATTCATTTTCATTCAAATTTTGTATTACATTTACAATTACTAGTGACAAACAGCCTGTCATAATGTTCCAGTATGCCTTTCCT
This sequence comes from Stenella coeruleoalba, assembly GCF_951394435.1. Lineage (NCBI taxonomy): Eukaryota > Metazoa > Chordata > Mammalia > Artiodactyla > Delphinidae > Stenella > Stenella coeruleoalba. The sequence continues at coordinate 20,282,155 of NC_137154.1, forward strand.
TAACAAAGTAATGAAATAACTTGCTGAAATTTATATGAAAATATTGAGTATTATATTTCCATGAGAGCAATGAGATTAAATGAACTCTGTTTCTTATATTTAAGAAATTATCAATGCAAAAATTCAAGATCATTATTAAATTATTAGTATAACATTATAAATATAATGTTTAGTCTTAGAAAATGTCAGGAAGAATTTTGAACAACTTTAAAATGCAGAAAATATTGGTGGTATATTGAGATTACCCATTCAAGTAATCTACATCTTTCATGGTCTTTGAACTATTTTGAAATTTTGTAAGTTATCGAAAAATGATAATAGTGCAAATGATTCCTGTTCATAAAATGGCAGTTGTGTCCAGTGAAATGCAATTGATTATTGCCCTGAGGAGAGACCTTTTAAAGAATCTTTTCACAAATTTATTTTAGAATTTGGTTCCTATGTACGTATGAATCTTCGAATTTTCCTTTGAACAGTTTTTAATGGTTTCCACATTCAGTAATGAGTTAAAATGTTTGACACATTTTCATCTTATATTTTTATAAGTTATGATTTTGCCATTTTCTAACAATTATCTATTAATATGTTTATGAATTAAAACAATGGATGAAGATTCAGATCAACAATAGTCAGGTTCCATTAAAACACAAACTACCACAAAATTTTTAAAGAATTGTTATCAAGAAATGTCAGCTGGGCTTCCCTGGTGGCGCAGTGGTTGAGAGTCTGCCTGCCGATGCAGGGGACACGGGTTCGTGCCCCGGTCTGGGAAGATCCCACATGCCGCTGAGTGGCTGGGTCCGTGAGCCATGGCTGCTGAGCCTGTGCATCCGGAGCCTGTGCTCCGCAACGGGAGAGGCCACAACAGTGAAAGGCCCGCGTACCGCAGAAAAAAAAAAAAAGAAATGTCAACTAAGATGTGAATTCTTTTAAATATGTTAACATACAATATTAGTTTCACCAAGAAAAACCTTTTAACAAGTAATTTCTTTACTGAGCCATGGGTTTGTGAGCTCAGCTTTGCACATAAATATTAATAACTCCCCACAATCAATATGTGTCATACATATCATATTTTTCAATAATTTAGAATTAAATACATATGGGTTTTAGATATCAGCATTATACTTAGATAGTGAGAGATGTAGAGATATATATTAATACTATTGCAATATAGTAGAGTCATATTTCTCTTGTCCTCTCTTCCCCAACTTGCTCCCTTCTAAATACTATTGCAACAAGTCTAAAGAATAAATTTTATGATACAGATACAGGTATGGGGGAATTTACTTCCAAATATCCTCAAATTTGTTTTTCTGACACCATAGTTAAATTTTGATGTATGACTGGGCAATGTATAAGTGTATCTACAAGAGTAGATCCTCTACCATATGACCCAACAATCCCACTCCTGGGCATATACCTGGAGAAAACCATAATTCAAAAAGATACATGCACCCCAATGTTCACTGCAGCACTATTTACAATAGCCAGGACATAGAAGCAACCCAAATGTCCATCAAAAGAAGAATAGATAAAGAAGATGTGATACATATATACAGTGGGATATTACTCAGCCATAAAAAAGGAACAAAATTGTGCAATTGCAGAGACGTGGACCTAGAGACTGTCATACAGAGTAAAATAAGTCAGAAAGACAAAAACAGGTATCGTATAATATTGCTCATATATGGAATCTAGAAAAGTGATACAGATGAACTTATTTGCAAAGCAGAAATAGACACACAGACATAGAGAACGGACGTATGGATACCAGGGAGAAAGGGGATGGTGGGATGAAGTGGGAGAATGAAACTGACATATATATACTACTATGTATAAAATAGATAACTAATGAGAACCTACTATATAGCACAGGGAACTCTACTCAGTGTTCTGTGGTGACCTAATTTGGAAGGAAATCAAAAAAAGAGGGGATATATGTATACATAAAACTGATTCACTTTGCTGTACAGCAGAAACTAACACAACATTGTAAAGCAACTATACTCCAATAAAAATTTTTTTAAAATAAAAAATTAAAAAAAAAGAGTAGATCCTCAGTGTTAGGGTGTGCTATGTGAGTGCAAAAGAGCTTATTCTCCCTGGGGATGGCCCACATTGCAGAGCCATTTTGAAATTTCAGCTTCAAACAAATACTGTTCCTTCTAAACTGAACAATTCTTGAGCCTTGTATTACATGACAGCTCTACTGCCAAAGTTAGATCTATGGTGGCCCATGTTGCTGGCTGAGCCGCATTAAGGTTCAAGCCAGTGAAGCACTCACCCATGTCAACAATCTTTAGGGTACTAAACTATCCCTGGACTTCTAAAAAACCACTGGAAGTAGCTGCTGATGAAGAAATGTAGTAATCAGCCTAAGAGGATGTTAAGATGGGACTCTCAAAATTTGTGTCTACTGAAAAGAGAACATTTAATGTGACACACTCCACATTCTAAATCAAGTGCAAAACCTCTGACGTGGACTTGTAAAGTACATGATGTTCAAATAGTCCCTTAGTTCAGTGATTCTCAAATAAGAGAAATTTTGCACCCTATGGGATATTACCAATGTCTAGAGACATTTTTGAAGTTCAAGACTTGGGTTTTGGGGGAAAGCTGCTACTGTCATCTATTGAGTAGATTTGGAGATATGTTAAACATTCAATAATGCACATGATAGACCTCTATAAAAAATTAGCCCGAAATGTTAGTAGTGCTGATTTTCAGAAACCCTGGCTTAGCATAAGAATTTTCTTTGTTTGTTGAAGTATAGTTGACATACAATATTATATTAGTTTCAGCTGTACAGCTCAACATTTATATACATTACAAAGTGATCACCACAGTAAGTCTACTAATCTGTCACCATATAAAGTTATTACATTATAGTTGACTGTATTCCCTATACTGTACATTACATCCCTATGTCTTATTTATTTTATGACTGGAAGTTTGTATCTCTTAATCTCCTTCAACTATTCTGTTCATTCCCTACCCTGTTCCCTCTGGCAAACACCAATTTGTTCTCTGTATCAATTAGTCTGTTTTCTTTTGGTTTGGTTTGGTTTTTTGATGGTTTTCTTTGTTAGATTACACATATAAGTGAAATCACTTGGTGGTATTTGTCTTTGTCTGTTTGACATATTTCACTTAGCATAACATTCTCTAGATCGATCCATGTTGTTGCAAATGGCAAGAATCCATTCTTTTTTATGGCTTACTAATATTCCATTGTATATTTATATATCACATCTTCTTTATCCATTCATCTATTGGTGGATACTTAGGTTGCTTCCATATCTTGGCCATTGTAAGTAACACTGCTATGAACATAAGTGTGCATATATGTCATCCAATTAGCTTTTTTATTTTCTTTAAATAGATACCCAGAAGTGAAATTACTGTTTTAATTTACTATTATTTTAATTTTTTGTGCCACATCCATACCATTTTCCATAGTGGCTGAACTAACTTACATTCCCACCAATGGTGTACAAGGGTTTCTTTTTCTCCATACCCTCAGTAGCACTTGTTATTTGTTATCTTTTTGATAATAGCCATTCTGAAAGGTGTGGTGTGATATCTCATTGTGGTTTTGATTTGCATTTATTTCCCTAATAATTAGTAGTAGTGAGCATCTTTTCATTTGCCTGTTGGCCATCTTTATGTCTTCTTTGGAAAAATGTCTGTTCAGGCCTCTGCCCATTTTTTAATTGGATTTCTTGTTCTTTTCGATATTGAGTTGTCTCAGTTCTTTGTATATTTTGGATTTTAACCTTTTATTGGATATATCATTTGTAAATATAATTTCCCATTCAGTAGCCTGTTATTTTGTTTTGTCGAAGGTTTCCTTTGCTGTGCAAAAGCTTTTTAGTTTGACATAGTCCCATTTGTTTATTTTTGCTTTTGTTTCTCTTACCTGAGGAGACAGATCCAAAAATATATTGCTAATATTGATGGCAAAAAGTTTACTGCCTATGTTTTCCTCCAGGAGTTTTATGGTTGGTTTTACATTTAAGTCTTTAATCCATTTTTAGTTTAATTTTGTACATGGTATAAGAAAGTGCTCCAGATTCTCTTTTACATGTATCTGTCCAGTTTTCCAACAGTATTTATTGAAGAGACTATCTTTTCCCCATTTTATATTCTTATCTCTTTTGTCGTAGAGTAATTGGCCATATAAGTATGGGTTCAGTTCTGTATTCTATATTCTTTTCCATTGATCTATGTGTTTGTTTTTGTGCCAGTGCCAAACTGTTTTGATTACTGTAGCCTTGTAGTATAGTTGAAATCAGGAAATGTGATGTTTCCTGCTTTGTCCTTCTTAAGATTGTTTGGCTATTTGGGGTCTTTTTTTGACTCAATATTAATTTTAGAATTATTTTTTCTACTTGTATGAAAGTTGCCATTGGTATTTTATAGGGATTTCACTGAATCTGTAGATTGCCTCTTTGTATAGAAGGGTGCTATATAAATAATAATTGAAGTAATTAATAAATTAAGGAATCCTTAATGTTGTGTGTTCAGTGATAGGTGAAAGAGCTCTGGTCTCTTCCCTTATGTAGCACACAGTCTATTAATATAAACAGATTGAGTCCTAACAATGTGATTGCTGTTGTACTAGAGATTAGGTATACACAGACGAATAAAACTAACATTGACCTAACCATGATGGAGTTTATAATCTAAAGTTCCAGAATAATAGTGAATCATGGCAGAAAAATAATGACCCTGATATCAGTTGAAATATTATCAGAGTGTCACAATCAAGCATAATAGTTTCTGGAAGTTTCTAGTAGATACTCTATATTGTCATGAAAATCATTTGAAACTTTCAAATAAGGCATAAAGGTGGGCAGCAAATCCTTCTAATACTGTGTATGGCCAAAGTCACCTGATGATTATCTAGGGGAATGTAATTAAATCAACTCACAGTTTACTATTTATTAAAGGTCCCAGATTCCATGTTAACTTGTAGACTTTTGGCCCTTTTGTAGAGATGCAAATAATTTTCCTCTGGTTAAACAGATAACTAAAGATTTATGGCCCTTTTAGACATAAACCAGTTTTGTATCTAATCCAGAAATCTTTTCCTAGCATTGCTTATATACACCTAATCCATAATGCTCTCCAAACTGGCCATAATATCTTATTTATTCTCTCTTTAAATAATGAGTTAAATAAAAGATTGATGGGTGTTTATTTTATGTTTTTCTGAGAGTCATGAGTTTTACCTTTTTGAAAATTACACCTAACAAAATCAAGTTTAAGGCAAATACATTTTTATAACTACTTGACTAATAGGTTTTTATTTTAATCAAGAATGATTATCAAAATTTTATCAATTTATTATCTATAACATCTATCAATATGGTAAAAAGTTTCATTTTAATATCTTAAATATCTCTTAAATTAGTGAAATATTATGTAGCTCTTTTTAAAGCTGAGCCACCCTTATATATTTATGATACAAATAATATGTTTTAAAAGTATTATTTTAATATACTCTTAGATTCAATTTGGTAATACTGTATTTAGAAATTTTTGTGTCTAAATTAGTACTTGTTTAGTTTCTTTAATTTTAATTTGGTGTATGATACTTGTGATTTTTGTTTTTGTAGAAATGGTTGGTGAACTTCTATCCCCCGCTCCCCGCCCCCCAATATTCTGGAATAGTTTAAGCAAAGATGAATCCTGTCCTATGTCTTTGATGATCTGGTAGAATTTTCCTTTTTGAAAAATATAAATGTATTACATTTTTGATTTTCTCTATGGATATTGGCCTACTCAGTTTTCTACCTGATATTAAGTCCTTTTAAAAATATAGGTTGTTTTAGTACATTGTCCATTTTAACTAGATGATCACATTTATTGATATCATGATATAAGTGGTATTCTTTTATTAATTTAAACATTATGTAAGAAATACTTATACACATATTTGTGTATAATTCCATCCTGATGGGTGTTTATGTGTGTATGTGTGTTTTATTTTATATGAATGGATAAGAATAAGCATATTTTTCTATAACTTGCTGGTTTACATGTCTCAATTTAGAATATGCCCCTCAAATCTCTCCATGTCAGTTTATGTAAATTGCCTTCATTTTTCTTTTAATGGTGCATGTTTTACATAGGGTCTAGCGGTTATCTTTATAATTACTTTTATTAGATGCAATATGCTTTTTTTTGGACTTCTTCAGAGGTTAATTTTCATCTTTATATCTTATTTTAATATTTATTAGCAATTTTAATATACCTTCCATGTGATATTCTTAATTACATCCCTTTTAACAAATCCTTATCCTACATGGTTATAAATATATAAGGCTTGTAATATCCAGTTGGCAGAGAAAATAATGTGCTATTTTGCCACTCCCTTTGATTTTACTTGGGTTCCTAATGTTTCTGCCCCATCTATGATTTTTTCCATCTTTTTAAAAAATTATCTTTGCTTTGAATCAGTGTCATTCCCTGGAAAAGAAAGCGACATAATTCCATAGAAGGATTGCTGACTGCAAAATCACATTATGCTTCATATCATCACATTTTAAAAGTAACAATTAGAGGTGATGACAGAGTGTTCTACAAACTATATATTGCCTCATAATGAAGCAGACATATTAGAGAAAAACCTTGACAAAATGCCACCCCTATTCCCACAATAACTCCCTGCCTGGATTTTTCATGCTAGCCAAAAAAATGTTAACACATAGTCAACACTCAGAATTGACATTTCCATGCTGAATAATTACATTTTTAAGCCAAGATTATTTTAGTTATAAGTAACAGAAACCAATTTAAAAATTATTACAAAGAAGCAGGAATACAGGGAAATCCTATGGATTTTAACTGCAGGAAGCTTTTCCCAGTGTCTGCGGTCAGGTACCAGGAATCCACCAGTAATTGAAATTGCTGTTTCTGTTTCTGTTTCTCTTTTTCTTTCTCTCTCACTCATGGAAACTTACCACTTATCTCACTTAGCTGTTTTTCTACATGTTTCATTTGTTTTTCTGAATGTTTTTCTCCACTTCCCCATACCAAACAATCGTTTTACAGGTTCTGTTTTCAAAAGTAACTAGTATTCGCTCATAAGCCTATAAAAAAAAAATTGTACTGGAATAGTTAAACAAGCAAGGAGGAGTTTATTCAAGACTACTGTAAAAGGAAGTGAGATTGACCTCAACTCTGCTGCAACAAAGGATAGTTTTAAGTGCTGGGGTGAGCTAAGTACTAAGTACTGGGTAGAAAAGGTACTAGAGGGTGTTAGTGGGGGTGTTGATCAGTAGGATGCGTTGAGCGTGATGAGTTATTCCTGAATTTGCAAATGTTTTCTCTGCGATTAGGCCCCATAAGTTTGCTAACTGACACCCACTGAAGTTAGCCTCGTCATCTTCCAAAGCAATTGGGAGAGAAGGGTGCTGTCCTCCTTGATGTTTGCCTTTCAAGTGGGTGGCTCTCTGGTCCTTGAGAAAAATGTTCCTGGGTTATAAAACTGGCGGGAGGCTGGGAGAAGACTTATGCACCTTTCAAAGGGGCAGAGAAATAGTTTTAAATTACAAGTTTTCTAAAGTAAGTGCTCTAAGGAAAGGGAGGTCAGTAGCCTATAGTCTGGAAGCAACATCACTAATGTTTAGTCAAGCTGAGGGGAATGTTAAGACCCTCTTGGGCAAGTCCAGAGTTGCAAGCATCTTTCAATCAGGATTCCAGATTCTTAAGTGAGTAAAATTGATTTGCTCATGAGAGGTTTCATGTCTAACCCAGGTCCAATCAAAATTAGCTATTCAAGTAGTATAACATGGCTTTCAGAGGAGGGCAGTTCTCAGAGGCATGGTTTATAGCTGTGCAGGTCTGCAAAGGCAGATACTGCAAACATTTGCTGCACTATTACTCTTAAATGATTGTTTATCATTTTGCAAGTTTAAAGCATTAAAGTTGAATCTCCCTAGAAGCCTATAGAATAAGAAATTTTAAGAAGCAAAGAAAATGTGCCTTAGTTCTCTGCAACCAGTTAACAGAATATGCATGTTGACAAAATGTGGTAAAACTGGGGAAAAAAATATGTAGTTTGTGTATAATCTAATGAGTACTTGAGATTCTTTTTCTTTACTTCTATGAGATGGTATTGTATTTCTCTGAGATTGAATCTCTGAGATTTATTGGCCACAGGATGCTAGATGATGAATATATAAAAATATTGATCAGTCATACTTTCAATAAATATATGGGTGCGTTTGAGCTAAGAACTGTGTATACACAGATCAGAAGACTCAGACTCCCAAATGGCAATTTTAAAACACTGTGGAAGAACAAAATAAGACAGATGCCAAGAGTCAGATGGAAATAAAATGGAGGGCTATCCAGTCTAGCTGGAAAGGCAGAAGAGAAAGGCAGTTCTCTGAAGAGGCAATCCTGAACTGAATAAGGGCAAGAGGAAGAGTACCACATGTGGAGGGTACAGAGTGAGTAAAGAGACAACACAAGGTGGATGGAGAATTACAAAACTTATTGTGCAGCAAGAAATTAAATTCCAAGTCAGGAAGTGATGAGAAATGAGACTGGAGAAATAGGCTAGATTACAGAAGACTCATATATGTCTTACTAAAAACTTTGAATTTTTATATGCAGATCTCACCAGGTAATGTCCATTTGTGAAAACCTACTTTAGCTCTTGCAGTTGTTCCAAATGTTTCCATCATGGCATATATTAAAAGTAATAAAATTCATGCATCACCTGAAAAATGGAAGAGGCCTCAATCTTTCTTGCCTCAACCCCTCTCCTGCCTCAGAACCCCATCTGGCTGCACCAAGGACAATGGTAATCAGTTGGCATAACGGTAGTGTGCTGTAGTTGTCCAGTTTAAGGCTTTGGAATGCCACTACTTAGAGGGAAGATTGCGGGTTACAAGCTGGAAAGCAAGGAGAGAAGTTTGGGGCAAGGTAATGGCTTATAAGAGCTCACGCTAGAAATAAGAAGTATGACTAAGAGAAAGTAGTAAACGTGCAGAAGATGCATGGACTCATTTAAGAAATGTTTAGGAGTTAAACTTGACAGAGCTTAGTGATTGATGGCTGTGCAGAATGAAGGATAGGATGTAGTCCAGGATGACTCTGCCCTATCATTTAATAGCAATGCCAGAATATTTTTACATGCCAGGGCGATAGTTTTTATCACATTGGTTATAGACAAGTTGATCCAAAGTATAGTGGGAAAGAGAAGTGTCAGCAGAAAAAGAGTATGCAGGAAAAACAGAAAGAAAGAAAGAAATCATGGGGTGTGGGGGGATAATGTAGAGACTTAAAATGCAAGGCATATTTAGGAGACGACAGCAATTAATTCCACAAGATTAAAGTGGATGAATATGAGGCTTGGAAGGTAGATTTAGCCCGGTTAGTTGAAAGCTAGAAAGTTCTGCTATAGAAATAGCCAACTGGGGCTATGGGACTCTCTTCTCATGAAAAGGAAACAGGATTAACTTTGTTGCATTGCTGGACTGAAGAAGCTCCTAGGATCCTTAGATTATTTGGAAGAAGTCCAGAGGTTCAGAGTATAAAATTCAGTCTCTCTCTCTCTCTCTCTCTCTCTCCCCTGCTTTCCTGTCAGTTTATATAATGTCAGGTAAACTATTCTTTACACAGTGGCAATGCAACCCTTCACCCCTGGCTCCTTAATAACTGCCATCTTAGAAAGAAAGAGATCTTTACTCTCTCTATAAAACTACTCTGAAAATTAGCGTACAAATAATGTAACAAATTTATTCTCAGTTTCTGTATTTTTCTACCCTCATGGACCCAAAACAAAATTCATGCACCAGTATAGTTTTGCAGACCACACTTCGAATTGCACTAGGTCTAGTGATATTCCACCATTTCAAAAACCATCAAACCCAAAGCTGAACTTCTCTGAATGTAGTGGGAAAGGTGTCTGAATAGCCTTACTTATTATTTGCCTCATGCTATACAGAAGGAGGCAGAGTCCCAGTTTTATAGCCTCACTGAATGGGAAAGTGGTCAGTCCTCAAGATCCTTTCTTTACCAGAAGAAAGGTTTGGACAAAAACAGCAAGTGCCTTTACAGTAAGCATAAGGAAAATATACATAGGCCCTGCCCTTTCAGGGTGGATTCATTAGAATATGACCCAGAAACAGATAACTAGGTGCAGAGCAGTCCTCTAGGTCTAAGACCTTAGGACAAGTTTGTTCTTTTGCCTTTTTACCATGAAAATGCCTACCCATGATTTTTTCTGCCAGTTGCTAACTACATACATAGATCATAAGAGGATGTTTGCTGTTGAGGGCTGATGAAGCGTATACTATTTTATAATATTTTAAACTATTTCCTGGACTCTTCAATTTTAAGTATAAAAAACGAATAAAAGCAGGTACAATTACAAGATTAAATATTCATGTCAGTAACCTTACAACATAACAGGTTTTACTTATTTTGCTAAGTGGGAAGAGTCAGTAGAAATGGTCCCCAAACAAAAGAAGCAAATATTTATTTCATTTAGCTCACTACTTGACTGATGGAAGTATATTTCTCATGAGATAGTAAGCAAGTAAGCAAGTGTTTAAGGGAAGGACATTTTGTCTTTGTTTACTACTGTCCTCAGCAGCTAGCTTCGTGCCCGTCACATATACAATAGAGATGGAATGAATAAATGAGAACAACTTTTTTTTTTTAGCATCTTTATTGGAGTATAATTGCTTTACAATGTTGTGTTAGTTTATGCTGTATAACACAGTGAATCAGCTATTTGTATACATATATCCCCATATCCCCGCCCTCTTGAGCCTCCCTCTCACCCTCCCTATCCCTCTAGGTGGTCACAAAGCACTGAGCTGATCTCCCTGTGAGATGCAGCTGCTTTCCACTAGCTAGCTATTTTACATTTAGTAGTGTATATATGTCTCACTTCGTCCCAGCTTACCCTTCCCCCTCCCCGTGTCTTCAAGTCCATTCTCTATGTCTGAGCCTTTATTCCTGTCCTGCTCCTAGGTTCATCAGAATCATTTTTTCTTTTTTTTTTTTTTTTAGATTCCATGTATATGTGTTAGCATATGGTATTTGTTTTTCTCTTTCTGACTTACTTCACTCTGTATGACAGACTTTAGGTCCATCCACCTCCCTACAAATAACTCAATTTCATTTATTTTTATGGCTGAGTAATATCTCATTGTATATATGTGCCACATCTTTATCCATTCATCTGTCGATGGACACTTAGGTTGCTCGCATGTCCTGGCTATTGTAAATAATGCTGCAATGAACATTGTGTTACATGACTCTTTTTGAATTATGGTTTTCTCAGGGTATATGCCCAGGAATGAAGGAGTACTGCAATCTTCCTCTTTCCTTATTGAATCAGTCAAGGCAATTTTTTTTTTCTTTTAAAAAAGAAAACAGAAAAAAATATACCAAAGAATAAGAAAAAGTCTGTCTCCAGAAGCAAGATTTGTTTCCAAATATTTATAGTTTAATTTTCAACTGGACATATAATGACTGAACTTCTTTTTCACATTTTGCTCTAATAAATATGAACTTTATGACATCTAAGGGGGCAAGACAGCTGCCAATCACAGGATAAATGCTTAAAGCTTCTTTTATTCTTTTTCATCTGGTGACCATTGCTGAAGGATATCTCCTGTTTTCCTCAGTGGCAGAAGCAGAATAAAAACATTTCATTTTATGGAAGCAATTAGATACATATCTGTTCCCGAACTTCCATCTTTTTTTTTTTTTTTTGCTGTATGTGGGTCTCTCACTGTTGTGGCCTCTCCCGCCGCGGAGCACAGGCTCCGGACGCGCAGGCTCAGCGGCCATGGCTCACGGGCCCAGCCGCTCCGCGGCATGTGGGATCCTCCCGGACGGGGCACGAACCCGTGTCCCCTGCATCGGCAGGCGGACTCTCAACCACTGTGCCACCAGGGAAGCCCAGAACTTCCATCTTAAATGCTTACCAACATAGTCCCTGTGAGTTTCAAAATGTCTGTTTGGAACAAGGGAGGTTTTAAGTCACATTGATGTATAAGGCCATGTTGTGAGTCATGGCCCTCTTTCACTTTGGTTCAGTGAAAACACAGCCTTTCACTCCTTGAGTAGTTAAAAACCTCTGGTTATTTCTGTTGTGACCAACCTAAGGTGTATTATAATAATCCATTTGGCTTTTCATATCTGTTTAACATGTGGTTAAAAGATGTGTTTTCACCTCTGTATTCCTAGCATTGAGCTTGGCCAGTATGCAGTAAATCACTGTAGAATGACTAAACAAAGGAATGCGTCTGAGAATAGGAAGAAAACTAAATCATTGAGATTCTTACACCCAGATGTCATATTTGAACATATAGACTCTATTTGGGGATGAAACCTGATTTTATTCCCTGTACTAATAATTAAAATAATTAATTAATAAGATAAAATTAAGTATTTTTAAACAAGCACACACATGCACATAAACATTGTCACATATGTATACATTGTGTATTAGCTATTCATTACCACAAATTGATTGGGTTTTAAGAAATAAGATTCTAGGTAAGATATCATAAAACTATTTAATACAAAGTAAAAACGGTAAAAAACTAAAAATAATACATAAACATATACCAATATAATTTTTTTTTTTTTTGCGGTACGCAGGCCTCTCACTGCTGTGGCCTCTCCCGTTGCGGAGCACAGGCTCCAGACACGCAAGCTCAGCAGCCATGGCTCATGGGCCCAGCCGCTCCGCGGCATGTGGGATCTTCCCGGACCGGGGCACAAATCCATGTCCCCTGCATCGGCAGGCGGACTCTCAACCACTGTGCCACCAGGGAAGCCCCCAATATAATTTTTTTAAAAGCATAACTGAGCTCATTATATATCCCTTTTTAGTTAGTGCAGTTTTTTCTTTGTTGGTAGATTCCTGCCCCCCACCCTTTGTCCATCTCTGTATCACCCTAGTTATGGAATTCATTTTAACAACTGACTTATATTCTTATCTCCATATTCAGGGTAAGTTGTCCTCCTATCCAGGAATACTTAAGGGAACTTTGTACTCTTTTTTTCTTCTCTCTTTGCTTCTCTAGAGGAAATAACTTCCCATCTAGGTATGGCAATTCCCCTTTATTGATGGAGTCTTTATTTATTTATTTTTTAAACATCTGAGTACAGTGTAATGATACACTTGGTTACAGTAACCAGAATTACAACTGATTACATTTAACTTAACATACAAAATAATCCTAGTTGAATATTTCTCTTTAAGATACCTCGGGTGCCCTCTAAAGTATCCCAGCTGGAAATCAAAAAAAACTTTAAGGTTTGATATTTGGGAAGTTTGTCAAAAAGTTTTAAAACACTTGGTCAAATAAGATCATCAGTTACTGTGAGACAATACTTATTTCTTAAACCAAAGTAGCAAGAGATCTCAAAAGCAAATACACATCACTTAAAGGCAAAGAAACTGACACAATCTATTGTCAAAAGCAGCATTTCAAGAATACTTTGGAGGGAGAAACCAGATCCAGTCTTGTTCTAGCCCATTCCTAATGAAATCCATGTACCCAACTAAATTTAATCCAATCTTAGAAAATCCTGATCATGTATAACTCTTTTCAGTATTTTTCATTCTTCACACCTTTTTTTTTAATGCTTTTTAAAAAAATTTATTTAATTAATTTATTTTTGACTGTGTTGGGTCTTCGTTGCCACGTGCGGGCTTTCTCTAGTTGTGGGAGTGGGGGCTACTCTTTGTTGAGGTGCGCGGGCTTCTCATTGTGGTGGCTTCTCTTGTTGTGGAACACAGGCTCTAGGCACGTGTGCTTCAGTCATTGTGGCTCGCGGGCTCTAGAGCGCAGGCTCAGTAGTTGTGGCGCACGGGCTTAATTGCTCTGCGGCATGTGGGATCTTACAGGACCCGGGCTCGAACCCGTGTCCCCTGCATTGGCAGGTGGATTCTTAACCGATGCACCACCAGGGAAACACTTCACACCTTCTTTTACTAAAAACACATATCTTACTTTCCTTAAAAGTTTTTTTCCCACTGAGTTCCTTTTCTTGTTGACAAATATGTAATAGATATAGAATAAGGTCTTATTTGACCTCTAGTAAACCTAGGTACAACAGGAGTATTATACTTGACATTGATGACTCTAACATACCTATATTAATCAAACCAACAAGCTTAAGCCACCTTCAATACCGGATATTAGTTTAGTACTGAGTATTTTCCAGATGACATGAACCTGAAATTCATTCTGGCCAGATTATTTTCTGTTTCTGAGTATTTATATAAGCACTTAATTTTTTTAAAGCCAATTAAGTAGCGCTCTTTTACGAATTCATTTTAGGCAATACCATACACCTACAACACACGTAGAGACACATACAAACACACAAACAAACATGGAGGCCTCATAGTTTCCATTTGAAAATTTCGAGAGTCAGGTACAACATAAAAGCCATCAGTTACAAGGGGTTGGACTCAAATTGGGCTTCTAGCAGATGGAAAACATCAAGGTCACCTATCTAGATGGTTAAACCCTTTTTACTAGTGTTTACAGAAAAGACACTTAAGATTTCTATTTATCCTTGACAAGTAAAGTTGTAAATTACTTTACCCTTTTTTAAATTTCCGGTTTAAAAAGATGGCAGAGATAAGTGTCCCTGAGAAGACCAGATAGGACATTTGCATCTCAGTGGTACAGGCAAGTTCCTCTTAGGATGACTTTGTTTCCCTTTTGTTTAATATTTACAACCCTCTTAAGATAAATAGGGAAGGTTTTGGGAGTGGTAAAAGAGACTGGTGGGTTTTGGGTTATTTTGGGAGCCACACCTCTGGTCCTGTAAAGACTACATTTGTAAAACAAGGACAGTTTGGTTTTCTTTTTCAAAGAATTGGGTGGCTACCTCAATGATATTGAAGGACTGACATACCCATTCACCCATGTTGGAAAGTTTTACTTTTCCTCCTTTTGCTTAGGGGAGAAGGCCTCTTCCAAAATTCCTATCAGGCTCTGAATATCAGCTATGGTTAGTTTAGTCAGACCAGTGGCCTCCTATTTTGGTAATCTATTTACAAACATGTTCTGAGGATCTTCCCTAGGTTCAAGAAATTTGTACCTTATATTTAGACACTTTTAGACACTATATAACCCTTTTTACTTAATAATCACTGGGTGGATATCTTTGGCCAAGCCCAGAACCTCGATATTCCACGTTCCAGGGTCTACTAAGGCTTATCAGAACAATCTGAAGGAGTAAGGGAATGTGCAGAAGTCAGGAGGCTTGTTTTCCCCCCTGAGACAGGAGAGTTTTTCTGATTCCTTAGGCTTTAAATTACAGGAGAAAGTCCTGGACATAAGGGAACCTCAGTCCATTTTCCCATCCTGTGGCAATAAAGATCTAATTTTAAGAGACCCATTTTTAGGCCATTTTTCTTTGTCATTGGATCATAGCTATAGGTTGACCAGTCATTCAAAATTTTTTCTAAGGGGTTCCCAGGTGGGGGTGGAACCTTAGAGGAAGTGCTTCCCATTCTAGCTTGAGCAGTTAGTAACATGTCTACACGCTCAAACCAAAGTAACCAAACGAACCCAAACTTCGCCAGCTGGAAGCCACACTCAAAATAATAATAAAAAAAAAACAGCAAAGAGATGCCTAGAAATCAAAAACCAAATGGCAAAAATGCCCCTAATGTGACTTCCCAGTCCCACTAGACCTGTGACCTTTGTCCAAAGCGGCACCTTACAAATGGAATTTCCCTTCACAGGGAAAACTCCCCAAACTGGAACCGAAGTTCCCCAAACGAACAAAGTCAAAAAGGCTACGGTGTGCACTCCCGGGGACTTACCAAATTGCTGGCAGGTGTGTTGCGATGTACCAAACTCCCTCTTTCTGATCCTCCAAGAGTTAATGTCTTAGAATAGATGTCCGGCCTGATGCAGAGAAGGGAAAAGGAAAGTCCTCGAGGCAAAGAAAGCCTCGGCAGCTGCTAGGGCAACCTCTCCCCCGATCTCCACCGCAGCCATGGAGTTCTGCAGCTGAGACGGCGGGTCAGGTGTGGTCGGGGCAGGGCGCAGTGGCAGGGGAACCCTGGCGATCTGGCCTCAGAGAAATCTTCCAACCCTCTGCTCTCGTTGGGGAGGGTGGCGTGGAGAGAAATCCCTGAGCAACAGATCAAACCGAGGGCCCTACGGGGCCGCCTGCCCATGAGTCAATCCCGGACGAGCCCCCAGATTTGTTGCCAAAATCTTGGCTCTCTGTGCAGCAATGCCAAACAGAAATATGGAAGAGAAAGAGTGGCTCTCTTCCTTTGCCAGGCAAAGGGGGAACCCAGTTGGCTAGCGCCTCAAGAACTGTGCCCCCTCTTTATTTTATTTTATTTTTTTAAATGAAATGTAGTAGATTTACAATATTATATTAGATTCAGGTGTATAACATAGTGATTCAGCATTTTTACAGATTATACTCCATTAAAAGTTATTACAGGGCTTCCCTGGTGGCGCAGTGTTTGAGAGTCCGCCTGCCGATGCAGGGCACATGGGTTCGTGACCCGGTCCGGGAAGATCCCACATGCCGCGGAGCAGCTGGGCCCGTGAGCCATGGCCGCTGAGCCTGCGTGTCCGGTGCCTGTGCTCCGCAACAGGAGAGGCCACAACAGTGAGAGGCCCGCGTACCGAAAAAAAAAAAAAAAAAAAAAAAAAGATTTGGATTTAATTAATGTTAAGAAACTATAAATAATGACCATGAGTAAGAGCAATAATTCAATGACCATAGTTTTCAGAGAAAACTATTTTATTTATGTTTCAAAACAAAGCTTTAAAATGATTTGGTTTGTTTAATGATAGTATATATAATGATAATTAAAATTTTACTTGAAATAATATAAATTATTGAATAATTGAAAGCTATAAAAATATTAATTAAAAATAGTTATCTATCACATACTGAAATATCTGTGACATAATAAATGTAATATTTAACTTTTCTAATATTTGTGTATCTTACCCATAACTGCTTCCTATCCTCCACATGCCTCTCTTTGTATCCATGAGCTTTATATTTCTCCTGTGCCCTTTATTGCACACATAATAAAATTAACAATGGGGAATTGAATTCTCCTTTTAAGGAATTAGAATCATTCACCTCTTAATAAATCATTTATTAGTATTTAATATATGTTAGATCTAACCAGACAGATATTTTAAAGATTTGTATGAAGAGGATTAGTGAAGTATTTTTTTAATCTAAAATAAATTTTATTTTATTTTATTAATTTTTTATTGGAGTATAGTTGATTTACAATGTTATATTAGTTTCTGCTGTACAGCAAAGTGAATCAGTTATACATATACATATATCCACTCTTTTTTAGATTCTTTTCCCATATATACCATTACAGAGTATTGAGTAGAGTTCCCTGTTCTGTACAGTAGGTCCTTATTAATTATCTATTTTACATATAGTAGTGTGTATGTCTCAATACCAGTCTCCCAGTTTATCCCTCCCCCTTGCCATTCCCCCCTGGTAATCGTAAGTTTGTTTTCTACATCTGTGACTCTATTTCTGTTTTGTAAATAAGTTCATTAGTATCATCATGTTTTTATATTCTACATATTAGCTATATCATATGATACTTGTCTTTTTCTGTCTGACTTACTTCACTCTTTATGTCAATCTCTAGGTCCATCCACATCTCTGCAAATGGTATTATTTTGTTCTTTTTTATGGCTGAGTAATATTCCATGGTATATATGTACCACATCTTCTTTATCCATTCCTCTGTCAATGGACATTTAGGTTGCTTCCATGTCCTGGCTATAGTAAAAAGTTCTGCAATGAACATCAGCGTGCATGTATCTTTTCGAATTATGGTTTTCTCCAGATATATTCCCAGGAGTGAGATTGCTGGATCATATGGTAGCTATATTTTTAGTTTTTTAAGGGACCGCCATACTATGGAGGGTTCCCTTTTCTCCACACCCTCTCCAGAAATTATTGTCTGTAGTTTTTTGATGATGGCCATTCTGACCGGTGTGAAGTGATACCTCATTGTAGTTTTGTTTCTCATTTCTCTAATACTTAGTGATGTTGAGCATCTTTTCATGTGTCCCTTAGCCATCTGTATGTCTTCTTTGGAGAAATGTCTATTTAGATCTTCTGCCCAGTTTTTGATTGGGTTTTTTGTTTTTTTGATATTGAGCTGCATGAGCTGTTTGTATACTTTAGAGATTAATCACTTGTCAGTCGATTCATTTGCAAATATTTTCTCCCATTCTGAGGGTTGTCTTTTCATTTTGTTTATGGTTTCCTTTGCTGTGCAAAAGCTTTTAAGTTTAATTAGGTCCCATTTGTTTATATTTGTTTTTATTTTCATTACTCTAGGAGGTGGATCAAAAAAGATCTTGCTGAGATTTACGTCAGAGAGTGTTCTGCCTACGTTTTCCTCTAGGAGTTTTATAGTATCTGGCCTTACACTTAGATCTTTAACCCATTTTGTGTTTAGTTTTGTGTGTGTTAGGGAGTGTTCTAATTTCATCCTTTTACATGTAGCTGTAAACAAACATTAGAACAAAAAATTCAACAATTTTATTTTATTTTTAGTATCTTAATTTATTATGTAATGACCATCAGTCTCTTGGAACTTTGCAACTTAATGGTCTTTTTGAAATCAAGGAATCTTTCATTCTCTCTGGTTATGGAACTTAACACACTCTTTGTTTTCTAATATGCCCTTGAGTTAATCTTGTTGTTAATTAATGGCAAATAAATTAGAAATCATTTGGGAATGTGTTTGTTAATCTTAATAAAGTTTATAATAAATGCGTATGGGCTTTAGTAAAGATTTTAAGCCATACAATTATAAGCACAGCATCAGAGTCTCTTGACAGAAATGAGGACTAAAAATCTATTGGATTATGAGATATGAGGAGGTCTTCTAGTAATTGAAAGTGATCCCTGGGTTCTTCAGATGTCACACGACATCATACCTGTGACTACTTTAAAAGCCACTTTTTTCAGTCTCTGTGAAAATCTTGCTTGATTTGTTAACCTCTGAATATTACTGCCTGGAGTGGAGAACAATTAGATTCATTAATATGTTTCCCTCACTTGATGTAATACATCCTCAGTAATAGAGCTCACTAACAATTGTAGTCTTGACTTTAGTACTTATTAGCAAATAATACTTTAAACTGAATATTAAATTATCATCAAGAATTGTGAATAAAGAGAGCACTTCAAAGCTGGAAAAAAAAATAAAATCCTATTTTTGGCATATACATTCAGAGGCTTAGGATTTTATATACTCAGAATTATTTAAAAGATAAAAAACCCTGTGGCATGACTTTCTCATATGTATTTTTGCTAAGTTAAAAATAGTTTGTATAGTGAAGAAAGAAGTGTTCTTGAGTATAAATTATTAAATAATTCTGTCATCCCCTAAGTGAGGGCTATTTCATATAGTTGATGTGTATTGATGAGCATTGAGTCTTCTAATAAATTAAATGTGTCCCTAAAGAGTCTTGGTTGAAAGAGTTTCAATTTACTTTAGTGGACAGCTAGTTTTTAAACCAAACATCCCGCTGTAAATAATTAAAATTTTGGATTAACAAACACATATTCAATATCCCACAAGAGAGCAAGAAACTTGCAGGCTGAATTTTGACTCAGAGGCTAACTACAGAGGTAGGGGGAGTAACAAAAAGGAAAGTCACTTTTATTTTGAACACATCTATCTGGAAAATACACACTCGAAAGCCAGTGGGCAAAGATCATAACCCAGTATACAAGTAAGGTAGGTGTTGTTCTGGGCGACATTTCCTACTTTCATATGAAAACCTGGAAAGTTGCACCTTTTGGGGTACTGGCAAACCTGCTTTTAGAATTGTTTTCCACATTCCAACCTCAATCATGTGAAACTTCTATAAATGCTGCCGTGACTTCATACAGAAGAGAGTGGAAAAAGGGAAGAAAAATGAAAAAAGAAAAAAAAAGCCTTCCGCAAACTACGTTCACATGGATTGGTTACATAGTTATACGTGAAGTAGGTGGGCCAGTGACTGTCAAACCTTGAATTTCATTTAAGTTTATTCCAACTGCTGAAATATCATTTTTACACAAAGACTAATAGACATTTGAATGCCTATAGCTATACGACAAAAAAACAACTTGACGTAAACTAGAAGCATTAATAAGAAGATAGTAGCATTTGACCCACATAGACTTAAAACATTAGATGTTTTAGCAAATTGACTTTGTCCTTTCTTTTAACAATAGATGACAAACTTTAACATTATCTGATAGGACCATGAAAGTATAAAGATTACACAGGTAAAATTGAAACATAACCCCAAACAACTTGCGGATATGAATACAGTGACTGTAAAATCTCGGGAGAGCACTCCAGCACCAGGTAAGAAAGAACAGTTCACTACATATCCATCTCTTCCACTGATCTCAACTAAAAATTTAGGGCAATTTTCGAAAGCAACTACATGAGGACCCTGAAGAGTAAAGAATGGTGAAATAAATATCAAAATTTGAAGAATGAACTGTACTGTAGGGTGTGTCATCTTTATTTGCTTTTTTCTCCTTTATTTTTTGGTTTTATCCCTAAGTTGGCCCATGTAACTGTAAACCAAGCATAGACAACAAAAAATCTAAGAAAAATCTTTCCTTTCTGACTAGGGGGCTGGTAAAAGAGCCCCTATGAGCTAGACAGTCTGAGGGGTATTCTCATTTTATTTATTTTTCATCTTTTCTTTCCCAACTGGGGAAAATCCAAAAACAAAACAAATCAAACAAAATTATTTAACTCATAAACCATGAAAATGAGTCTCTGGTACTTGCAGAGTATGGGGAAATCCTTGATTGAAGAGAGCTGGAGAATCCTCTAATACAGTATATAATCTGAAATAGTCCCAGGTTCACAGAGGAGCTATGCACACATGATATGAAACATAAGAAGCATTACAAAGGTTATGAGAACTACACCATAAAGCACTACCTATGTCTCAGACTAAACCTGGAGTGGCATATGTGTATAGTGAACCCAGATAGCCTAGCAAGAATTCTGAAAAATGAACAATATTGGGATCACTGCCCACATTAGTTGTGATCTGAACCCAAGTTAATCACCTGCTAGACTGAATAAATCAACATGCTCCAAAAAATTTAGCAGGGACCCCATATTCTCACAATACATTTAAAATTTCCAAGATGCATTCCAAAACCAGTTGATATACAAAGAATCAGGAACATCTAGCTGCTCAAATAAATCTAATCAATTGATTAAATCTGTGTTCTTAAAGGAAAAGTCAGTGCCCAATGATGATCCAGATGTTTGAATTATCAGATAAACACTTTAAAGTAGCTATTATAACTATGCTTTATAAGGTAAAGTTGAACACCCTTGAAATAAATGGAAAGATAAAAGCTGAAAAGATATTATGCAATGAATAGGTATTATACAAGAGAACAAAATGGGAATTTTATAACTGAAACTACAACATATGAAACACATCTAGGGAGCTCAAAAGCAGAATGAAGATGGCATAAAAAGAAAGATCAATCAATAAAAATATCCAATCCGAGGAGCAGGGAAAAAAATGAAAAACATTAAGCAAGACACAAGGATGTGTGGAATAATATCAAAAGATATAACATTTGTGTCACTTGAGTCCCTGAAGGAGAGGAGAAAGAGATTGGTACAGAAAAAATATTTGAAGAAATGATGGTTGAAAAAAAACCCCAGATTGGTATAAGACCTACATTAAAGATTCCAGAAACTAAGAAAACCCATAAGAGGATAAAGTCGAAATCACACCAAGATATATCAAACTAAAACATCAGAAAACCAAAGGTTAAGACAAAGATCTTTTGACCATCCACAGGAAAAAATGTTATAAACAGGAATAATGAGTGAATAAATAAGGATTTTACACCAGAAACCATAAAAGAAGACAATAGGGCAATATCTTTAAAGTCCTGAAAGAAAAAAAAAGTCAACACATTCTATACCAAGTGAATATGAACTTCAGGAATGAAGAAAAAAAAAAAGAGGCATTCTTGGATGAAAGAAAACTAAAAGAATCTGTCACCAGTGTGCCTGCTTTAAAATAAATGTTAAAAGAGTTCTTCTGGCTGGAGGGAAATGATAACAGAGGGAAATATATATTTTTATGAATGAAAGATGAGCAATTCACCGTGAATATAAAAGACTGGATAAATAGAAAAGCCTGTCTTAATCTTCTTAAATTCTTTAAAATATGTATGACTATTGAAAGCAAAAAATATAACATTTTCTGGTGGGCTTCAAGATATAAAAAATAGTATATATGAAAACTAAAACTAAACAGAGAAGATAAAGTGATTGATACGACAGTAAAGTGTCTACATTTTCTTTGAAGTGGTAAATGATACCTCTAAGTAGAGTGTAAATTAGGTGTGTATAATGTAATCCTTAGACTAACAACTTAAAAGAAAATACAAAAACATGAAGCAAAAAGTAAATAGGTATATTAAATTTGGAATAGTAATGAAATTTAAATAGCCCCAAAGAAGGAACAGAGGATGAACGGCATGGGAAGATCAAACAGAAAAATAACAAAATGGTAGACCTAAGTTTGCACTTTATCAGTTAAGTACATAAAATATAAGTGAACTAATTGCTAACACAAGCAATGGGAAGAGTATACAAATTTGCCATTATACTGAAAATTTTAGCACTCCTTTCTCTACAATTGATAGAAAAAGTAGACATAAAATCAATAATAAAATAGACCTAAATAATATTATCAACTAACTTTTATTATGTGACATTTTAAAACATTTAACCAAACAAACGTTGAATACATGTTATTTTCAAAGGCACACAAAACATTCACTAAGGTCAATCATATAATAGCCATAAAATAATCCCAGAAAATTAAAAACAAATTGAAGTCAATTAAATTTTGTACTCTTACATTAATCAAATTTAACTAGAAATAAATAATAGAAACATACCTCTGAAATTCCCAAATAGGACATTAAACACATTTCTAAATAACATATGGGTCAAAGAGGAGTGCCAGGAGAAACCAGAAAATATTTTGAATTGAATGTAAATATATCATATCAAAATTTGTGAGATGCAGCTAAAGCAGAGCTTAGGGAGAAATTTTTTTCACTAAATGTTTACATCAGAAAAGAAGAAAGGTCTCAAATCAATATTCTAAGTTTGTACCTAAAAAGAAAAATATATTTTAAAAAATCAATTAAAGGTAAAGCAAGGAAACGATAGAAAATAATAAATATAAGAACATAAATAATAAAATTGAAAATAGAAAAACAATAGAGAAAAATAAATAAAACCAAAAGTACTTTCTAATGAAAGATCAACAAAATTGATACAGCTCTATCCAAACTAACCAAGGAAAAGAATGGAAAGAAAATTACCAATATTTGGAATGCAAGAATTGATATAACTACAGGCACTGAAGACTTTGAAGAGATAATTTAAAAAATATATCCATAAATTTTTTAAAAACTGATGAAATGTACCAATTTCATGACAGGCATAAAGTACTAAATCTCTCTTTTTTTAAGTAATCTGAAGAGCTGTTTGAATTTGCATTCCCCTCATGAGATATGATGTGCAACATCTTTTCATATGTTTATTTCCGTTCTCTGCGTTCTTCTTTGGTGAGGCATGGACTTCATACATTTTAGGTGTATACATCTTTATAATATTATATTCTCTTTACTACTTCATACCTTTATCAATATATAATACCCTATTCATATATTTATGTGATTATTAATATAACCACACCATATTTCTTATGGATACTATTAAGATAATGTATAATCTGCTATTTGCTTACTTTCAGCCTATCTGTATCCTTATATTTTAAGTGATCCTTATGGGTGGTCCTTATTATGTTAGGACTTGTGTTTTGTTTATTTGTTTGAGTGTTTGATCATGTTTTTTTGTTTTATTTGGTTTATGTCTTTGGCTTTTAATTAACATTTTAAGTACCTTTATATTTAATGCAATTACTGATAAAGTTAGTTTTCTAGTATACTTCTAGTACACTGTTTGTATGTATACAAACAACAATTATGTGTTTCATCATTTTTTGTTGTTTGCTTAATATTTCTTTAAGCCAGTATTTTTAGTATTATATTTTAATTCTTATTGTGACTTTTTCAATATGCCTTTTAATTTATATTTTTTGTGGCCACTCTAGAGATTTTAAAAAATCATTAATTCATCATAGTCCATTTTGCATTATTTTTATATCACTTCAGGAAGAATGTAAGGAACTTACAATAAGTATACTTTCATTTACAACTTGGCTCCTCTTTATGCTATTATTTAAATTTATTTTATTTCTACATATGTTAAGCACCCTGATCTATGTTAATTATATTTGCTCCAAAATTTCAATAGTCTTTTAAAGGAGATGTTTATACTTGTCTTTCATATTTAGCCAGTTTTTCCCTTTTCTGGCTCTTCATATTTTTCTTACAGATTCAGTCTTTCACTAAGAGATAATTCAGTCTTTCATTAAGGGATAATTAGGGACTTCCTTGTCAGTCCAGTGGTTAAAACTCTGCACTCCCAGTGCAGGGGGGCATAGGTTTGATCCCTGGTTGGGAAACTAAGATGCCACATTCTGTGTCCTAAATAAATAAATAAATAAATGGCCAGAAGCAAAAAAAAGGTTCTCTACTATTTCTTATATCATGGGTCTGCTCAACTTTAGTTTGCCTGACAATATCTTTCTTTTGTCTTTAATATTGTAGAATATTTTTACTTGATAATTAAAGGTAACTTTTATTTTTTCTTTCTAATTTTTTAAAGACTGCTGCCTTGCTTACAATGTTTCTGGGAGAAGTCAGCCTTATTTTTTATTGCTGTCCCCTTGCATGTACAGTTGGCGCTTGAACAACATGGGTTTGAACTGTGTGGGTTCCCTTACAAGTGAATTTTCTTCAGTAAATACAGGACTAAGCGATCCACAGTTGGTTGAATCAACAGATGTGGAACTGTGGACACAGAGGGCCCACTATGGGACTTGAGCATCTGTGGTTTTTGGTATTTCTGGTGGGTCCTGGAACCAATCCCCCAGGGATATTGAAGGACAACTGAAATATTCTTTGAGTATTTCAAATAGTTGTGTCTTTATCTATGGTTTTCAGCGATTTGACTGTGATGTGTTTAGATGTTTTCTTGGTAATTATTCTGCTTGCAATTTGCTGAGCTTCTTGGAGCTGTTGATTGATATCTTTCATTATTTTGGGAAATTCATGGCCATTATGTTTCAAATTTTTCTTCTTTCACTCTGTTCTTCTGAGATTTCAGTTACGTGTGTTTTTGACCATGCAAAACTTTACCAACACGTCTCTGTCTCTGATATTCTTTTCTTCTTCTTCTTCTTCTCCTTCTCCTCCTATTATTCTCTCTTCAATCTGGGCAATTTCCATTGACTTGTTCTCAGTCAGACCTTACTTGTTCTTTGTCATTTCTGTTATTAATTTCATCCAATTTAATTCTTCATTATAGTTATTTTATTTTTCAGTCCTAGAAATTTGGTTTACAGTTTCATTTTTCTGCTTTATTACTTCATCTTTCCATCCACATTTCTCCATCCTTTGATTTAAACCACCTAACATATTTAAATAGTTAGAGTCTTTGTTTTCTAAATTCAACATGAGCCATTTGAAGATGTGGTCTACTGATAATTGATGGCATTTTTTTTTATTATGATCTACATTTTCCTGCTTCTTTGCACATCTCACAGTTTTCTGTATTTTGTACTAGACATTTTATATACAAAGAACAGTAGGGACTGAAGCAGATAATAATTTTCCCTCAGAAAGAACTTGTTCTTTCCACTGTCAGGCAGCAAGGGTGAGGATTTGTTTACTTCCTCCTTCTAATCAGAATTTGAAGTGGCTCAGACCTCAATTAGAACTTTAATTATTATTAATTCCCTGATGATTTACAATATCTTATGGGTGGTTTCAGGCCATTTCCTCCAGCCAGGCTGTGGGATGTACGTACTATGAGACTCAGGATCTTTTGCTGTTTTCCATCCTACTTCCCCAAATTCCCCTTTCTCCTCTTACTCAGCAAAAGTCCCATGGCAAAAATTAGGAAGTGCAGAGAAAACTAGCCCTATGGTTTAGACACTTCTGGATTCAGGTCTTTCACGCTAGTCCACATGTGACCATTTTTCATTCAGCTGATTTCTCCTAATTGCAGCAAGATTTACTTGCCTGGGATAAACTTACTTTTCCAATGTTTCGTGCCCCAGACCCAGTAAGCCCTCCAGATTTTAATGTGGCCTCTCATCTCTGCTTGCCTAGTAACAGTTTGTCCTTCTCTGGAATTTGATTATTTGCTTCAACAGCTTTTCTCTATCGACCCTTTTTTTCTTTTCTCTTTTTCGTTAATTCATTTGTTCATTCGTTCCTTCCTTCCTCCCTCCCTCCCTTCCTTCATTTCTCTCTCTCTCTCCCCCCACTTCTTTCTTTATGATATTTCAGTTTATCTGGTATTCACTTAATTTTACAGCTGGTAATACATACTGGTATTTTGCAATCTTTTGTAAGCTATCTAGAAGGGACAATGTCAAAATCACTTTGATTTTAAAGTTCATGATTTCTACTCTGTAAATATATGCCTTTTCAGTGAACACGGTGCTTACAGAAGTTCTATTTGTTACCTAACCAGTGGAGTAAGCAGGTATTTTTTTGTATCTATACATTCATACAGTTACTTATTCTTGGAAATATTTATTTACTATCCTATATCCCAAAGTCCTCTTCTAGGTATTGAAAATGCAATAGTAATCAAATCAAAGGTAAAACAAAACAACAATCACAGTGAACAAAATTTTAAAAAAGAAAAAAGAAAACAACAGCAAAATGCCAACACAGTGGGTGATTGGTAAAATGCTGTTGATTTGGGATACTGAGTTAGCTACCTCATCCTTCTGAAAAATGCATCCTGTAGCATCTATTTATTTACATATTGTTTCTTTCCTTTATTAGACTTAAAATTTAACCAGATTAATATCTTTGTTAGTTTCATTTAACATTTTATCTTTGATGCTTTGAGGGCCATTATGCTTTCTGTATACTAGCAATCAAATCATTGTGTAAATATTTGCTGGATGAATGAATTTAGTCAGGGTTGAAACCAAACAACTGGGAGTTTATAATTAAAAAAAAAAACTGAATGCAAATAGTCTTAAATAAATGTAATGAGAGTGGATGCAATAGTATTGTAAAAAATGTGTTGATATAATGTGTAATTTAGAGTGTGACATCTGTAGTCTGATTGCCTCAGTTTTAAGACCAGTTCTACCACTTATTACCTTTGTTATTTGGGTAAGCTACTTAATATTCATGTACCTCAGTTTCTTCATCTATATTTGAAAAACTTATATACTTTTTCTCTATGTTGTTTTAAGCAATGATTGATGTTTGTGAAGTGTTTAGAAGCGCACCTGGCATTAAATAAGCACAATATGTGTTTGCTATTTGTAGTAGTAGTAGTAGTAGTAGCAGTAGTAGTGTTTCTAAATATTATGCTACTTTTCTATTGCTGCTTGGAAAATTATCACAAACTTAGTGGCTTTAAATAATACCCAATTTATTGCTTCACAGTTCTGTAGATCAAAGGTCTCAGTAGTGTTACTGGTTTCTCTGCTTAGGAGTTCAGAAGGTCAAAATCAAAGTGTTGGTCAGGCTGGGTTTTTATTGGAAGCTCTCGACTCTGAGGAAGGATCTGCTATGAAGCCTATTCAGAGTATTGACAGACTTTAATTACTTATCTTTGTAGGACTGAAGCCCTAATACTTTGCTGGGACTGCTCTCAGATGCTATAAGCTATTCTCAGATCCTTGCCTCATGACCTCCTCAGCAAAGGAAATTTTCCATCCCATCAAATCCCTCATGCTTGAAATCTGTCTTTCTCTTCTGTAACCAGCCAGAGAATACTCTGTTTTTAAAAGACTCGTGAATAGATTAAATCTACCCAGGTGACCTCTATGTTTTAAGGTTAACTAAGCAACATTAATTACATTTGCAAAATCCCTTTTGCTGTGTAACATGACATAATCACGGTTATAATATCATGGGGGCCATCTTAGAATTCTGCCTGTCTATTCTCACACCAGGCATCTCACAAAAAGGCTTACTCAGATATTTCAGTTAGAGAATTGACTGTAGTAACGACTATCCAACCTACCCCCCCAACCCTTGTTGTACTTGTTCCTTTAGCCCAAGTGGAGAGTTGGCAGAGATGAAATGACCTTTTTTAGGGAGTGGAATGTTTGTAAGGAAAACTTATTGTTTCCCTTTACTCACACTACCATTCTTCAGAGATTACGTAAGACTTCCACGGGCTTACTTAGTGAAGTTTGAATTGGTGCTCTCCCCATGGTCAGACTAATGAGCATTCTTCATTTGATAGTTGGCTAAGCTACTAGAACTGCAGTAAACTGAGGATGCTGGGGGTCTAGGGAAATGGGCTGCAGAGATGGC
The DNA here is from genome assembly GCF_951394435.1 of Stenella coeruleoalba. Classification (NCBI taxonomy): domain Eukaryota; kingdom Metazoa; phylum Chordata; class Mammalia; order Artiodactyla; family Delphinidae; genus Stenella; species Stenella coeruleoalba. The sequence goes on from NC_137154.1 coordinate 20,310,682, forward strand.
TGAGATCAGAGGTGAACTGCTTGTGAATCAGCCGGCAGTTCTGCTGTTGGGTTGGGCAAACATATAAGCATTTCTGGCCCAGTAAAATCTTGTATAAATATTTTCCCATATCTAGGTATTGCCACAGGATGTGACTAAACATCAAAGAAATTTTTGTTGCTTGGTAGAATTGAAATATATTCATGGTAAATCAAACCCAACTCTCTCAACAATAAAAGAATTTTACTGACCAAAGCAAGTTAATGATTACAAGATACCATGTGAAGAGCCACACAGGACACAGAGGTAGATAAAACTTGGTTGCAATCCCTTAAAGTATTAGATTAAGCCTGTGAAAATAATAAGTGACCTGTCAATAATTCAGATACTTTAATGAACAATATGCAATGACTATAAAATTAGGTGTAATTATAGTATATACCATTAAAGTGTAGATGAGAAGAGTTAGTAGGTGCATCAGGCTAGAGAACATTTCATTGGAAATGTTAATTCTTAGAATTTTATAGTTTTCTCAAGCACTGATTAGAATGGAGGATATTACATTACAGCCTTATATACAGTTGGCGTTCGGTAATATTTAATGATATAGTTGATTTACTTCTATGTGCCCAGAAGCAAAGAGTTGTGTGTTGTTTAAAAAAAAAAAAATCAGGATTAGGCAGTGAAAGAGAATAGCAATTTGCCTGAAGTGGATGATTTCTATTTGAATATAGGAATGAGTCTATACCCTTAGCAGTATAAGAGTAGGAAAGGCAGGAAGATCAGATCCGGCAGAGGCTGTAGAAGACCATGAGTGCCAGGCACCAAGATTAGATATAGACAATTCATAGACAAAGTGAGAGGAATAGGGAAGTGGGAAGGATGAAACTTTTTGACCAGGGAATTGAAGTTTGGATCAAAGTACAGGATAATAAATCTCTTTGTGAACCCATATGGTGTAATACAGAGGGAAGAAATGAAAGTATATTCAGAGAGAAGAGTATTTAAACTGATTATGTATTAGGTATAAAATAGTAAAAGTGATCCTCATTTATTAGGAAAGGAAGTTCATTGCTTAATCAAAGAATATTATCCTCATCCTAAGATCCCTATAAGAATGCTTGTAAAATAATTGACTTAGAGATTTAAATGCAGCACGTGCACATGTTTTAGCATAAACTTGTTTTTTGTATGCAGGGCTACCCAATCGAACTTGCTGTAACTAAAAATGTTCTGTATCTGCACCGTCCCATAGTGTGGCAGTCACAAGCCACATGTGAGTTTTTAGCACATAAAAGATGGCTAATGTAACTATATACCTGAATTTTACATTTTATTTAAATTTAAGTAATTTAGAGTTAAATATAAGTGCCACGTGTGTTTTGTGGCTACCCTGTTGAGCAGCACAGGTTGAAAATAAAACATATAAACTCATAAGGCCGAATTCTGAAACTTATTTTTTTAGGGTAAAAAATTAATAGGTGGACTAAGAAAAGATGCAGGTGGCTTCTAAATTTCAGAATACTCAAATCTAATGAGCTAGAAAACATGAATTATTTCCTGATTTATAATAGGTATTGTGGATTTGGTATTAACATTACCTGCCACTTTGCTGTACTAGAGTTTTTGGCTCATAGCTTCATTTTTTCCCCAGTGTCACCAGGCTTTTCTTACTTGAGAACCCCATATTGTCCTGAAACTGGTAGCGTAAGGATTTCTCTTATACCTAGATTTAAGTCCAGCTGCAACTTTAAGATGCCTAGTCCAGCGGTCCCCAACCTTTTTGGCACCAGGGACCAGTTTCCTGGAAGACAGTTTTCCTACCGACCGGTGGCGCAGGCGGGGGTGGGGAGTTGGTGGGGGCGGGATGGTTCAGGGGGTGATGTGAGCAATGGGAGCGGCAGATGAAGCTTCACTCACTCGCCGCTCACCTCCTGCTGTGCGGCCTGGCTTCTAACAGGCCGCGCACCGGAACCAGTCCACAGCCCAGTGGTTGGGGACCCCTGGCCTAGCCCATCAATATTTGGCAACATTATTTAATTCTTGCTTTTATTTCCGCAGTTGAAAATCTTTCCCAGAAATCAAACTCAGAGACATGTTCTCTTACTTTGTCAGTGTTAAAAGAGATTGCTGGATTTCTGAATTGCTTCTCCAACTTTTTGGCTACATCACTCACTGTTATCTTTGTCACAGTATATATTCCCCATGGAGATGCCAACATGCTGCTGATGATTATTTTTTATTAAAAAACTTAAAGAATTTCTTAACTGTCTATAAATTAGTAGTGATAAAAATAGTCATCTTAGCAGCAGCAGCAACAATGCGGAAAACGAACGCATCAACAGCAAGTTTTGCTTTGGATTTTCAGTTCCCAGCATGCAAAATGAAACTTTCATACAGTGTTTTAAATTTCCATTATACATCAGAAAATCCTGGATAAATGTTTCTAGCTCCCTAATGAGTGAGCAGGCCTTGAACTAGTAGATTGATTTCAATAGCATATATTTTTTAATCGATGTCTGGGGTCTTTCACTACTTTTTAACATCTAAAACCCTATGCTCAGTTTAACAACTTTCCCAAAGGAGGTATCAAGTTGTCTCATAGGTTTAAAAATATGGCACAGATGACATAAATAATATATAAAAGGACCTCTTAGTGAGACGATGTGGGAAGAGGGAGAAAAAGTAACGAGTAAAATATTATATATAGAATATGTTAGCATTCTCAGCATCTTCACTGAAATACTCTCTTAGTCTATCCACCAAGCTAAGGGTAATGCTTTGAAGGGTAGAGCACAGGTGTCATATCCTTCTCTGAGGCATTTTTTTTGTTTGTGAGACAAAAACATAACAAGTTGGGAAGTAAAATATATCCGAATACTCCCACACGTCTACATTAAGGCCATAATAAATTCATGTGGCAAGAATTTTTCTCAAATTTTAAAGCTCTATTTTTTCCTTCCTTTTTCATATGTAAACACATCCATTTAGTTATTCAACACAATCAGCAAATATTCGTTGAACAATTACCAAATGCCAGGCACAGTGCTAGACATTGGGATGTACCAGTAAACAAAACTGACAAAAATCTCTGACCTTTAAAGTTCACATTCTAGTGGATTCCAAATATTTTCATTAAGAATGTTTGGAAATATTAATTTCTCAGTTCATGGAGTTTTTAACTTTCTAAATGTATAAAGTTTGGAGAACAGAAAAAGATGGCCATTTAACTCTTCCCTCTCTGTAATTCAATATGGTTCGCCCTGAGATCTTTGAGAAGTTAAAATGAACATTTTTAGTTGGATAACCATGTGTTAGTATGAGAGACACTGTGGGTTACCTACTTAACAACTACCGTCCTCACTTTCTTCATTTACAGAATCCCGTATTTGGTGGCCATGGAAGCTCTCCCGGGGAATAAATCGGGATTGATATTAGAAAATCAAAGTGGTCTCATTTTTCTCTCCAGTGTTTTATTTAGGAATGGACATGTGACACATTTCTGTTCAGTTCCATATAATGGAAATCTGCTCAGATGTTTCTTTGAAAAGTCGATATAAAATATTAGTTTCAGGTTTACAGTGTGGTGATTCAACATTTTTAGAGATTATACTCCATTTAAAGTTATTACAAAATAATGGCTATATTTCCCCTGTGCTGCACATATATATCCTTGTGACTTATTTATTTTTATACATAGAAGTTTGTATCTTTTAACCCCCCTACCCTTATCTTTCTCCTCCTTGCTTCCCTCTCCTCACTGATAACCACTAGTTTGTTCTCTTTGTCTGTGAGTCTATTTCTGCTTTGTTATATTTATTAGTTTGTTTTATATTTTAAATTCCACATATAAGTGATAACCTAGGGTGTTTGTCTTTCTCTGCCTAACTTATTTTACTTAGCAGAATGCCCTCCAAGTCCATCCATGTTGCTGTAAAGGGCAAAATTTCATTCTTTTTTTATGGCTGAGTACGGTATTGCAGTGTGTGTGCTCACACGTGTGTGTGTGAGTGTGTGTATGCAAACATACACATATACCACATCTTCTTTATCCATCTGTTGATGGATACTTAGGCTACTTTCATACTTTGCTATTGTAAAAAAATGCTGCTACGAACATTGGGGTGCATATATCTTTTTAAATTAGTGGTTTTGTTTTCTTCCGATATATTCCCAGGAGTGGAATTGCTAGTTCTATTTTTAGTTTTTTGAGGAACCTCCATATTGTTTTCCACAGTGGCTGGCTGCGCCAATTTATATTCCCACCAACAGTGTACAATGTCTCCCTTCTCTTCACATCCTCGCCACCATTTGTTATTTGTAGACTTTTGAATGATAGTCATTCTGACAGGTGTGAGACTTTGATGTGCATTTCTCTGATGATTAGCAATGTTAAGCATCTTTTCATGTGCCTGTTGACCATCTGTATATCTTCTTCAGAAAAAATGTCTATTCAGGTCTTCTGCCCATTTTTTAATCAAGTTGTTTGTTTTCTTAATATTGAGTTGTATGAGCTGTTTATATATTTTGGATATTAACCCCTTATTGGTCATAGCACTTGCAAGTATTTTCTCTCCTATTCTGTAGATTGTTTTTTCATTTGCCATGCTCAATGTGTTTTCTATTTTCAGTATATTTCCTCATGAGTAGGCTCTGCCATTTTAAAAGAGTGGATATTTCTGAAGGTCATAAGAACTCAGACCAACACAATTCTATAAATTCTCATATGTATTCTCCTACACCCATAGACGTAGTGGGTTTTGGGGGGGGGGCGTTTTTGTACTCACCAGAAATTTAGAATGCGTAAGGAATTTTCTCGATTTCACTGATTGACTTTTGTGCCCCTTACCCAGTTTTCTATTCATTATGGGCAGAAACATTCCTTTATTTGGGGATGTGAGCATATGCTGTATTACATTAGTTTATAGGGTCCATTCAGGAACCTCCTTTCACTTCTCTCTGATCCCCAGCAGATGACTCCTGATCTTAGGATGGTCTTACTGCCCATGTTCTCAAGTTTGTCAGGCTTTTCTACCATCAAGTTTTGAAAGTATCATTTTCAAGTTGCTGTTTCTTTTGCTATCTTAGTTGGTCTATTACTTTTTTCTGGAAAATTTTGTGTCAATTCAAAAACTATACTTTTGCCCTCACCACACATCTGAAAGGCTTATGCATTTTTTTAAAGTGTAGAAAATTCAGGAGGATGCTATGTGATTACTTTTGGAGAAAGTAAGAAAGCTGAGAAGTCAGAAGAATAATATCTATCAGCTTAGTGTGTCTGAGAGTGAATGGGCAAAGGTGAGCACAAGAATATTCTGGTTACTGAGAAAAAGGAATACAAAAATGTCTGAATAACTGACAGCTATGAAAAGAAAGAAAAAGAAATGGTTGGGATGGTCCTCAGAGACAATGAAGTTTCCCCAAGGGTATAACTGTAAGCATAGCCTTTCTCCAGTAAACATGGAGATTGACCTTAGCATTGGTCTAGTATTTTTAAACCATGATCTAAGTCATATAATACTATAAATTTATTTTTTGTTGCTGTTTAATTTCATTAAGGTCTCTGTGCCTACATGAAAGCATTAGTTTGAAAACAGTTTCTCTTCAATCTAACTAGGGTTTTGTGTTTAATGATTTTGTTTGAAGAATCCTGAGCACTTTTGTCAATGGCCAGTTCAGTGATTGAGAGAGAAAGGCAATTTTTCACAGATTTGACTTAGATACTGATTTTATTTACCAGCCCTTACTACCTTGTTCAATTTTTCACTATTTTGATATTTATTGCTTTCGTCTCACTTGTCTAAGAGTTGCCAAGAAATTTCCCAGAAAATGATGTCTATTTCTCACCTAGTGAACCTTTCTTTCTGTAAGCATAATGGGAAATTATGTGCATACATTTTGTTGCACCATGTGAGACTGAACAGAAGTAAAATTTTTTTGTAATGGATTCTTTCTCTTCCTCCTTGCTTGTGGTATTTCCCTTGCCAGGAAGTTTGTGAAGGAGAGAGTGAAAATGACAGAAGTAGCAGCTTCTCCCATTGCAGCATATGCCTTCAAGTCATCCTCCTGCCAAAGGGTCTGGAACCAAACTAGCTCTTCTTACTGTACTAGAGTGACCTCAACATCTCCAAGCATGGTGTTGGTGCCTTACATCAGCTGATCTCCTGCATAGAAATGTCTGGTCAAAAGCAGAGAAATGCACATGACCAAAAAAAATAATCAGAAGTAAAATCCAAATGTTATTACTGTAATGTTAGATGGAGTCTCATACATAACCACAAAATGAGCCCAACGTGCACGCTGGATGGCTAAATTTTATTTGAGCACAGTGGCTGTGTTCCAAATGATTTCCTAAATTCAAAGGGAATCACAGCCAGACTCCTTGAATTTTCTCAAGCATTCCAATTTCAATCATGAGCTAGTTTAGCTGGAAGTTAGATTCTTCCCACCTTCACTAGAAAACTTCTTGGCTACAATTTTAGACATTCTGGCCAAAACTTAAGCTAGGTAGGCAAAGTTAAGTTTCTTCTATGGTTATATTATCATCTTTGTCACTTATTACCACTACTTGAATTTGTTGATGAAAATCATATGATTGATATTAAAAATGAATTTGAGGTATTTTTCTTATTCATTTTATTGTTTATTCTTTCAATAATTTGTTTTCAGTGAGTTCTAAAGTAAACAACTATATAGAGTTCAAGAACTGAGTTCCTCCAATTAATCTCAGTTTAGGTGCTTGTTAACTTTGTTTCAACAGACTTGTTAAGAGATTCTTTTCGAAAGAGATGATGCCACTAAGATGAATGAAAATATCACACCCACAGACAAAACAGTTTACACATATATATCATAACTTTTCCTTCACATACATTTCAAAAAATTACTTTTCTGAATAACAGAAATGTATCCACTTGGGGTAAGAAATTTTTAAATTATCTTTTAAATTTTAATCATTATAAGTGAAAAAAATCACTCAAAATTATTTCATACATTTTCCTGTATTCTTTATCACAGAAAAGAAGCCTATATTTCACATTTTTTGGCATTAACAATGTTAGCACCATGCACATCAGTTATCATTAAAATAATATACTTGAAACTTTTTAGGCACTAAGTTTGAAATGCTTACCTCTTCATTATGTAACAACGTTGAATATTCCAGACTGCTAAACTGAATGAGTAGTTATATGTGTTAATAAATTGAGGGTAAAACCATTGCTGTTCAGTTGCCTGAGTTATCACTGTGCTGGCTCTAGTGATCCCCTACCATGAGTAGATTCAGGAGATTTAATAGAGATTTTTGCTGTTGCACTTTGGCTACTAATAGGGATTTCTACATCCTAGTTTCAAGCTAGATATTTGACACTATGCATGAAATACTAGGGAATATACAAATGACTACAGTGATGGTTGGCAATCATTTAATTTCTCTACTGCAAGTGAAATAACAGTTGTTTTTATTCTTCACTTTTTATTTTTGCCTAAATTATGTCTTAACCGTCTTGTAAGCGAAAGAGTAAGCATGATGGGAAGGGAACATCGGACATGCCCCCAGGACAAGAAGTCAGGGGAACTGAGAACAGATTTTAAAAGTTTCCTTTAGGAAGAGAATGCTGTGATTACTGACTTTGGGAGGTTAAGAATTCCAAGACCAAGATAAGTTGACCTTTCAGAACTCATCAATAAAATTACACAGGTGTCTCTTAATGACACTACCAAGAGGCATAGTATTTTGTAGTCTTAGTGGCAATGGACTGTGTCATATTTATTTCTGTAATGCCAATGTTTAGCACAAAGTCTAGCACAAACAATACCTTCACTTAATGACTGGAGAATGAATGGGGCATTATTTATTCATATTGAAGCTAGTGTTGTAACAGAATTCTCGCTAGTGGAATGTAGCTGTACTGTGACCTAGAAATCAGTGTTGTGCTCTGAGCAGACTAGCTTCCAAGTGGCAGAACCAAAGAAAGGGCCAAGGTGTATATTTCCTGGGCCTGGGAGCTCAGTGGAAGGACAGAACTCTGTTGGGACTCCCAGCTGAGGCTATGTAGGACCATTTGTCTGCCACTATCCACTGCCTTAACACCTGTACTCTTTGGGAAGAAAAACACTGTTTTTACAACACAGGTGGGAAAGCATAATTTCTCTAGTGGCCTGAAAGTTCTGTTTGAAAAAAACTCTAGGTTTGGAAACTTTCCTGTTGGATGAAAGAGAAAAAAGGCCACACAGCAAGTTAGAGAGAATAATGGGAACTATCTAACAAACAAAGAAAGTGGCATCCTAGGAGATAGTCATTTCAGGGGATTGCATTTATACTCTTTGAGTGCCAGAAAGTTGCATTTTAATCCACAAACAACTAACTTCTCTGTTGTAAAATAGAATATAAAAGTAATTAGATAAACCAACAAAGAAAAGACTTGGGGTTTCCATATAGTAAAAAAGAGTTGTTCAATAAATGAGTGAGAGAGGGATCAATGAATACCTCTCTTTATGGATGCTAGGGCCATAAAACAAAACAGAAATGGGATACTGCACCTAAAATGCTGTTTTCTATGATTCCATATATTGGTGCTCACTATGCTAAAGATAAATCAAGAATATTCACAATATTGGCCATTCTATTTTATAAGCAGCCAAGTGTTATCTCATAGATACACTATCTCACTTAATCATCAAAATATTCTAATATTGTTATTACAATATTAGATAATATCATTTCAGTTTTTAGATTAGGGAACTGAGTCCCAAGGAATATATGTCACTGTAACTATGATGTTTATAAAGACAAAGGATGTGTTTTCCATTTCCATCAGTCATCCCTAGCACATGGCATGTTTTTTAGTCCCTGGAAGGCACTTAGAAGATATTTATTAAATGGGTGGATAGATATTTATTAAATGGGTGGATAAAAAAACAAACTTTCCCAGATGATAATGTTCGATTCAAACATATGTCTTTAATTCCCCAGTATGCATTTCTAACAGAAGGAAAGAAAGTGATTTTCTTGGTTTGTGAAAACAACTCTATTTAGAGAGAAACTTGATAAAATTAATATGCACATCCTCCAGGAGGGACCTTTTTTTTTCTACCAAGGGTTTGAGGCAGATTACTGAGGTTCAGCCTCCTGTCTACATACTTACTAGTTAGAGAAACATGTTCATATAATCCCTTTTTGGATTTTCTTTCATTCAGTCATTCAATCATTCATCAATTATTTATTGAGGGCTTCCTATGTGCCAGACACTCTTCCTAGCACTAGGGATACAGTGGTGAATAAGAGTCCCTGTCCTTAAATGACTCACATTCCATACTCTATGTACTCTGACCTCTTAGAGATGTCATTCAATATAAATTCATGAATGTTACTTAATTATCAGAACTTCATTTTCCTCATTTACAGAAGAGATGGTAATACCTTCTCACAAGGTTGCTATGCAGATAATATATAAAATGTGTAAGAAACTATACAAATTGAAACAACAATGGCAATTGAATTTTTAAAGTTTACAGATGGTCGTCTCAAACATTATCTTGTTAAATTTTCGACTAATAAGATTATGATAATATCAAGATTATGAAACAATATGGTCAGGCACACCACAGTTGGAGTCCTTCCATTGATATTATTAGCTATTTGACCTTGAGATATATATTAACCTTATTGACAAAAGTTTCTTCATCTGCCAAGGGAAAATTTCATTCTACTTTGCAAGGTTGTTATGAAGATTATTGATAATCTATGCAAATTGCCTACTCACTGAACAGTAACTATTATAAGTGCTCAAAAATGATAGAAGTTACAATTACATTGAGCAATGAGAATTCTCATACTTTACTAGTCAGAATATAATTTAGTACAACTATTTTGGAAAAGTGTTTGGCAGAATCTTTTAAACATGAATATATGCATTTCTCATAGCATAGAAATTCTACTGTACACATGTTCACCAGAAGATATGTCCCAGGATGATTTTGTTAGCATTATTCATGATAGCCCAAACCTGGAAACTGCCTTAATTACCATCATCGGTTGAGTAGCTATTCACACAGTGGAATGGAATTCAACAATAGTATCAATGAATCTCAGAAATACAATGTTGAGTGAAAGAAGCCACGCTTAAAAGAGTACATACTCTATAATGCCATTAAGATAAGCTACAAAAACATGTTAAATTATGGTTTCAGAAATCAAAATTGTGGTTACCCTTAATAGGCTCTGGTAGTATAGTGATTGGAAGGGAACATGGAGAGGGCATTTAGGGTTCTAGAAAAATTGTTTCTTTTTTTGGGGTCCTGTTTTACAGAAGTATGTTCATTTTTATGAAAACTTAGTTGTCTACCAGTGCACTTTTCTGCATGTATATTTTACTTTAATAGAAAGTGAAAAATAGCAAGTATATTCAATAAATATCAATTCTTATTTTTTAATATTAAGAATATGAAACATTCATACACAATCTAAAGATTTTTTAGAACATTTTTAATCAATTTATTTTTATTCTAGCTAAAATTCTAGAGTAAACATCTAGATTTAGGAGACACTCATCTCTCACACACTTGAAGTCTCCTTCAGTTTATTTTTCCAGGCAAATCTGTAACAAGTGCCTTCTAAATCCAAAATACTATGTCACAAGATCTTCTGAGACAAGGATGCCATTGCTTGACATGACATGAATGCCAACTACCCTGTATACAATTGAGCTTTTTAAAAAGTACATGGGAGAAACTATTACCAGCACCACAATAGATCTTTTTTAAAATTCTATCTCTTGCCAATTTTTCAGAAGAGCAAACAAATAAAAATCATTCATCACATACTGCACTTGCTATATTTATGACCACTAGTATTTCTAGTTCTTTGTAGACAAAAATGTACATAGCAGCAACAAGTAATTTTCAGTATTCTATTTTAAGATATTCAATATTATCAGCCCCAATTGGAGTCCAACTCACATGTTATGGACTGAATGTTTGTGTCCCCTTTAAATTTTTATATTGAAGCACTCCCCCCAACACTCACCCACCCCATGGTACTGTGTTTAGAGGTGGGACCTCTAAGGAAGAAGTTAAGGTTAAATGAGATCTTAAGAGTAGGGCCCAGGGCTTCCCTGGCGGTGCAGTGGTTGAGAGTCTGCCTGCCGATGCAGGGGACACGGGTTCGTGCCCCGGTCCAGGAAGATCCCACATGCCGCGGAGCGGCTGGGCCCGTGAGCCGTGGCCGCTGAGCCTGCGTGTCCGGAGCCTGTGCTCTGCAATGGGAGAGGCCACAACAGTGAGAGGCCCGTGTACCGCAAAAAAAAAAAAAAAAAAGAGTGGGGCCCAGATCCAATAAGATTGAGTCCTTGAAGAAAAGACATCATAGTCCTTGCTTAATTTCTCTCTATTACGTGAGGACAAAGCCAGAAGGTGGCCATCTACAAGTGAGGAAGAGAGCTCTCACCAGAAACCAACATTGGCTAGCACCTTGATCCTGGACTTTCCAGTATCCAAAACTACGAGAAATAAATTTCTATTTTTTAAGCCATCTAGTCTAATATTTTGTTATGGCAGTCCAAGCTGACTGAAACACCACAGAAATGAGTTTTGACTGTCAGGTGCAAATGAAAGAGAGAGAGAGAAAGAGAAAGACAGTAAGAGAGAAAGAGAGAGAAAAAGAAAAAAAGGAAGGAAGGTAGGTCACTGAGAGTCTCTGAAATAGGTCATATTAAATGCCAGCCAAGGGTCTTCCCCAGTGCCACAGTGGTTAAGAATCCACCTGCCAATGCAGGGGACACGGGTTCAAGCCCAGGTCCAGGAAGATCGCACATGCCGCGGAGCAGCTAAGCCCGTGCACCACAACTACTGAGCCTGCACTCTAGAGTCCATGACCACAACTACTGAGCCCATGTGCCACAACTACTGAAGCCTATGTGCCTAGATCCCGTGCTCCACAACAAGAGAAGCCACCGCAATGAGAAGCCCGCACACCCCAACGAAGAGTAGCCCTCGCTCACCACAACTAGAGAAAGCCCGCGTCCAGTGATGAAGACCCAGTGCAGCCAAAAAATAAACAAATGAATAAAAATTTTAAATAAACGCCAACAAATATTTTCGAAGTTTTCAACTATAAAAAAAATAATAATAATGCTGCACTACTTAATTCAGAGGGATATTGTAATGATAAAAATAAGTATTGTAAGAAAAATATTCCACAATTTAAAATGTTACTCCTAACATATGTCAGATACTGTGGAATAAAAACATGAATGAAGAATTGTCACTAATATAACTTCCAATCTAAAACAAGAGACTGAAACATACCAATACAATTTCTACATGTTCTATATGTCTAATAAAAAACTGGATTTCTAATAGAGACATATTGGAATATAATATGTGGGACATTCTCATCCAAGTCTGAAGGTAATTGTATAACAATAGTTATCTGAAAGGAAGTCATAACATAGCAGGGCACTAGATATTTCCTATAGGCTAGGTACCAGCTTCACTCACACAAAAATCTATGAAATAGCTATTTCCTCTTTCCTTTGATGAGAAAACTTAGGCTTAGAGAGCTTACGTATTTCTATCATGTCACAAAGTTGGCAATCAAACCAAAGTTGGTCTGTTTATAACTTGTTTGCTCTTAATCCAGCCAAAAGGAATCTAGGACCTCAGAGGAAGAAAAGTGAGACTATAACAAGATAATTCAAAAAAACCAAATTTATGTACTACGATGAGTAATTTTATATAAAATAAATATGTTTAAGGCTCCAAATAGTATAAGAGAAACTCCTAGGTCTGTTTGGGAAGCTCAAGCTTTGTACATTATTTCTTTGTTTGCTAACACAGTGAAACCAAAATGAGAACCAGAATAACATTATGCAGGGATGTATAAATTTAAAGAGCCCATTATTTGAACTCAGCAAAAATTAATAATGCTGCTTGGATGAATATCATCTTATGTTTCCTTTAAAAATATCGTAATCCACTTGATCAAAAAATGTCATGAACTTTATATAGTTTTTGTGACTGGCTTACAATCAGGTATGAACTTTTACCTCTACTAACAAAGACAAAAGCTGTTTTCTTTCAGAGTGTTATGGGGTTGATACTGACCTTTTATGGTGTGGGAAAACAAATGCATAAGGATAGAAATGTCAATATACTGATTAATTTTTTAAGCCAAAACTGACATGGGAACTTTCATACCATGGTGATAATTTCTGTCTTAAATTAACCAGGGTGAATTAACTAAATCCCCACAGCTAGGCATTTTTGCACTCTAATTTTGGAAAGACATAGGCCACGGGAAGAAAACAAAATACCATCAATTCGATTAACTTCTTGAAGACCATACAGGCATCTCAAACGTATGTATGGAGCATGAACTTAGTCAGTAGCTCCTAAGTGGTGTCACTAAAATTGTCAAACATTTGAAATCTGCAAAAAAAAAATAGTATGTATCTTTTCAATGAATGGCTAGTCATATTATAGACTGTCCTTCCAGGGTTTCTGATATTAATAGGGCCTGAAACTTTCATTGTCATTGAGCTATTTTACAACTTTATAAGTTGTAGAAATTTGTAGTAATACAAAATTTTCTTGTCCATATGAATGCAAAAAAATTGTGTCTGGTGGAATGCCGTTGATCATTATCTTGTGGTTATTGGCTAGTTTTGCACTCTGTGTAAATTCATTTCAGCATTCCATATTGCCTATATATGTGTGGTTCTTTAAATTCTCCTTTGAACGCTTCGTAGCATCTTACTGAATCTCATTTTACTTAAAGGAGTAAATCAAATAATTAACATATGTCGATTTTATATTTATACGGAAGCCATAATTTTACCATTTGAAACAAATTTTCCTTTAATAGCTTGAGTTCCTCTTCAGCCCCTGACGGTGCTAATCCATGGTGTAATTAATTAACCTTTAGGCCCAGGTTCCTAATCAATAAAATGGATATTAAAAAACCACCCTCACAGGGTTGATAAGAACTTTAAATGAGGTAGGTACAGTGCTTAGCACAGTGCCTGTTACCTACTTGTCACTCAAGAGTTAGTTTCCTTTATTTCCTTATATACCAAACAACTAATTTTAGTACCAGACAACTAACTTTAGTTGTTTGGGATGTAAAAGATGCTCAATATCTATTTATATTTTTATTGCTGATGAAGAGAAGTAGGGAAAATTTGAAATTTTTGAAGGCGATAAAAGAAATAAACGTACATGGGTAAAAGGGTGGAGTGAGTGGTTAATATAGATTTCACATAACCTACTAGGCATTTCAGAGGCCAAAGCCACCAATCATTCGAGACTTCTCTATTTCCCTCCCCAGCCTCAGTTCGCAAACATAAGCACATAGCTCTTTCTTATCCAAAATAAAAATGGTCTGGAAAGTATGAGTCATATTCAGTTTTTTTTTTTTTTTGCAGTGATATAATACTACAGAAAATATTTCTGAATAGAAATGATCTTTTTTTTTTTTTTTTTTGGTGGTATGCGGGCCTCTCACTGTTGTGGCCTCTCCCGTTGCGGAGCACAGGCTCCGGACACGCAGGCTCGGTGGCCATGGCTCACAGTCCTAGCCGCTCCGCGGCATGTGGGATCTTCCCGGACCGGGGCATGAACCTGTGTTCCCTGCATCGGCAGGCGCACTCTCAACCACTGCGCCACTAGGGAAGCCCTTTTTTTTTAGTTTTTACAAAGATGATATATACATTGAATATGCCAGAGTAACATAAACCAGAAGATATTAAGCATAAGTAGCCATAGGGCTGGAAGAGCCTGGAGCACATGAAGACACTTTTAGAACATAAGTGCCAAAGATATGTCCCAATTAGATTGTAAAGTGTCTAATATTTCACAAATCATGAACGCTAGAGATGGGAAAACTAGCCCTTCAATATGGACTACACCAATAGGGCAGTTCTGTTCCTTCACAACCTTTCCTGAAGAATTAAGTCCTGGTTGTGAATTATTAATTAAAATTTAACCTGATTCTTTTTCCAGTCATTAATAGAAAATGCTAGAATTATCTAGGTATTTATCTGGAAAATCAATACTATGAAAAAAATATATCAACAAATGCAGAAATAAATAAGTGGGAGTACATCAAACTAAAATGCTTCTGTATAGCAAAGGCAACCTATGGAATGGGAGAAAATGTTTGCAAATTGTATATCTTATAAGTGGTTAATATCCAAAATATACAAATAATTCTTACAACTCAATAACAAAAAATCAAACAATACAATTAAAAAATGGGAAGTGAATCTGAATAAACATTTTTTCCAAACAAGACATGCAGATGCCTAACAGGCACGTGAAATAATGCTCAACATTACTAATCATCAAGGAAATGTAAACCAAAACCATGATGAGATGTCACCTCATATCTCTTGGAATGGTTATTATCAAAAATGAAAGACATAACAAGTGCTGGCAAGGATGTGGAGAAAAGGGAATCCTTGTGCACTGTTGGTGGGAATATAAATTGGTGCAGCCACTATGGAAAACATTATGGAGGTCCTTTGAAAATTAAAAATAGAACTACCATATGATCCAGCAGTTCTACTTCTGGGTATTTATCAAAAGAAAATGAAAACACTAACTCAAAAATATATATGCACCCCCATGTTCGTTGAAGCATGATTTACGATAGCCAAGATATGGAAATAACCTAAGTGTCCACCAGTGAATGAATGGTTAAATACAAACACAATGGAATATTATTCAGCCATAAAAAGAAGGAACTCTTGCTGTTTGCAGCTACATGAATGGACCTTAAAAGCATTATGCTTAGTGAAATAAGTATACAGAGAAAGACAAATACTATATGATTTCACTTGTATGTGGAATATAAAAAAAATTCTGATAGATACAGAGAACAGATTGGTGGTTGCCAAAGGTGAGGTGATAATGATTGGGTAAAAATGGGTGAAGGAGGTCAAAAGGTACAGACTTCCAGTTATAAAATAAGTAAGTATTTGGGATGTATATAGCATGGTGACTATAATTAATAATACTGTATTGTTTGAAAGTTGCTAAGAGAGTAGATCTTAAAAATTCTGATCACTAGAAAAAAAAATTATAACTATGTGCTAATGAAAGTTAACTAAACTTATTGTGGTGATCATTTTGTGATGTATACATTTGTCAAATCATTATGTTGCATACCTGAAACTAATATAATGTTAAATGTCAGTTATATCTCAAAAAAAAGTATTTAATCTTAAAAGTACATATATTCAATGAGTATTTGCTGCAAACACATCTGTTCTAGGCATATGCAAATACATACTTACATACATTCATTACCTCACAGTGTAGTCAGTCTTCTTGGAAGGCAGAGATGTAAACAAATACTTGTTGCATACTGTAATGCCAACAACAGAGATATACAAGGTATAAGGAGAGAAGAGTGGATGAATGGTTATTTTTCTAAAGGATGGAATAATTCTGGGAAGAAATGACGTAGAATTAGAGAGCTGGAGAATGCAGACATTTTCCTTTCAAAATCTTTTCCTTTTCTTTAAGCAACTGTATGCCAATAAAATGGACAACCTGTAAGAAATGGACAAATTCTTAGAAAAGCACAACCTTCCGAGACTGAAGCAGGAAGAAATAGAAAATATAAACAGACCAATCACAAGCACTGAAATTGAGACTGTGATTAAAAATCTTCCAACAAACAAAAGCCCAGGACCTGATGGCTTCACAGGAGAATCCTTTTCTTTATTCAAAAGGTAAGTATAATGTTCCTCTGGCTTCTTGTTAGAAAAATATAATCTTAATTTAGCAGGAGCTCTTCTCAAATCTCTTGGGAAAAATTTCTTGTGGGGTCAGCAAACACCAAGGTTAAAATTTTGCAAAAAAGCATTTCAAAGTAGCCCCCATTCAGAAAAAAAGTTATTAGGAAGCACTCTTAGGGATTTTTTTTTTCCCAACAAATTTTCGTCTCAAGAAAATTAGCAAACAAAAGAAGCAGCAGATAACTGAGTTCAGCTGTAAATGTTAATTAATTTATGACTTTTACCCTTGTCTCTGGCATGTTAAAAAGCTCTGATGTATGAATTCAGTTGCAGGTAAAAGGAAACTTGTTATGTAGCCTTTAGTAATAGGAAAATTGTAGACACCAATGGAGAACTTAGTGCATTTGACATCTAAATCAGGCACTTCAAATACCCTTAGTGCATTTGACATCTAAATCAGGCACTTTATTTTTATTTTTATTTTTTTTTGCCGTACGCGGGCCTCTCACTGTTGTGGCCTCTCCCGTTGCGGAGCACAGGCTCCGGACGCGCAGGCTCAGTAGCCATGGCTCACGAGCCCAGCCGCTCCGCGGCATGTGGGATCTTCCCAGACCGCGGCACGAACCCGTGTCCCCTGCATCGGCAGGCGGACTCTCAACCACTGCGCCATCAGGGAAGCCCTAAATCAGGCACTTTAAATACCCATTTCTCTATATAAGAATCATTTTCCGTAATAATCATGAAGTGCAATGAATAATAACCACAAAAGAAGCTGAGAAAGTGAAAATTTTCTTTATTGGGTGTCATATATACGTGTGCCTGTAAAACAAAGAAATGAAATAAAATTAACAGTACAAAAGAAAACATCATTTTTAACATTCGATATTTTAAATTAGTAAACTTTATTTTTTAGAGCAGTTGTAGTTTCACAGCAAAATTGAGTGGCAAGTACAGGGAGTTCTCATATAGCCCCTGATCCTACACAGATATAACCACACCACAGGGGTACATCTGTTATACTCCATGAACCTATATTGACACATCATCATCCAAATTCTGTAGTTCACATCAGCATTTTTTTTGGTGTTGTATATTCTATGAGTTTTGACAAATGTATGACATGTATCCACCATTACAGTGTCACACAGAATAGTTTCACTGCCCTAAAAATCTTCCGTGCTGTTCATCTCCTCTCCCCACTAACTCATTGCAACCACAGCTCTTTTTACTGTTTCCATAGTTTCACCTTTTCTAGAATGTCATATAGTTAGAATCATGTAGTACACAGTCTTTTCAGATTGGTTTCTTTCACTTTAGTAATATGCATTTAAGTTTTCTCCATATCTCTCATGCCTTGAAAGCTCATTTATTTTTAGCACTGAGTAGTATTCCATTAGATGAATCTATAAAGTTTATTTATCAGTTCACCTGCCAAAGGACACCTTTGTTGCTTCCAAATATTGGTGATTATGAATAATGCTATTATAAACATTGCCATACAGCTTTTTGTGTGGATGTATGTCTTCAACTCTTGGGTAAATACCAAGGAGTATGATTGCTATATCGTATAGTAATATATATAGTAAAATACAGTTTTGTAACAAGCTGCCAGACTGTCTTCCAAAGTGGCTGTACCTAATTCCCACCAGCATGAATGAGAATTATTCCACATCCTAGCCAGCATTTGGTATTGTTAGTATTTTGGATTTTGGCCATTCCAGTATGTGTGTATCGGTATCTCATTGTTTTAATTTGCAAATGCCTAATGATATACTAACATCTTTTCATATGCTTATTTGCCATTTGTATACTTTCTTTGGTGAGGTGTCTGTTAAGCTCTTTTGCCCATTTTTTAATCAGGTGGTTCATTTTCTTATTGTTGAATTTTTAGAGATCTTTGTATGTTTTAGATAACAGGCCTTTATCAGATGTGTCTTTTGCAAGTATTTTCTCCCAGTTCGTTGCTTGTCTTTCTTCTCATACTCTTGACATTGTGTTTTGCAGAGCAGAAAATTTTAATTTTAATGAAGTCCAGCTTATCTATCATTTCTATCATGGATTTGCCTTCAGTGTTTTATTTAAACAGTCATAGCTATACCTAAGATAATGTAAGTTTTCCCCTTTGTAATTTTCTAGAAGTTCTATATTTAGGTTTATGGTCCATTTTGAGTTAGAGTTTGTGAAGTGTATAAGGTCTATATTTAGATTCTTTTTTTTTTTTTTTCCGTGTAGATATTCAATTGTTCTAGCACTATTTGTTTAAAAGACTATCTTTTCTCCATTTTATTCCCATTGCTCCTTTGTCAAAGATCAGTTGGCTTTATTTATGT
Organism: Stenella coeruleoalba; assembly: GCF_951394435.1. Taxonomy (NCBI): domain Eukaryota; kingdom Metazoa; phylum Chordata; class Mammalia; order Artiodactyla; family Delphinidae; genus Stenella; species Stenella coeruleoalba. The sequence goes on from NC_137154.1 coordinate 20,329,733, forward strand.
GGGTCTATTTCTGGGTGATAGTTTTTTTAATACCTACCTAAGATTTTGAACTTTGATCTCTTGACTGTAGTCTTGTATAATAATACTATACGAAATACTTACCTGGTAATAACTGGATTTTAATAAAGCTAAAATAATTTCAATAGATAAAATTTTGGAAGTCAGTAAATGTACCATTGATGTAACAATTAATTTTCTTAATTCATTCTTCAGTTTTAAAATAATCAAAACATTGAAAAAAATTTCTACTTTATTTCATCTTTAAATGTTTTCAAATTCAGTAAGCTATGTCATTTATGAACTAAAATTCTAATAATATTTCAGTTTTAGCAAATAAAATACAGGATACCCAACTGAATTTGAATTTCTGACAAATAAAAAATATTTTCTTTTTAGTGTGTCTCAAATATTGAAAGGGAAGTATTTATATTAAAAAAAATCACTGTTTAACCAAATTCAAATTTAACAGGCCATTCTGTATTCTAAGCTCTTAGACACTTACTAAACAAAAATATTTCACCTTACTCTTCACATTTCATTTAAGTGTTTTACTTTTTTCACAAATAAAGACACCAAATGTTAGCATAGCATGGCAGAATTGATGTGAGTCAAGTTCTAATGCTTCATCTTCAAAATCATTGTATTATCACTGTTTATTCTAAATATCTTATTTAAACACAGAGATATGTAGAATCATGGTGTTAGAGATATATAATGTGCCCAAAGTGAGCTTGAAAAACTTGACAATTGCAATCTTATTCTCAAAAGAAATGAGACTTTCTTGACACATGCCTGAGCCTGCATGTGTCAAGGAGTCAACTGAATAAAAAAGTGTTTGAAGTTAACTTTTACGTTGAGTTTAATTTTTGCTAAAGGATGTGTTTGAAGTTAACTTTTATGTTGAGTTTAATTTTTGCTAAAGGATAAGTAATAAAACTGTAGCTAAAATGTAGCTCTCATATATATTACTGACATTCAACCTCAGTGTAACCAGAGCCATTGTTTTGAACTTAGACCAGGGAAACTCCAGACTCCCTTATCCCTCTAGTGTTTTTTTTTTGTTTCTTTTTTTTAACACTGACATTGTTTAGATTACCAGTGCATTGTATAGATTGATAAACCGCTGTTTAGATTGTTACCAGGGAATAATCAAAATCACAGCAACTTTTACTCAGTTTTATTGTTGTTTTTAAGTACTGTATAGATAACCACCACTTTAGTCATTCTACACAAAGTGGACATTCCCAGCTGACCCTCCCACCACCCTAACTTTCGAAGGTCACTGACCAAGACCTTATACTTGTATCATTTTTTTCAAATCTATCTGTGGAAGAATGGATCTATTAAATAGTATCCTCAGCTTTGGCAATGTTCTTTGAAGCTTTCCTGTTCTGGGATGAGTAATGAGGGATTTGGAACTCTTTGGTTGGTTCACTGCAGTGCAAATTGTGATTTGAAAACAATGGATAACATGATAATACCCTGTTTGAAAAGCCCACTTGAAATTTGTGATTTTTTTTTTCCTGTGGCTAACCCACCCTCTCCTTTCCATCTTTAATTAAAATCTTAGCCTCTTTTAACGTTCTCGCATAGCATCTTCATTATGGTTTTATCATCTAGAGTTGGAAGATTGCATTTAGATTGATGTGAATTCTTCCTTGGAGGTCATAGTCTCTAGAAATTTATAAAATTGTAGTGCTGAGAACATTTAAATATTACAGGCTCGCTTCTGTGGAAATGGATAAAGATTACCCAAATTAGAACAAGCAAATGCTGTTTATTCACAGCTTGCTATATATAGCAAGGAAGTCAGCCACCATCACCTATGTTTGACAGACTTATAGGCAGACAGGGGAGTATAAAAGTTTTATAGGAGAAAAAAGAGAAGGCTTAAGGTATGCCCTGATTGGAAGTGGTTGCCATGAGGAAGCTGGAGGTGGACTAACTAGAGACAAGACACCCTATGGGGTTGGTTAAAGAAGCATATTTGTCTTTCTCTGGTTAGTTCTCAGTTGGAAGAGGAGGCAGAAATTAGGGAAACTGGTAGTTGGCTAAGTTCTGACAGTTTGGAGTCAACTGCTATTCAGATTATGGTTTGGCATCCTTACAAATTGTTGCAGATTGTGGGTCAGAGTTCTATTTTTATATACCGTCTGGCCGTTATTCATTTGTACATCAGTTTCTCCCTTGTCTTTGTCTTTTTCTACAGATGAAGAAACTGAGACTCTCAAGAGCAATGTTACTTAGGATTTATAGAGAGCCTTCCTTCTCAGTTTGTGTGTTTGTTTCATTTATCACTTAGTTTTTTTTATCCAGTTCTAAAATTAAGAACACATCTAGGCTAAACAAGAGAGACAACGTCTCTACTATCATGAAACTCACATTCTTTTCACACAAATAAATATGTAATGTAATATAAGGTAGTTTCATCTTCTCAACCACACCTCACTATGCCGTGTCTCAGATACATTCATTGTTTTCTGTAATATTTTCTCAGAAAAAAGAGAATAGTCATATTTTGTTGACAGGTTTTTAACTGTACAGTATTAAAGGCAGCTGTGTGTCTATTCAATTAGAGCCTCATATCTGTCATAGCTCTTCCCCAGAAGTGAATTAAACATTAACATCAGCTGCTGAGGAAATGTGCTCACATAGGCACTTCTATTCTTCACCTGTATTGCTTTTTAAGTGTATCAAATGGAAACACTCAGGGAAATGAATTTGTTGCCTTGCCAGATCTTTTGGCATATAAACTCATAAGATGATACTGATATCTTGGCTGTAAACTAAGCAGAATAAAAATGTCTCTAAGATAGGTTTTTCATCCTTGAGATTTTGAAGTGCATGTGTTTGATGAAGCTACCTTGTCTTTATAGAATGCAGGTGAAAATGGAGTCAAAGATGTTTTTGTGGGGAAGCTACTTTTTTTTCCTACAAACCTGAGAAAATCACAGCATGGGTTAATTGAGGGGCTATGAATGCTTTAAAGGCAATATTAGAAAAAATTAGAAAACAGCTATGGAGGCACATTTGTCCACAATGGCGAGTGGTGCTGATTTGCTGAATAAAGTAGAGCAGTGGTTATTAAACTCCACTGTGAGTCAGAATCGTCTTCGAATTCAGTAGGTCCAGAGCAGGGTTCTAAACTGCATTTATAACATGTCAACAGGCAGTGCTGGTAATACTTTTGCTGCTGGACTGGGAACCAAATGTTGAGAACCATTAGAGTAGAGGACTCATTGTGCATTATATTCCTGTCTGCCTTGGAAGTCCCACCATTCATAATTGGTCAAGTAGCTTAAACCAGTTTAGGAATGGATGAGGTAAAGTACAGGCCCTAAGGATGCGATCAATTTCTTTGGCTTGACATTGTGAAAGAAACAGGATTTTGCCTTGTGTGGAAAATTAAATTTTCAAAAGTTAGTATTTAGAATAAATGTGCTTTTGAAGTGAAAACCAAGACTGTTTTCTTACTAAAGAGATTTAACACTGTATTTATAGAGGTGGAATTAATAAACAAAGCCATAGAGGTCTTAAACGTTAGATTAATGTCCATAAGCCTAACGGGTTCATTTTATAGCTCGAGTATATCCAAATTCTTATAACATTTAAACAAATAAACTTTCCATGTTAAGCATATTGTAACAAATGTGATTTCTAAAATAAATGTCTTTTACCAATTGTGTGGGTAATAGAAGATTAAAACAAACTCTTGAGAGTTCAAATGGTAATCTCAATAAACTGTTGCATATCTCAAAGAGTTTCATTCCATTACTTAAGAAACATTGAAAGAATTGTGAACATGATTACAAGGTGGGGATATAAATTTTAACTCAAATAAAACCTTTGGCCAATCTAATTAATAGTCTTCATTTCTTGAGCCCCTGAGACAATTGGAATATAAATATTACCCAAGCATCTCATCTCCATTTTAGTAGTATAAATTTCCAAGTCCTTTCCTCAATAAGACTATCCATTTTCAAAATTAAATACCATTGTGACTTTTGGTTTCTATTTTCTTATAATTTCACCCAAAGATAAATAACTTGTAGACTTATGTTTATTTATTTATAATCAAGTATAAAGTAAATATAAGTGACCAGATTGAATTCAATTTCTTAGCCCGTTTTACATTGTTGGTTCTTTTTATCAAGTTTTATTCAGTAAAGAGGACTTTTCTTAATCTCAAAATTTCCACAACCTGAGGATCACTCATTTGTGAAAACCAGTAGATTATATAGCTTCATGAAAATTTCAGTGCACTGGGGGAAGAATGTGTTCCACAGCTCTGGGTATAAAAAACAGTCATATTTTTTAAGGGTTCTGAAGTGAAAAGTGACTCTATACACTTATCGTAGAGGATTCTGATAAATTCAATCTTATTCATGCTGTGTATAGCCCTTACACTTAACTACAGTGCCACAAACACATGGAGAGCTTTCATGTTGCCTGAGTGAAAACAGATTAAGAAACTCTAAACATCCACCTTATCTTCCCAACTGGATACTCATTAGACCAATCCAAGCCTCCAGTCAAAGTCAGCCTTCTGTAGCTCTGTGTTCAAGTGCTGGCCTGAGCTTCTTTCCGTGGCTCTAGGGAACAAGCCTCCTGTTTAGATTCTTAGCATCTCTATTTCTCTACAGCAGACATCCTGAGCCTCTCTGGGTACCCTCTGGAAATGGGTTACAGCTGATATCACCCCCCAACACAATAATTTCTTCTACTACTATCATAGGGAAGCAATCTCTATACTGTGGTGACTTTAGTCTACACAATTAATAGATAGCAAATGTACATTTTAAATGGTTTGGTTCTGAATCTCAGCATGTTCATTTTCCAAAAGGAGAACTTATTAGAGCCTTGCTTGTTTGCTTTCTGATTCGGTGAGGTTAATAAGAAACGGGGGTGATGAGGAAGGGAAATATGAAACTTTTTCCATTCTTCTTCCGTGTGTGTGTGTGTGTGTGTGTGTGTGTGTGTGTGTGTGTGTGTGTGTACTACAGCCTAATGGAAGGGAGGGAAGAGGAAAGAAAGAAAGAAAAGAAAAGAAAGTAAAGAAGAAAGGAAAAAAGAGGTATAAAGACTAAGTTATTCTACTGAAGGTCTTCTATCTCCCTCTCCTAAAATAAAAGCAGCTTCCCATATCAAATAACTTTTTGATAGAAGAGTTTCCTTTTTGAAGGGACCTGAGGGAGATATTCACTAATTGAGCAGTTTTTCCACAATAACTCATAGCTAGAGGCCTTTATTCTTCACTTAAATTCAAAGTTTCTGTCCTTTTCAACAAATACAAATAAGTCGTAAGAAGTGGGACTCCCCAGGAACCTGTATTGGAAGACAAGTGTTTCCTGCATCTCAATACTGTGCTACACAGTTCACTGTAACCACACAATTATTTACAATCTTATTTTTGAAATGGCTGAAAAGATGAAAGAAAATATGCTCACCCTGCTATTTGGTATTTTTTAAATGATTATTATGTGTTTTTTTTTCCTTAAGGTACAAAATTCTAGGGTATTTTCCTGATCAGTGAAAATACAGGCATTATCCCTAACAGATAATACATTTATCTTATCTTCTATCCAGAAATATCAGTATGATTAATAGAAATTTCACAAACTTTTGTCTAAAACCGAGGTGATCTTTTTGGGTATAAACCTGATATCCAGACACTTGGCATTCAATTCTCTTTAAAATTCTTACCTTTTAAGAATTTCTGCTTTTTCTGAAGTTATACCCAATTACACTGAGAGCTTAGCAAAGTGTTTGGCATGTTTTGTAAAGGAACATAACATTTTATGAATGAAAAATTAAATAAATAACCCTGTGTTCAGCTAAACTGAGCCATCTTCTGTATCCCAAACCTATACTCTCACTTCATGGTTTCTAGATAGAACAGCAGTTATTGGCTGTTTGAAATAATTTGCTTTATGTTTGTCTTCTCTGATTGATTGTAACTTCACAAAGGCATACCTGCATCTGTCTTCTTTACTATAGTGTCATCAGAGCCCCAAAGATAGCTGATGTTCAGTAACCATTGAATAAATGCACATTGGCTGATTCATTAACTGAATGAATGAATAAATGAATGAAATGAGCAAATAAAATAATGAAAAGGAGAATACCAGGGAATAGGACTGAACAGGTAATTAGAGCACAGGTTATTGTAAGTCTAATATGTCTTGCTTTACCCTTCACTCAGTGTTTCTAGACAATTGGAAAATGAGCAAAAAGAGATGAGCATGTCTTGTTACTCTCAGAGGTAAAATGAAGAAGTGGATAAGGGAAAAAGCAAAGGTCAAAATCACAGAGGTGATACTGACTTTGTATTTTCCTGACATATTTTAATATAATTTCTCTCACCCTACTCTCTTTTGCCAATACAGATCCTTTTCATTCTTCCATGCTCTCCTCAATCTTGTTTTCCTAGAGTGGTTCATCCAGTCACCTGTGGTCTTCACCCGGTTGAGACTTTTCCAGCATTTATCATGTGATCTAGTTTCCTGTCAGAAAACATGTACTTCTTTGAAAAAAGTCTTGAATATATCCTTTTATCTTCTCATGTATTCATGCTTCATCTCTCCAACTCAGTCATAAGCTCTTTAGAATTAATTTTGATTTGACAGCTTTCTAAGACTTCGCTCAATCAACAGCCCACCTCTTCTTCAGGTGGGTCTGAACAGGGAACAAAACATAACAGAAAGTTAATGTAAAGGCCATTATATAATGATGATACTGATATGGAGTCCAATTTGTCAGGAGTCTGGTCAAGATAAGATTTATAGAATGGAGGAGCAGAGAAGAACTCCTTGTTGAGAGTCATCCTCCCAAAAGAATGGAACTGTTGCAGTTGAGATGAACATGTCCACTCTCCAGATTTACAATGCAGATATATTTTTCACATTTCCTTAAGGAGTAATGATCAAAGGATGGAGAGAATCCAGGAATGCATCTAGAGAAACTCCTTATGGAAACAAGAAGTACATAAAAGTGTTTTATATAACACTTAGCTATACAGATGGTCCCCGACTCAGGATGGTTTGACTTACATTTTTTTTAACTTTATTATGGTGCAAAAGCAATAGGAATTCTGTAGAAACTGTACTTTGAATTTTAAATGTTGATTTTTCCCAGGCTAGCGATGTGACCACATGCTCAGCCACATGATCATAAGGGTAAACAACTGATACACTTAAAGCCATTATTTACCCATACAACCATTCTGTTTTCCACTTTCAGTACAGGGTTCAATAAACTACAGGAGATATTCAACATTTTACTATAAAATAGACTTTGTGTTAGATGATTTTGTCCAACTCTAGGCTAATGTAAGTGTACTGAGCACTGTTAAGTTAGGCAAGGGTAAGCTATGATGTTTGGTGTATGAAATGCATTTTTGACTATTTTCAGTTTACCATGGGTATATCAGGATGTAACCCACCATAAGCTGAGGAAGATCTGTACTTTGTTTAGTTGATCTCATCATCTTCTTAAATGGCACTTATTTAAATATGAATCACATACTTCTTACAATTTAGTCCCTCCCTTTTGTTTCAGTCTTGCATATCTTTTATTCAAATTCTCCACTTTAATATCTAGTGGGCATCTTAAATCAAAGAACTCTTAATTTCTGTTTTCACTGCCCCAAGCTTCTCCTCCACGGTCTTTCTCATATCTTTAAAGTGTAGCTCCATCATCTAACCTCTTGAGCAAACCTCAAATCCTGAGGGATACACATAAACCCTCCTGTTCTTTCAGCCTTCGTATTTCATCAATCACTGAGTTCTTATGGTTCTTCTTTTAACTTATATTAAAATTATGTTTTTTTTAAATTTGCATTTCCACTAGCCATTGTTCTCTGAGAGTAAGTTTCTATATTATCACCATATTTATTTTATTCATATCACAATCTGATCACAGTCTGAATTACCCTATGCATTTATTGCTTTTTTTTCTTTTGATCTCCCTGACTAGAATTTCAGTTTCATACTGGCAGTGTCTTCTTCGATTTCTACATTGCTCTATCCCTTGTACATTGATCAGTGCCTGACACCTAGTAAGCACTCTGTATATACTTGGCACATGACTGTAAATAGTTATTTCATATTGAATAAATATATATATTATATATTATTTCATAGAAAAATGAAATATAAAGTTATATAACAGATATTTGCATTTAAACGTGAGTTAGTAACTATTTTAGGAATGATTTTATACACATTTTTGTCTGATATGATCCATTACTTTTATTATCATTGAAAAGGGTGTAAATACATCTTCTTTTAAAGAAATTCAAAATAAAACTAAAAATTAATTTTTTTTAAAGCTTGGGAGATTTTTACTCAAATTGTGGTTAATTTCCTACCATATACGTGGCTATGAGGAACATTGATGTATACTAATTCAATCCAGAACAAAAAAGTAGATAGGAGAGTAAGTGATTTTCTAGATCTGCACTTACACTAATTACTGTCTTTTTTATTTATATCTCTTCTTAGATTCTGTTAATTCCCCTTCTACTGAGCCACTAAGCAAATATTCTTACACACTGAGAAGGATATTCTTCTATGTGCCTAATACCAGAAAATACTTCTAACTTTTTCCCTTCCATTTTGAGGCAACTCTCCCTTACCCTCCAAATAAAACCTTTCTAAATGCTAGGTTTTTTATCCTAAAGGTTCAGGCTCTATATTTTGACCTTTTGAAGTCTCCATCAATTCTATTAAGTGTATAGTTTTTTTCTCCCAATACACACTAGCACTTGTTATTCTATCTCAAACTGTATAAAATATGTTTACTTATTTTCTCTATTGTAAACATTATGTCATCATGAGAAGACAATATGGAGAGTTAAACAAGTGCAGGGAATCTGTAATCACATATACAGTTGACCCTTGAACTATCAATACACGAGTTTGAACTGTGCAGGTGCACTTATACACGGATGATTTTCAATCGTAAATGCTACAGTACTACACTGTCCATGTTTGGTTGAAACTGTGGATGCAGAGGAACCATAGATACAGAAGGCCAACTATAAATTTTATGGGGATTAACCCCTGTGTTCATCTGGTCATGACTATACACATCACTGGGTACAGTATATTCAACTCTACAAGAAGAATTCTATGAATATTTCTTAGAATGCATTTTGAATTTCACCTACCCATAATTGATGAGATGAAATAATCAAATATTTATCATAAGTTTAGCCAACAGAGGTGGCTCTTTTTATGTGTCAATCTTACTGAGCTAGGGGGTGCCGAAATATTTGACCAAACAGTAAGCTGCATATTTCTGTGACAGTATTTTTAGATGTGATTTCCATTTGAATTAGTAGACTGAATAAAACATTGTCCTCCCTAATGAGCATGGACCTCATCTAATCAATTGAAGTCCTGAATAGAACAAAAAGGCTGAGTAAGAGGGAGCTTCTCCTGCCTGACTGCAAGGGCTGGGAAGTAGGTCCTCTCTGGCTTTTGGACTTGGACTAAATCATCAGCTCTTCTTGGGTCTCAAACCTGTGGGCTTTCAGGTCAGAGCTTAACACCATTGGTTCTCCTGGTTCTAAAGACTGTGAACTCAGACTGGAACTATACTACGAGCTCTTCTGAACCTCCATTTTGCCAACTGCAGATCTAGGAACTTTTCGGCCTCCATAATAACATCAGCTAATTCCTTATAATAAATTTCTTATAGATAGACAAATGAATAGGGAGATAGATAGATAGATACATACATACATCCTCTTGGTTCTGTTTTCTGTTTCTTGGGAGAAACTTGACTAAAACACCAAATGTTTCAAATAATTTAATTTATTAACTAGGAATTGAGAAAATACAATCAATTCTTTGTTATACAGAATGTGGGAGCATGAAGACTCAATTTGATGTCTAGCTTCCACTATTTTTTTTTTTTTGAGGCAAGGAATATAACTTTATTCGGAAAGCCAGCAGACCGAGAAGATGGCAGACTAGTATCTCTGAAAAACCATCTTATCTGGGTCTGGATGCCAGTTTCTTTTATAGAATCAGAGAAGGAGAGGCGGTGAGGAAGTAAAGTAAAAAGGCAGAATAGAGAGGAAGAGGCGATGAGGAAGTAAAGTAAAAGGGCCATCAGTCTTGCAAAACATCTCATGGAATGACCAACCTCCGTGAGGGAATGTGTTAATTTCTTTTTTCTTGCTTTTAACTCCGTGTTATCTGAGAGTAAGATTTCTCTGAGGCTAAATCTTTCATTTCTGAAATGTACATTGAAATTCCTTGCCTATTTCACAATATTGTTAGGTTAAGAAGTTAAGATATTTGAGATTTTATGATATACTTAAAAATCAGCCTTAATATTAAATAGTTAAAACATGCAAAGGCAATAAAAGTTTTTAATTTTAGAACAATCATAAACTTATTTGTATTCCTTTTTTTGATGATTATTTAACTCTGAGGTAATTGATTGTGATAAATCATTGTTATGGAATTTTCTATCAGACCTGTGAGTAGGTAGCTTCTAACCCTATCCCTATTTCACTTAAACCTAAATGTCAATGAATATAAGTAGAATTAAAAGCAATAATCTCTTAAATAAAAACCCAGTTGATCTTATCTCTACAAGAGAGTGAAGGCATCCTTTTTTCTTAAGAACAAAGTCTTGAGGGAAAGACTAAAATCTAGCTTTTATTCCTTTCTTTTAGGCCCATACCTTTTTTATGGACTAATGATCTCAAAGGGAAACAAGACAAGGGAACAGAAAACAACAGTTTTTTTCCTAAAGGACTAGAACAGAGGTCTGCGGGCCGAATCTAGATTTTACCTGTTTTTTTACGGCCTCTGAGCTAAGATTTTTTTTTTTTAAAACAGGTGAATGTTTAAAATCAGTTTGATCACAAGGAATACTAACTTTAAAGAACAAATAAGCAAAATATTTTTCAAAAATTGTTCAATTCTTCTCATTATTGGACTTTTTTTTACAACAAAAAGTGTACAATTATAAATACTTTGAATTCCATCAATTACAAAAATAGTGGAAATTTGTTTTCTCTCTTGTTATATAAGTACCTACATAGTATCTTAGATTTTACATCCTTGCTCACAAAGCCTGTAATATTTACTGTAACTATGTACAAAAAAATTTGCCTCCTCTTAGACTAGGGCAATTAGTCAAATTCATTTATTTCACTTACTGTTTTCTTCTGACATAAAGCTATATCAAGTTGGAAGGCCACTGCTTCTCTGAATTTCCAAATACAGGAAGAGAGTGGGTGACTTCTTCCAAAGAAAAGAGGCACTGGAACCTCTATTTGACCAAACAAAACTCAAGGGATAACAAAGTCTCCAAAGGAAGTAGCTTCCAAATGAGAAAAATCTGACTAGACCAGGAATCCAAAGAGATTTAATCTAAGGAGAATGTACCATTTAAGATCTTTCTCTTCACCCTGGTTTTGTCAGCCTTTACTACCATCTCCGATAGTATCTCTTGGGAGCCAATTTATCCCTGACTCATATCAACGACTGTCAGAACTATAACAAGAACATGAAGGAGTCAGAGAGGAGCTTCTCCTAGTTAGTTACTAGCACAGATTCATAAATTATAAATATCATAAAGTTCATGTACTTTCATCTAGCAACCACATTTTTGAGAATTTATAACAAGGAAATAATTTCAGAGGATAAAATTTTATGTGCAGATAAATATTGGAATACATATATAATTGCCAAAAAAACCCAGAATAATTCAAATGTCTCACAGTAATAAAATGTTTGAATTAAGGTAATTCTGATAGAATTTTATTTAGCTATTCAATTTACAGTTATGAGGACTACCCCCCAAAATTAAATAATCTTTATGATTTGATGTTATTAAGTGGAAAACAAAACTGAAGATAAAGTGATATTGAAGTCATATATTCCATATATAGGTTACAGTAGAAAAGGTACTATGGAAGGGACTTCCCTGGTGGTGCAGTGGTTAAGAATCCGCCTGCCAATGCAGGGGACATGGGTTCCAGCCCTGGTCCGGGAAGATCCCACATGCCGCGGAGCAGCTAAGCCTGTGCACCACAACTGCTGAGCCTGTGCTCTAGAGCCCGTGAGCCACAACTACTGAGCCCATGTGCCACAACTACTGAGCCCGCGAGCCACAACTACTGAAGCTGACGTGCCTAGAGCCCATGCTCTGCAACAAGAGAAGCCACCACAGTAAGTCCGCGTACCACAACAGAGAGTAGCCCCTGCTCGCCACAACTAGAGAAAGCCCATGAGCAGCAATGAAGACCTAACACAGCCAAAAATTTAAAAAAAGATAAATTTTTTTTTAAAGATACTATGGAAGTAAAGTAACTTTATTTTAGAGAGGTAGATTTTGTTAAAGTAGGGTTAGTTCTTTAAATTTCAAAATTTCATTAATGGTACATTAAAGTAACCTTAAAATAACAAAATATTATTAAACCTTAAAAATAACAAAAGCTGATTAAAACCTACATCTTTCACGAAATTTGTAAATTTCCTTATATTTCTGAGACAGGCAAAGAGGAGAGTTACTGCAAAACTGAGACAGCTAAGCAGCCAGAGGCACCATGAGAAAAAAAAAAAAGGAAAGAAAAGAAAAGAAAACTGCAGGGATAGCTTGCTGTATCTGATTTATTTAAGAACAACTCAAAGGATTTGATGGCTTACAGTGGTTTTAGTAATGGTCTGGTGAAAGTGAAGGCATGACTGTAAAACAGAAATCCTAAGAACACACCAAGATGAACTCTAAGGAATGACAGATCCTGATGCTGAGGAGCAAGTCCTTTTGAAGAGTTCAGTGGCCCAAAATGTAGTAGGAACGGAAAAACACCACCACCACAACCACCACCCAAGGCATAGCAGCTGTTTACCTTAATGTACTCTGAGTGTCAAACGGTGAGTTTCAGATAATATGTTGTACTTCTGGGGATGTGTGAGTCCACTGAGTAATGTTCTTAACTTGAGAATATGCCAGTGGGCATTACAGAGATTTATCCAGATCTGTGTTCTTAGGCTTGATACACTTAAGCACACTAACAGTAGATAGTATTTGCTTACAGATATATTTTTACCTTTTATAAATGTATTGGTTTCAGAAAGCCCCAGGCCTACGAAATAGAAGGATTTCCTGGTGAAACTGCATTAAATGGTAGGACAACTCTGTAAAATGTTAAGCTATGGCCTTAGCAAGTTTTCCTGCTAAAAAAAAAAATAAAAGCCCTTATGAGTAATAGCATACATAAACTAATTTCATCAATTTCATCATTTAAAAATCCTGACACTTTTGTTCTTTCTCATGTGTGCCATATATACGTATATGCACGTGTATGTATAAACATATACAGAAACATACATATATATGTTTATATATAAGAGAGAAATGTTAGATTGATTCCAGTGAGTCTGGAATCCATTGATCAATATCCTTAGTGTTTCAGAATCATAAATTGAACAAAAAACTATGTGTTACAAGAGAGTGTGAATGGGTTGTTAGATACCATCTCCCTCTTAAAACTTGGTGGATTAAATGGCCTCAAATTCTAGAGGGCGTGAGCTCTTTCTTTTCCCCATGCCCCTACCTGAAATTCAGATATTATCTAAAAACAAAGCAAATGAGTATCTGAATTGTGACTCAAGCATTTTTTTCCTTTCCTCCTTCAGTTCCTCTGCATCTCTCAATTATTAGACTCCTAGCATCAGGCTTTGTATTCTTCTGCACAGTGTGCATTCACAGTAGGAAAACCTCTAAAAATGTTGAGTTTGGGGCTTCCCTGGTGGCGCAGTGGTTGAGAGTCTGCCTGTCGATGCAGGGGACACGGGTTCGTACCCCGTTCTGGGAAGATCCCACATGCCGCGGAGCGGCTGGGCCCGTGAGCCATGGCCGCTGAGCCTGCGCATCCGGAGCCTGTGCTCCACAACGGGAGAGGCCACAACAGTGAGAGGCCCGCGTACCGCAAAAAAAAAAAATGTTGAGTTTCTACCAAGAGATGATCTACTAATTTCCCCTTAATGCTAGCTATCTATAAACAACAATTGATATGATATTCTTTTGCCTATATTGCAGTATCCTCCCCTATAAGATCCAGGGACAGATGGAGAAAGGGATTTTTGTGAGTGAGTCTGTTCAGTTGTAGCTTGTGTTTAAACACCCATGAAATAATATGATGAAGTCAAGAAGGGAAGGAATAATTGCTTTCAAATATGAACAGTCTCTTTTACTGTACTTTGAATTAATTGTGGCATTAGGATAAATGATGAATTGATTGAAAAGATTAAAGTGAGTTAGTATGATTCTTGAAGGTGAATATATCCCACTTGAATTGCAGCCTTAATGGTTAGATATGTGTAATTTACATAAAATGTTATTTATGTATCTATATGTATTATATATATTATTTATCACATAAAAATATTTGGTGTTTATATTCCTTTCTCTCCAATAGTTAAAATATAATTTCTGCTATGTATAATGATCAGAAACTTGATTTAGCTGATTGATAAGCTATTTAAAACAATACACTATTATCCTCTGTACTTTTATGGAAAAATAAGTAATATTGGAAATAGAATATGATCTTCTGAATCATATCATTTTATTTTTTTCACTGGTGATTCTGAGTATACTGTATTGCTGGATAGTTCTCTACAATATGTTTATTTTTTCTACAGTTGATGGGCAAGGGACTATTTTCAGTTTTTGGCAATTAGAAAAAAATGTTTATATGAACATTTTAATTTTTGTTTTCTTGGGTACACTTGTGTGAGTTTCTTGAGGTGGTATGCCTAGGAGTGTATTTTTCTGGGTATCTTCAGCTTCCTTAAATAATGTCGAAGGGTTGCATGTCTGCTTGTAGAATGTTAGAATTTCCACTGTTCTCTATCCTTACTAACACTTGACATAATCAGGTTTTTAATGCTAGCCAACAGTAATTAATCAATTAATCAATGTTAATTTCCTTTTCTCTGATTCCTCACAAGATTAGGCACCGTTTGATTTTTCTCTTTTGTGGAATATCTTTCAATGATTTTTTACCCTTTTCTTTAACTGTGGTTTCTGTTTATGCATAGTGATTTGTGAGAAGTCTCTATATGGTCTGTTTAAAAGCCCTTTGTTTTTTCATGTGTTATTTCCTCAAACTATGTCTTGCTTTTTCACATCCAGTATATACTTTGAAAGATAAACTCTATGAATTTTAATATACGTAAATATAATAATCATTTCTTTAAAACTTTACCTGAACTGATAACATGAAAATATTTTCTTGTATTTCAGAAGCTTTATTGTTTAAAATTTTTGTATAGGTCTCTGTTCCTTCTGGAATTGATTCTCATGTGTGGCATGAGGTAGCAATCCTATTTCATTTTCTTTTCCTTTCTTTTTTTTTTTGGTGTGGGTACCAATTGTATCAATTTTGTGGAAAATACGTTCTTTGTCCAAGTGCTCTACCATGCTGCATGTCAAAAATCATTGTCTATATGTGTGTGGATATGCTTCTTGTTTCTGTATGCTATACCATTGGGATATTTCTGTTTTTTCTTTTCTTTTTTTCTGGTTTCAGTGCAGTTGCTCCTAATTAAAATTTTAAAGGGTAGAAAAACATGAAGGATAAAAAAAGAGTCACCAATAACCACTACTAATATCTGATATATATCTTTTTTTAACTCCCATGTATATATTCATAATTTTTTCTTCTATAACAATTTTTTTCTTCTATAATTTTTTTCTTCTATAAAAAAATATAGTTTACATAATTTAAACTGCTTTTAAATTTACAGTAATTATCTTAATTTTCTCCTGTCATTAAATAGTTTTCTAAGTCATAATTTGTAACATTGGATACATTCTCACATAGAGGGTACCATCATTTATTTAACTAATTCCTAATTAATGACATTTTCGCTTGCTCTGTAATTTTGATTGTTGAGCCTTACTAAAACCTTTTGAGGCAGGCAGTGGGTATATTTCTATTATTATTATTTTACTGATGAGAAAATTGAGGTTCATTCAGTAAGGTGTCTTACCAAATGTCACACATTTAGGATGAGGCTGAGCTAAATTTCAGACTCTAAAACCATTCCATTTACCATCTTCTGCCTCTCATAATGAACACTAATTATCTCTGTGTTGCAGATGTAGATTCATGAAGTGTCAACTAATAGAAATTAAATCCTGGTCAAAATCCCACTCGA
Source organism: Stenella coeruleoalba (assembly GCF_951394435.1). Taxonomy (NCBI): domain Eukaryota; kingdom Metazoa; phylum Chordata; class Mammalia; order Artiodactyla; family Delphinidae; genus Stenella; species Stenella coeruleoalba. The sequence continues at coordinate 20,345,926 of NC_137154.1, forward strand.
GAACAGTATTTCCTGTGTTTATCAACTCCTTGTTGTCATCAGCCACCCAAACTAAGTAGGAGCCAATCCATAGGTCAGCGTCAGCTTCATTTTTATTCTTGACGAGACATGTCTAGTCATTTTTTGTGTCTGACATTAGAATCCCTGCATAGAAATAATTTGCATAACTTTAATTTTGCCCCCCATTTAATCCATCACACACTGAGTCACTTGATATTTCCACTGATCAACCTGTGAAATTTGTCAACTTTATCTCTGATTTACAGCGGATTCTGCTAATAATAAATGTCATTGCTGAATGTATTCTAACTTTTCTAGAGCTGCATGATCAAAGCAAGTGTTATTTTCTTTTTTAATCAGTGCTTTTTTGTTAGATGAGCACAGAAAACACTGGGTATGAAAGTATCCAACAGCATATGCTACAAAAACCAGTAGTTTGATGAATGCTGAGAGAGATGGTACCATATTATTCTCTTATTACAACTGCATGTTGGTCTTACCCAGGCCTCATATACATCCTTTTGTGACTGACTTTCCTGGGGAAGATAACATCAACTTTGAACTTCTTCCTGTGGTCATTCAGGAAATATTTTATAAGTAGATGTCATGTCAATCAAATGGACACCTTTTGTTGCTTACAAAGGGGTTTATACAGCATGCAATAATAATGTATAACATTTAATATGTAATATATTTAGTATATGAGTATATAAATTAATAGTTATGCTCTACAAATGAAAGAGAAATGGAAAAAGCCTCAAACAAGCAACAGTTGATTAAATATCATTAGCAGACATTAGGGCCAATTACCTCTTGAAAACCAGCAATTAAAAAAGAAAGAATTTTATATTTATCTTGTGTGTCCTATATGAAACTGTTTTTCAGTTGATGAAGGAAGGAATTCCAGCTGGTAAATGTGGAAAGAATGATAAAATTAGAAAATCCCTATCATGAAATATGGATTGTTTATTTCAGCTAGCAGTCATCAATGAATGACACCAACAATAGAGGGATAGCTGTCACTCCCTGAACCCACTGAACATTTGTAGTGTCACTAAATCAGTGCTACCAGATATTGTGGGCTTCCTGAAGGAAAACAGCAAGAAGCACAGAGAAACAACTACAGTAGCCTTGTCAAAGTCAGAGTCTAGATCTAATCAAGCTTCTTGATTTAACTATCACAGGAAATACTGAGGATAGAAGAACAAGTTTGAATAAAAGTGCAAAGAGGCAAAAAGACAAATTCAGAAGGCATAACATTCCACAGGAAATTTTAAGTCAATGGCATAAAGAGCAAGAGGAGGTTCTAGATTTAAAAGGATTTAAGAGACATGTAGCTACAAGTTATAGTAGATGGATTTTGTTTGGATAGTGAATCAGGCAAACTTACTGTAAATGTACTTTTCTGAAGCAATTGGGAAAATGTTTTTATGTACTGGGTATTATTTGATAGCAAAGAATTTGCATTAATTCTCTGGGGACTATATTAGGATGGTTATATAAAAAATGTCCATATTTTCAGAAATGTGTAATGACTGAATGTAGGAGTAAAATGACAAGATCAAGATAGAATCCTTCCATCTTTTTTTGTTGTCCATCTTAAAAATGTAGGAGGATCACACACAGTTTCTAAACCTCTGCATCTGGTGGTGGCTTATCAAACTTCCACCAACATTCCATTGGCCAGGACTTTGTCATGTGGTCCTCAAGCACTCTACAAAGGAAGATGGAAAGTGTAGTTTTCTTGAATGCCAAAGAAAATTAATAAAATGTTAAATATATATCATTATCTCTACCACTTCCTTTTTTCCTTATAGGTAAACTTATCTTTTTCCACAGAACAGGGCATTACTGTAAGTATTAACACATTAGCTAATTTACACTGTGTTTACTATAGATCTAGCCCTCTAAGTTCCTTCATATGGATTAACTCATTAATTCATACCCACACCTATTTTAAGATAAGAACAATTAGCTTAAAAATGTGCTGCAGTTAGGGATTAAACTAGGATGTGAAATCAGTCTGATTTCTTCCTAATACCTATGCTAGGATAATATATTAGCGTGTTGCAATATGCTTCTTGTTAAAAGAATTATACTTTTTAAACCTAACCTTTACAATTAAAATCTATTAATCTAATCAAGATTCTCAACCGAAGCCCTGAATTTTGGTTTCTACACTAATGTATAAAGGAACATATTATCCCTTATAACATAACTCTTACTGAGGGGTAATCTTGAAGTAAAGGTCTCAGACATCAGAGTAAGACAAACTTTGGTTTGAAGCCTTGCTTCATCACTTATTACAAGTGACTCAATTTCTTGAGCCTTTAAAAAAAAAATCTATAAAGGGGATAATAAGAGCCATCTTATAAGGCAGCTGTGACAATTAAGTGTAACGTAAGCCAAGTAAATGTTTCCAAGGTAAATGAGAAACAGATTCATTATAATAAGTTCAATTTATATTTAATTTGAAATACACAATATTAAGTATGCATTGTGTTATTCATTCCTCATAAGAAACTCTAAGAAATAACTACAGAAACTATTATGATTTGCATAAGTTAGATAAGAAAACCAGGTCTCTCGGGGCATAAATTATTTCTTTATGATGACACAGCTATAAAGGCTGGGCATGGGGGTCACTCTGTTTTAACTTCTATTGCAGTGTATCTCCTTTTCCACAATATATCCTTGTCCAGTTCTTTCTTGCACATTTTCTTATGAAAAGTAATATCTCCAGCTCTTCTCATGTACCTGAAATAGTACCTAGAGAACCTAAGTGCACTGAAAACTGCTAGGGAGTCTTTTATTAGCTAAGTAGGTACTCAAAAGAACCTGGTCAATATCCACTAAAGCTACAGTATAAAAGGAGAAACTAAAAACGTAATAACTGTAGATCCTCAATCAGAGTCTCTTGGACTTAATAGATGTCAAACCACAAAGAAGTTTTAACAACCTGAAATCAATCAGCATTCTAAGAACTTTAGGCCAGTGTTTGAATCAGGATATGTAATGCATCTGAGAATACTTATAAACTACTATTGGGACAGATTTAATTATTTTAATGAAACAAACTCTTTTAACAGAGTTTTCATATATACATATATATGCATGTTATAGTGTGTGTATATATTTATATATAGTTTTTTTTCTTTCTGAAAACTTCCAATCTAATCGCATGTGATTCTAAAACTTGATAACATTTATTGAGCGCTTCCTATGTGAAAAGCATTTTCAAAGTTGATAATTTAATTGTCAGAACAATTTTATGGGGGTTGTTTTCATTTTACGTATAAACTTATATTTAGAATAGTCAGGTGACTTCAAGTCATACAGCTCATTGGTAGTGAATGCAGAACTTAAACCAGATCTGAAGCCAAAGACCTAGGTCTCTACCACCAAAATATAAGATCTTGTTTTGAAAAACTATTTCTGAAAAAAAATAGTTTAAAGAATAAATATATTTTTTAAATGGTTAAAAATTCTACATTTATGACCAGGTGCAAAAATTGCACAGTGTGTACCATGGCAGCTTAGATGATCTGAGTGTCTTTTGAGTTTGAGACTGTATTGGATGTATGTTTCCATATTGATCAATTCCAATAGTAAAAAGAGTTGCAAGATTTTTTTTTTCAGTATAATGTGCTATAGTTTGAAACTTCTCCAGGGTAAAATACTGTGATTTTAACATTACACTTAGAACTATGATAAACATTTAAAGTTATTAGGAAATATTTCCACTTTTTTAAGCTACTATCTAAATTTTTATTCTTCTAATTTATCTTTCTGAGAATTTTATTTTATTGTAAAAGAATTGTAAAATTGTATTTTATTCTTTGGCCATGCTGCGCGCCTTGCAGGATCTTAGTTCCCCAACCAGGGATTGTATCCGCGCCCTCAGCAGTGAAAGTGTGGAGTCCTGACGACGGGACTGCCAGGGAATTCCCAGTTTATCTTTCTGAGAATTTTAAAACCTGACTTGGTTGTACCTGCATGAACTGATGGTATTATAATGCTTGTTGCTGATGTGAATTTGGAAATTTCATTCTTTATCTGGATGATGCACCTTTAAGCTGTCTACTTTGACTAGCCTCTATTGTTTTATAACTCACATTTGGTTTAGTTTGGTTTTCAGTGTCTCACAGAGAAGTTCACTACTTCTTATAAATATCAACACAGTTGTTCAGCCTGATATTTCATAGGTCATTACTGAATCTGACTTTCCAAAATAGAATAAGACCAACAGTCTCAGGACTTGTTTCCTTTGTTTTCTTTGGTAAATAATTTATTTGGTCCCCTCAGTCCATCCACTCCAAATGCCCTTGCTTCACCCTCATAATCGTCTGTGAATACCCTATAATTCTGTTGTACCTTCTAGTCCATTACCTCTCAGGCTTAAAAATTAAATGTGAAACTCTGAAGTGTTATGCATAGATATTCTTTTCGTATTACTGAGTTATGTAATTATTTCATGAGGTTTTACATGTCTTTAAAACTTGAGTGGGAGGAAGTACCATGTCTAAATACCTACTGGTATTAGTAATTCCAGTTCCCTGAATGTTAATTAACACAATTTAGACATTTGGTAGAAGACTCTCATGATGGCATGAGAAAGTAAGAGAAATTAATCCATTTTATCTTTGTGCAAAAATTCTACTTAATTAAAATAACATTATCTTAAATGATTATAAAGTATTAAGGATGCCAATAATTTTGACATAATAGAAAATCTAAACAAGCTACTTATAAGTGATCAGTAGGCTAATATCCTAAAATTTATAGAGTCATATTCTAAATAATAAAATGTAATACTTTGTTGAATATCTACTCTATCTACTACAGATACTCAAATGGAGAGACTTAGTATACATACTCCTAATAGCTCTGATCTTCATAGCATTTTGCAAGGAGGATATTGTTGATTTTTAATGGTGTTATGCCTGTTTTTCTGAGAAAGTATTTCCATTCAAGATGACCCTCACTTCACTTTGATATTCCTGGTGATATGAGGCACAGTGCCTAATACAAAATAAGACAGTAGATTAGTAGTTCTCAAACTTTGTTTTGCCTTAAAAAAAATCACATGCTCTATTGATTAAGAAGGTAATTCCCAGAAACTCAGTGGTTTTTGTGAGATGCCCATATTCCCATTTTTAAACACATGATACAGGTAACTGAAATTCAAGCTCCATGGACCATACTTTGAGAAATGTTATAATTTACTGCAAAGCCTTGGTTATAATATTATTTAATAAATTGGCAATGAAGTTTGATAAATAATTCCTATGTTTTGAAGAAGATACAAAATTCTAAAAAGAAAAAACGCTTAAAAGGTAAAATACAATGATTATTTAAAAGAAGCAAGAGAAAGTCCTGGCAGAAAATGGGAAGGATGCCATTCAGCAGCAGTATAGTGGTTGGCGTTAAACCATCATATTTATTCCACTACAGTAATTGTCAGCATTTTCTTTTATAGTATTTTTTCCCTGATAGAAGAAAGCCCTGGGTCTTAGTCATAGCCACAGAGCCAGCGGGTGCCATCCTTGGGAGCAAGCTGCCTGGCAGCATCAGTGTCAGTCAAGAATGATGTCCCCGCAGTTCCTGCAAAAGGTCAAAAAGAGAAAAGTGACGGTGACTCAGGTTGAGAATGGGAGGATGTGTTGTGTCATGCTCCAAAGAGCCTTATCCCTGAGGTGACAGGTAATGAGAGAGCATCATTCATGGTGTCTTACCAAGCCCTCAATGTGGATTAGCTTTAACCATAAGGAAGACCTGAGCAGAGAAAAGACATTGAACCATTTCCTGCTGAAGAGTATTTTAAGAAGCAGTTTTCTTAAATACAGAATATATCTTAATTTTCGTCTTGGCCTCTCAGAGAAAACAATTCTGATGTTGTTGTATCTATTCCGTTCATGTTGTTGTATCTATTCCGTTCTTTCTTCTCATGTTGTGTTGGCAAGGTATGATTCTTCTCGACCTGAGGTGGCCTCTTCAAACATAGGTGATAGAATTCTGGCAAGGCAAGACTAGACTATTTTTAAATAGTCTAAGAACTGCAAAGCAACCCCAGTTTCTGCTAAAATATCAAAATGGCTCCAAGAAATGTTGGAAAATCTGTGATGCTTGCTTTGAGCATCCCTCTCTTTGACGACCTTGCTAGAAGCCTTCTTTGTCTGGCTGCCCGCTGACTCCACTGGAGCCAGAGACCCCCTGCTAAGGCCCAAACATACTATGTTCCCTGCTCGGTTCAGGTAATTTGAATAGCCACTCATTAAACATCAGCTGTAAGCCAGGCATCAGCTATAAGAATTAAATAAGACAGACACTGTGGCCTCAGGAAACATATTTTAGAGGGAGATACAAGCATCTGAACATACAATAAACTGCACTTTAAATCCTCTGATAGCAGAAAATACACGGTGTTCTGATTACTAAAGGAAGAATCTCTGCCATTAATGCTTTTTAGAGTAAAAATTATAGGAAAACTAAGTCCAAGTTGGCTTAAGTAAAGAGGAACTTACTGAATCACATAAGAGAAAGTCCAAAAGTGGGGCTGGTTTTAGGCATGGCTTTGTAAGAAAGTCCGATAATATAGTAAGAATATAATTCTCTCTGTAATGTGACTTGACTTCACTTGTGTTGCCTCTGATTTTAAAATGGACATCGCTCATGGCAACAAAAAGGCTTCCAGTAGCTACAGAGCTATCTCCTTTCAGCTACAAATAGTTTAATAAGGTGAAAACATTTTTATACCAGCATTACAAGAAGGAGTTTTGAGATTCATGCTGTTTAGAATGATTTAATCAGTTACCCACATTTGAATCAATCACTGAGAATGTGTTGTATTGATTGACTTTGGGTGCATCATATGTGCCTGTCCTCAAACTGGGGATAGGTTCACAGAAAGATCTTGTAGACTGAAAACGTGCTGTTACACTCCTGAACAGAAAGTATGGATGTTGGCATTAAATTCTGAAATGATCACAGCACAGGCGTCTAACTCAGCCTATGAAGTTTCAGAACAGGGGAAGACAGCTATGTTTTATTTTCAGGCAGGAAGGAATTGACTACTCTATAAGAACAAACCACCCCCCAAATCTCAGTGGCTTAAAAAACACTATATTTCTTGCTTACACAACACCTATTATGGTGTTCTGATGAATTCTCCAGAGCAGTGGTATATCCTGAGGTTGCTCAGATTCTAGTCTGCATTGATTTTATTGAAGCTCCATTGCAATATATGCTTTCACAAGAGGGCTGGAAAGTGTGGAACTGTCAGTTAAAAGCCCCATTTAATCACCACTAAATAAATATGTCATTTCTGTCCACAACATATTGAACAGAGTTTAAAACATGCTACACAGAGATGTGTAATCCTCCCATATCAGACATTTCCAGAATCTGCTTATAATCCATTGACCAGAGCTAGTTGCATGGCCTCATGTAACTACAAGGGGATGCAGAGTGGTAAAGTCTTCTCCTATGCCCAGAAGGAAAGGAAAACTAGACATGAGTGATCATTTGAAGCCACTGCAACAGTCTAGAGTCATCCAGGTGAGGGGACAGCAGGAACAGAGACATGGAGATTGAAACGGTGTAATGAGTTCTGGGAACAGCACAAATTCTGGCATTTTTGAAATGAAAAAAACACAGAGAATGTGGAAGAAGAGGCTAGAAGGTTGTACTTTTATTGTGTTTTATTGTGCTTAGCTTTATTGCGCTTTGCAGATACTGTGTTTCTTATAAATTGAAGGCTTGTGGCAACTCTGCGTTGAGGAAGTCTATTGGCGAAAGTTTTTCAACAGGGTTTGCTCACTTAGTGTCTCTGTGTTACATTTTGGTAATTCTCACAATATTTCAAACTTTTTGATTAGTATTGTAGTTATGGTTGTCTGTGGTCAGTGGTCTTTGATGTCACTATTGTACTTGTTTTGGGGTGCCACAAACCACGCCCTTATAAGATGGCACACTTAATAAATATTGTGTGTATTCCGACTGCTCCACCGACTGGCTGTCCCCCCATCTCTCTCCCTCTCCTTGGGCATCCTTATTCCCTGAGACACAACAAAAAATATTGTGATTAGGCCAATTAATAACCCTACAGTGGCCTCTAAGTATTCAAATGAAAGGAAGAGTCACACATCTCTCACTTTAATTCGAAAGCTAGAAATGATTACGCTTAGTGAGGAAGGCATGGTGAAAACCAAGATAGGCTGAAAGCTAGGCCCCTTGCACAAGCAATTAGCAAAGTCTTGAATGTGAAGGAAAAGTGCTTGAAGAAAATTAAAAGTGCTATTCCACTGAACACACAAATGATTAGAGAGCAAAACAGCCTTATTGCTTATATGGAAAAAGTTTTATTGGCCCTCTGATTCTGGGGTCCATATTAGGATCCAGCATAGTCTTTATCATTTCGTTAGATTTATCATTTCATTTGCTGGATAACTATAGTTTCCATTCTGTCAGTCAGGCACATGAATCAGGATTACAATTCATTTTAAAATGTTAAAAAGGTGAAAATTCAGAGATAAATGCTAAGAATGAAAGGTCACATTTGATTATGTTTTGAACTTGCTGCAAATTTTGTTGAGGAATTAAAATTTACTCACAGAGAATAAACTTCTTAAAGGACCACTCATCCACTAAAGAAGATTCAGAATATTTAGCTTTCTAGAAGAATGAAGGAAGTTAACAGGGAAAAGAAATGTAGGGAGAAGTAGAGGAGGTTTTGTAAAAATTTTGCTAAAAGTGAAAAGTCTTCTGGAAACCTTTTTTGGCTGATGTCTAAGTTGGGACAATGGGTATCAAATGTGTACAAATCATTTACTTCTTTGGGTTTGTGTTTTCACATTTACACATGAAAGGTATAGGAATGGACCATTTCTAACAGGGATTTATGAAGGCATATATTTTCCTTTCCAAGTTTAATATTTATTGAGCACTAACAATATTTTGGTTTGGTTTGGCTCTGAGTTTACCTGGTTAACATCTCCAGCTATGGTTTGATTTGAAAGAAATTTTCACCAAACCTCTGAATGACCCCCTCCTTGCTGACTGAGTGTGGTCAGTATTTGGATGTCTTTAGAAGGGATGTTTGTATAACTTGACTATGTTCTAGGGCTTCACTAGGCTTGGTTTCTGCATGGAGTCATTACAAAATTTCACATTCTGATAAACAAACAAACAAAAAATCACAAGGTACTTCTTATCATTATTTGTCTCTTTAAGAGCGTTAAAGTGTATATTAGCAAACCAGAGTAAGAATTCTTAAAAATCTTGTTTTTCAAACCCAGGTCTGCCATAATCCATGGTTGCTCCAGAGATTCCCCCACAAAACCCCTCTAGTGTGGTCTGACTTTTCTCTTTCTTTATTCCCCCATGCATGCTACAGCTGCACCATCTCTCTGATAGAATGGCTACCGGTAGCCTCACTCCTGCCTACTGATGGTGCCTGGCTACTCCAGGATGGCTCTACCATTCTTACCCTGTTCCTCATGGACAGCAATGCAGAGGACCTCCTGAGATGAAGCACTTTAATTTATTTCTCTCTTGAGATGTTCTTGGTGAGAATTTCTGATGACAAGAAAAGAGACACAATCTCCATCTCACTCGTGGGTTCCTCTAGTGAGTGGTAGATCCTCTTCCTGCTTTTCGTTTTGTATTACTGGGACAGAAGCCATTTCCTTTGAACAGTTCTGGGAGCATAGTCAAGCTTAGACTGGCTGGTTCTATTAGATAATCCCTCATAAACTTGCAAAAGAAAGAAAGGAAACTTGTCAGTGAAAAAGTTTAATTCCTGCTCACTTAGCAAGCAATGACTAAGGCAAGTGAGGAAAGATGGTATATTATGCCATTCATAGTTTAATTATTTGTCACTTCCACAGTTGAAATCGTCATAAGATTATCTTGCATTCCCCCAATTCTGGGGAGTACAGGTTTCATTATCAAATTTGTCCCACCTCTGCTGTTTCTTTAACGGGCCAGAAAATGAGCAATTGAGAAGTCAAAGTTATCTTGTTAGTTCCCCTTTGTTCACACTGGAAGCAGACTATAAATCTAAGATCTGGGTAAAACTCCATCCTCAGAATTGGAGAACCCATTTATGCTTCCTGCTGGGACCTCACTTTGGGAGATCTACCTTCAAAAACAATTGAGATATTGTTGTTTATATGTCTCCCTATCCAAATCTGTCCCAGTGATTAAGATGTAAGATTAAGTGTGGTCCTGGTCTCCTTGTTTTTCTTCTTTGTTCTCGTACATTCACAAACAAGTGCAATTCATCTGTCCCTCCAGTGTTACCTTTCCTTTCTTTTTAAATTAAAGCAAGATTGTATAGCAAACCTTGCTATGGAGAGCTTCTGCATGGACCTAACCTGATTCCCATTCATCAAACTGTTTTTTCTCTCACCTTACAAAAATTATTATCTTATTATTTTTTTCCAATTTGAACTAGACAGAAAGAACAGTTTTTCTTTTCCTGCTTATCTATAAACTTAACACATAAATGTTAAATGAATTCTGCTGAGCCAAATGTATCTCCTATGAAGTGAGTCCACATGGAAATGGAAACCATTATGTCATTATGTCTTTGAGTCCATGGATGACTTTTGTAGGCTTCCACTTACATAGTGGGCCATATAAGCTTCAAAGAATTTCTAATGCTGAATTATGCTAATAGAAAATTTTAACTACAGTTGAAAAGCATTTTCCTTGACTTTTGGCACTGTTACTTTCTGTACATCTCTCTAGAAACTATGGTCGATGGAGCTCTCCAAACCATTTTTGTGAAGGTGTAATACATGCCAAAATACTGCTCCCTTCAGTCCTTAGGGAGGGCAGGTAAACTCTGAGGTCGCTTTTAGCTAAAAGCAACCTTGTTGCTTCAGGCTGAAGCAACCTTATGAAGCAGATTGATAATTGTCTTCTCATACCTTTATATCCTGTGCCTGGGAAACACTTAGTGCACATGGCTCATAGCCTTATTCCTTTCAGTGAAGCTTTCTCTGACCATCCCATATAAATTAACTCCTCATGCCCGTATGTCCTAATGTCCATACTCTGCTTTATTATTTGGCATTACATTTGTGACACACGAGACTTGGTTATATCATTTTTTTCCCCCTACTAGAATATACATTCAGAAGACATGGGCTCTGTTATGTTCATTAGGCTATTGCTGAGTTTAGAACAGTACCTAATCAGGAAATGTAGAGTATAAATACAAAATGGATATCGAATCAATTAACTTGTATTTCTTTTCTTTTGTCAAATATCTATTCAGCTGTTTACCTTTTTGTTGTTATTGTTACACTTTCTCTAATAAATGTGTCTGGGGTTTTTATACTAATGATTATTAATAGTTTGTCTAAAATATGTTAAATTCCCCAGAGTGCTGATCATCTATTCTTATTATTTGTGATATATGATGACACCGATATTTTAGATTTTTATTTATGGGTTTGTAAATAGTCTACTTATAGCTTCTTTCTGTGATTCTGTTTTTAGAAAAGCCCTTTGTTTTCCAGGATGATATAACTATTTATGTTTATTTATACTTTATTTTTATAGGTTATACTTCATATTCATACTTTACTTTTTATAGGTTATACTTCACATTTAAATTTTGAATAATGATGAATTTTTGTTTTACTATGTAGAGTAAGAAACATAGCAAGTTTTCTCAGTAGTGTTTATTGAATAAACTATTCTTTTTCCACACTTTGAAATACCACCTTTACTACATTCTAGATTCTTATATATTTTGGGGTCTGCCATAAACATTCTTCTTATGTTCTTTTGGATGATCTTTCTGTTCCTGCAGCTGTACCAAAGTCTTTGCAGTATCCTAAATGTATAATGTTTTCTTAATTTAGGGTTAAAACTCATCCCTGTTTCCCAAATTTATTTTAAATATGATAATATTTAAATAAATGTATTTATTTAAAAGTGATAATTCTTCCAGATATAATTTAAAATAATTAAATTCTCCCTAAACCACCCACAAGAAATCTGGGAATTTTAATCTGTACATTTGGTAGTGACTTTGGTGAAAACCAACATATTTTCAGCATTACATTTCCCTATTTAGAGATACGGCATGCATTTCTATTTTTAGGGTATTAAATAATATTTTGTCCTTTAAATTCAAAGTTTAGCATTAGATTCTTCTTAACCACAACAAGATTATTATTGCAGAACACAGGAAGTAATAATCAAAAACCTAGCGAAAAGAACGTGAAAACTAAGTGGAACTTAAATCCTTTTCCTCATCTCTTAATAAGCCATGGAAAGTCCTGCCCACTCCTCTGAGGTGAACACGTGGAACATTTTATAGTGTAGCATTCTAAACTTTTCTGTATGTTTAAGCAAATATGGGTACATAAAGCATATATCAAAGCATTTTGGAACTTGTTTTAAACTTGAAATAGTTTTTTATAGATAATGGACATGATTATAAATCATTACCTGTTGTTCTATATCATATGGTTAATACTCAGTTGTGTATATCAGTGGTTCTCAACTCTGGCTGCGTATCAGAATCCTTTGGGAATGTTTGCAGTAATACCAAAGCCTAGACCTTATCCTGACTACCTTTAAATTTCTGATGATACTGGTGGGTGGTGAACCCCAAACACTGGTCTTTTAAAAAACATTTTTAGTGATTCTAATGTGTACCTAGGGTTGGTAACTGCTACCATGCATGAACCATGATTTCTTAACCAGTTCTCGTTTAATGAATATTTGGGCATCCCCCTGGATTAACTCTATGTAAGGTTACAGTTGATCCTTCAACAGCTTGGGAGTTAGGGGACCCAGCCCTTCATGCAGGCAAAAATCTGGTATGATTTATAGTCTGCCCTTTATTACAGGGTTCCGCCCTATCTGCAGTTCAACCAGCAGTGGATCGTTTAGTACCATGGTATTCACTATTGAAAAAAAATCCACTTGTAAGTGAACTCATGCAGTTCAAACCATGTTGTTCAAGGGTCAACTGTATTTCTTGCTTATGTTATGTTTCTAGTACAGGGACGTGGGCTAGAGGCTGTGATTGTCATTAGTACTGGTCACAGATGTCTGGTGCTGTTTGTCCAGGCAGATGGCAAAATTGCACTTCTCCACCCCCTGGAACTCAGTCATCGCCATATAAATTGCTTTGACCAAAGCAAAGTGAACAGAAAATTTAGGAGCCAGTCAGCACTTTGCTCTCTTTTCCTTCTTCCATAGTTACAAGCAATGCAGCAGGTGGTAACTGCTCCCTCACTTCCAGGTGCCAATGTAAAGATGATTACAACATGAAGCAGTAGCCCATGAATATTTTTGCATGAGTGAGAAGTAACTCTTTATTGGGTTAAGCCATGGAGAGTCTGGAGCTGTTTTATTATCACAGCAAATTCTGACCTGGCCAAACTAAAAAGCACATTCTCTTCATTGGAGTTACTCAGAAACCCAGGTTGAAAAATGCTTCATCTCAACCGCAACAGTCACACAAGAGTGGAAAGGGGATGGAGTGAATTGGCACTGTTTTTTTAAAGTTTAACCCGGAAATAACACATGCCACTTAATCTCATATTTCACTGGGCCAAAGAACAACCTAACCCTCAAAAAGTTTTGAATTCCTTATGTGTTTGGAACATAGAAAGCCAGATATCTTTTGTGAGCAACAGTAATGACAACCATAGGTCAATGCCCTTCCTGTGTGCAAGAGGATAACAAACAAAGGATGCATGTATTTACATCTACATGTTTAGATTGTGACATTAAAAGAATTAGGATCTTTTTTCAGGGATGTCAAGTATCCCAGCAGCTGGTGGTAAATTGGTTGAAAAAAAATATTAGACATAAGGTGTTATTCTTTTTTTAGGAAGTAACAAATAATAATCAATAATGATTTGCCTCAAAATTAAATACATTGTATAGGCTTGAATTACCATAAAGTAGGAATGTAATATAAAAGAAGTAAAAATGTATGGATTATAGGGCCTGAAAACTTTAGGCCCAAATTTCACCTCCTTGTAGTTACTAATTAATAACATCAAGCCATGAACTTCTTACCAGGATGCAGGGTAGCTCTTTCAATTATGTGAGATAACGTATCTAATACACCAAGTACACAGTCTACTCCATAGTAAAAGCCCAAGAAATATTGTCCTTTCCCCCAACCCCCATCTTTCTCCCACCCCTCCTGACCCCAATACCCCTTAAATAAATAAATAGGAATGTGATTATCATCTCAGAGCTACTTCAAAATTCAAAAAGTATTCAGTGCTTTGTTGTATATTTCCAAAAAGGAAGAAAAAGGAAGAATAACGTGAGCAAAAGTAAATTCCCTTGGCACGAGAAGGTCAGGCCACCTGACAATAAATACCCCTACGAGACATAGGACTTCCTCCACCTTTTAAATTAGATTGGTTTATTTACAGACATAAAGAATCAACAGAAAATGCAGACCAATATGTGCAAGAGAGGAAGGTAAGGTCGAGTGATAGTTCCACGGGAGCCACTGTGACCTGTCCTCAGTCCTGACAAAGTGGCGAGACATCTGAGAAGTCTTGATTCTGATTGTGCCGTGAAGGCAACCAGCAACATACTTGGTATGAAGGCAGATGACACCTTCTGTTTATCACGTATTTCTTTCAATACTTTTTCCCAGTACAGGCAAGGACACAGAATTAGAACACCTTCTTTTCCCCTCTATATACATCGTGTTATTTTGCCTTTGTTTGTGACAAGGTCTTTTTCTTGTCACTTCAAGAATAATTTCAAAAACTAGCTAAAAACCAGCTGAAACTGATTAACACTGTGTCCGAATCAAATCTTGCATGCTTTCTGTTTGACTCTACATTTGTGAGGCACATTTTCCTCATAAATGCAACAAATGCTTACAATTAGTTCTGAAAATCTGATTGAAGAAAAAAATGAAGTTACACACACAATCAAGGAAATAACCTCACTAGAGTTTCATCTAAACATTGAATCAGGAAATAAAAAACAACAGCAATGAGTTTTATTACACAAAACATGAATAGGCATCTTTACTATAGTAGGACAAGTAGTAAGTACTTTAAGGTTATTAGATGTTGGGCAGTGATAGTTAATGACCAGACAATTTACTTAGGCTGCTTTGGAATTCTGTCCTTTGTATCACTAATATTTTCTCCTAATCATTGTCTTGCTCGAAGGTAAAGATGGCTTATTTATTAAATTCCTTATAGCATAGGACTTAAGAGGAGAATCAGTGTGTGAAATTGCAAGACAGAATTAGTGTTCTATATCTCCACCTGCTGGAAATGAGGGCCAGGCCAAATAACATGAATTGATAAAGATAAATTGATAAAGATACTAGATCAAGGAATTTCAGAGCAGGAGGGGACTTATAAGATTAGGTAACAGGGCTTTATTTTTTTTTTTAAGGTAACAAAATTGAGATGAGAAAGTAAACCACAATTCTAGATGTAATGTAAAAAATTAGCTTTTTGAGTTTAGAAGAGGAAACGTGTTAAGACAGAAAAGGTAAGAAAGTGAAAAACTGCTCAAAGTGAAAAACAGTGCTAAGCGACTGGCTATAAGGTCAGTTGGTGAAATTTGAAATATTGGGTTGGCCAAAAAGTTTGTTCAGATCTTACGGAAAAACCCAAACGAACTTTTTGGCCAACCCAATAGAAGCATAGTATCCCAAAAGAGAGATGTAATAAAAGTCCTATTCTCTTTTGCAACAGGATATCTGTATTCAGGAAGTTCTGGGTCACACTTTTGTGAGGAACATTAACAATCTGGACTGTGTCTCAGAGAACGATAACCAGGAAGATGCGATTGGCTCAACTTCACATTATGTGTGGGAAAGCTAAAGGAACTTAGACTAAAGAAGGGTAAATTTTTTTAAAAAAATGTTGCATTCAAAAAGTGTTAGGGCTGCCTTTTAAAACAAAGACTATATATATATATATATATATATATATATATATGTATATATATATTTTTTTTTTTTTTTTTGCGGTACATGGGCCTCTCACTGTTGTGGCCTCTCTTGTTGCGGAGCACAGGCTCCAGACGCGCAGGCCCAGCGGCCATGGCTCACGGGCCTAGCCACTCTGTGGCATGTGGGGTCTTCCCGGACTGGGGCACGAACCCGTGTCCCCTGCATCGGCAGGCGGACTCTCAACCACTGCACCATCAGGGAAGCCCCAAAGACTATATTTTTAATGTAAATTCATATTACTGAAAATCATGGAAACTATAGGAAATGAGTCTTACTATAAGGGAAATGCTTTAAATAGGATGATAGATAATATGCATTGAGAGCTTATACTGTTTGTGGCATCATTCTATAAATTTTAGATATATTGATTTAGATCCCATTTCAGCTTTATGAATTAGGTACTAATATTTGTGCCATTACACAAATGAGGAAACTGAAATTAAAAGGTGTTAAAATATTTGCTTAATGTCACACTATATGATAGAGCCAGGATTTAAACCAAGGCCATGTGACTGAAGAGATGGTGATTTTTAACTACTTTTTTATTCCAGCACTTGATGTAGTCAGGGTGATGAATCCAAGACGGTTAACTACTGAGCTTAAGCCCTATTCAGAGTGAATATCTGATAGACTTTCAGGGTAAAATATAAACTTTTAAGTAAAAATTTTTTCTCTAAAACTATAAGGTATGCCTTAAAGCCCATGTGACAAGGTGCAATCCCAAAGGTAGAGGACGTCTTTCCTTTCAGTTGTGCAAAAATTCTAATTTTTTCATGTTGAACCAAGGATTTCAGAGGATATATGAGCACTTACTCAGGCCCATAAACTTATGTGAGTGACTTTCATCTTTAGTTAATTTAATTTTCCAAACAACTCCATGAAGTAAGTGTTTTTATCATTCTCCTTTTATAAACAGAGAAACTGAAGCACTTAAAGAGCTAGATAATTTGTCCAAGTTCACACAGCTAGTAAGTAGTGAGGCCAGGGTACAAATACCTGCTTCAGAGTCCTTAAGCTTAACCACCAAGCTGGATTGTATCTCACTATTTTCAGCTTTTCTGGAGTAGCCAGCACAACGGTGATAAAAACGCCTGGGAGAAGAGGTATATATGTGCTAGCCAAAGTTGACAAGACCTAGTGGATGAGAGCTCAAAATTACAGCTACCATGGGGAGGGAGGGAGGTAACTTTTATTGGGTTCTGAGACAGTGGACACATATATTCTGACATTATGGAAGGTAGTAATAATTCTTCATGTCAACTATATATAGACTGCCTTAATATGTTGACCACAGATACCACATTTACTAGTTCTCCTAGAGTGACTGGAAACCATTGGAGCTAGAGGTGAAAAAATCACAAATCCTTTCAAGAAAATCTGTAGGTACTCACAGAACACATGGACAAGTGCACAAATAATTCTCCAAAGGAATTGGAACCCTAAATAGCAATATGCTTGGAATTCTTGAACCCTTGGGCATGATCTTTCCTGTGTCGCCCCTCTCTTCTTCTCCCTACTTAAAAACTGTATTGACACCTTGTTAAGGTTGTAGAGTGTGAGAGCTGGGATGGTTCATATAGCTTCAAGAGCCATGTCCCTTAGTGATGTGGGCATCCAGTGAGTGAAGTGGCATGTTCAAGGAATACAGGAATACAAGAAAAAGGACAAGAACCCCAGAGGCTTGAATCCCAAGCTGACAGATTTTATTTTTCCTTATCATTAGTATGTTCCATTCTGTTTGCCTCTGTTGCCTTCTCTGACTTATCTACATGGCACCGTTTAAAATACTAAGCCATCCATGACTGAAGAGCAAGAGGTGCTTAGGAGTAAATCCAAGGGACTGCTCAATGGCATTGTTCAGTATGCTACTAAGAAATGAGAAAAAGCTCAGCAAAATAATCTCATATTACTGAGTCTGTATGAGTTAAAGATTGTTAGACTGTGAAAGTCTTTAGAATGGAGGAAGGAGGCTGTAGTTTCTTATGTGACTCTGATATTTTAGATGGTATGCAGAACCAGACTATACCCGGTCAGTGGAATCAAGGAAGAAGAAAAAACACAATGAAAAAGAAAAGGTAGGAAAGGAAGAGTATCTAAGGCAAAAGTGAGTGTGGAACATCTAGATTTCACCCTCCTCACTTCTTACTCTGAAAACTACTTCGTCTTCCTTCTTTCCTCTCTTCAAAAACAATACTGATTTAACCAATAATATGTGCTAGGCAGAGGTAAATATGTGAAGAGTGCAGACCTAAATGATTCAGTTACCTTACTATAGGAAGCAGCTACAGAAAATGACAAAATATAATTTAGTAGTAGAGGTATGCATATTATATACAAAGTGTTGCCCTCTCCCTATATTGAAATGGATAGTAAATAACATGATTATTTCAACAAACATGGCATAGCATTAGCCTGAGTACAGACACAGTTCTGGCTCAGGTTGCAGTAGATAAAAGAAGTATTCTTTTCCACACAAAAGTCTCACAAAGAGGAACCTCTCAATTTTGTCACTTGTAATTGTCTGGCTGCATCTTCATGAAAAGCATTTTTTTCTTTTTTCAATAGTTTAATAGATTAAATTGTGTTCTACCACTATACCTTTTTAGTACAAACTGACCGCCCTACAACTTGTCACCATAAAAGTCCCTATGTATTGCATCAGAACTCTTCATAGTCAGCTTGATATCTGTATTATATATCTAGGAACTAGTACTTATCCTGGGGAATGGTATCATCAAATATAATTGTTAACCATATTTATTGGTGATACATGAACATTCTTCTTGGTAAGACCTGTGGGAGTTGATTCATCCCGAATTTAGCCAGAAATTGGAAGAGAGTATTAGGATTTCATAAGCAAAGTTCTGGATCTATTTTGCAACTTGACTGAATTATCTTCTTCAGTAAGAGAGTCAGAAGAACATGCAAGAAGTATTAAGAGCTTCAGAAGGATTTGGGGTTTCAATGAGGTCAGTTAAATGATAGCAATCAAGGCAAATTTGTGGTGTGGGGAAGGAATTTACAAAACTAGGAATCTGAGTGTTGGGGATGTTATCACAGCCCAGATATAGGCATAGAAAATACAAGGTTTATTTTGCTTCTATAGGTTGTAACTTTAAAAATAAAAGAAATTGTCTAAGGGTTATGCTGCAGTAGTATTTCTTAGAGGAAACTGTTCCTTAAAGCCAGGAAAGGGAGTAGGCTTGTGTTGGCAAGGTGTTAAATATAGCAGTAGAGTCTGTTATGCTAATAGTGTAAGTGATATGACTGTTTTTCTTTAATCTTTTCATGGTTACACGTATGTAGTGCATTGTATTTTATTTGTCCTTTTTTTTGTTAAGGAAATTTGCATTTCTAAAAGCAAAAAAACGCAACCCCATTTCAAGTTGTGCATTAATTCTGTCACAGCTTGAACATTTTAGTCATTTGTAAATCTCTCCATACTGTAGTGTTTTCTCCTTTTTTAACAATACATTGTCCTAATTATGAGGTTATTTTGTACTTGTCTTAATACTTTGAGGGTAATAAAAATGGCTTATGGAAAAAATTGTTACATGCAAGTAAAAACTTTGACCAAAAATTATTACATAAACTTGGAGTAGAAGGAGAGTCAACCTCATCCTGAATTTGTGAGTAGTTCAAAGAGCTTCTCACATGCTTTCTTTCTACAGCCAGTATTGACCCCAGAGACAGTTGCCTGCTGATATCTGCAGGTGGTGGTCAGTGCAGGAGTTATATCTTATTTATCTGTCTATCTAAGAAGGCAGGACAGCACTTAGTACATAGTAAATGCTCAAAAAAATTATATGGAATAAATACTAAGCAGGTGTGCCAAATATAATAATTAACCATATGTTGATCCTGAGCTATTGGGAAAAGAAACAAACAAGTCAGTCTGAGATGGGTCTTTGAATAATCATTACCACCAAGATGATATGGAAACCAAAAAAAAAAAAAATTAGCAACTAAAGGGGACAAATCATATACATGGCACAATCAAGTCAGGAAGGTGATGATGGTAACTACATCATTACATAATGTGCTAAGTATGTTATATAAGTTATGGCATCTAATACAAAATCTTATTACAAAGGAAGGTAATATTTTATTTACGTGTTAGGAAATTGGAAACTTTTGAAACTAGAATACTCACCCATGGTCACTAAGCTAAAAAGTGGCTGACCCAGAAATCTAACCCAGATTTGTCTTACTTCACAAGTCTGGTCAGAGTTTACTCGTCTAGAAGGGGAGATCTGCATTTCTAATCAAACTTGAGGGCCATTTGGCAAATGTAGACTCTGGATCTCACTGAGAAACATTGCGTTTCCTGCTGCTGAATGCTGTGTTTTCAAAGTGCTCTGTTCCAGAAGAAGTCAGTTCCTCCTTAGCTACCTAGGCAGCGAGCTGTATGTATTATGACTCAAAAGCAAAGAATCTCTCTTTCACATAGATAAGCTTCCATCTGAGCAATGCAGGAGAAAAATAGGACAAAGTTAAATATGGCTGAGGGCATCAATAGGACAGACTGCTCAGATACAGAACTAGAATAAGACTTGTTAAATCACTATCTCTGAGTTCTAAATGTATAGATAGACATTTTAATGGTATATATTTCCTTCTCAAATTTGGCTTTTGAGGGGACAGAGGTTGGAGGAAATGAACTAGTGGTAAGTGGCTAGTTGTTTTTTTTTTTTTTTTTAATTCATGGAAGACAATAATGACAGTGTAGTAGTATGATGGAGGTTGTGGTTGGCAGATGTCTAAGGTAGCCTCCAATGATCCCTTCCTGTGGTAGTAACACCCCTTGTGGAATCCCTCCATTTGAGGGTGGACTAAACCCAGTGACTTGTTTGTAACCAATAGAGTACAACATAGGTGATGAGATGTCACATGATTAGGTTAGAAAAGATTATAATGTCTTTCTTGATGGTAGACTCCCTTCATTGCAGTTTTCACTTGTACACCTTGATAAAGCAAGACATCATTAGGGAGAGGTCCACATGGCAAGAAACTGAAGGAGGTCTCCAGCCAACTGCCATCAGAAACTGAGACTCTCTGTCCAGCAGCCGTTGAGGAACTCAATCACGCCAGCTGCTACCTGAGTGTGCTTGGAAGCCTGTGCTTCTCCAATGGAGCTTTCAGATGGGACCACAGATGCTTTGTGGCACATTGATTACAGCCTTGTAATACACTATAAAACAAAAGATCCAGATAAGCAGTGCCCACATTTCTGACTCACAGAAACTTGGAGATAATAAATATGGGTTGTTTTAAGCCAGTAGATTTAGGGTACTTTGCTATGCAGCAATTGATAGCTAATACAGAGGAATTTACTGATAATGGATGGCTAAGTCAGCAATCCTAGAGTTAATTGTCTTTCTCTGGATTGATTATGTATCAAGCCCAATTTCAACCATCCTCAAAACCTGGTGTGGACTCAACAGCGATTGCAAACCACTTTGAACTATCTTCTTTGTGTATCTTGGAAATGAAATATTTCTTTTCCGTCATCTCCATTTTGCAGCCTAACCTGAACAAAGCACACAGAGCCTTTAAAAAGGAGGAAGATTGAAAACGGAAATGAGATGTGAAAGCATGAATTCAAAGAGAGAATATCCCATGTTGTAGCCTGTAACCGTGGAAACAGTAACTCCAGTACTTGGGGTTCCTTCCAATCATTTTACCATAAATTATAATTGGAATGCATTATAAAAGAAAAATTGGAGTCAACTTACATCACTAATTTGGGAACACATTCTTTGTGTAGAATTAATTGAAAAATTACTTTTAAACAACAGACAGTTGTCTTATTGTGTTAGTTCATAATTGAGGAAGTGCATAACAAAAGACATTTCCTCTGTCAAAGAAAAATTGAGGTGAGTTAAATATTTGATTATATGGATATTGTCCTCTTTTATTTTTTTGTACTAAATCCATTTTTAACCTATTATAGGAAATTATATAAATAGTAAATGAGAGCCTATATTTTATGGGGTTATATAATTCAGTTTCACAGCCCAACAGTATCTCTTTGCAGTTTCCCTTACCAATCTAACTTACCACAACAGGCAAAACTTTTTAAAAAGCTTAAATGGATAGCCTTTTTCCTTCAGAATTTCATAGATCTTTAAATATCTCAATTTTCATTGTGACAACTTAAAGGAATACGTTTTTTTTTATGCAGATTCTCCAGAGTGGCTCTCTCAACAACCCTCTGAAGTAGTATTTTATTGATCTCAATTTACATATGAATTGGCATACAGAGGCATATAGAGAATAAACAACTTTCCAAGGTCAAATAGCAAAGGATAAATTCATACACAGGCAACTTGTTCTCAAAGCCCATTGACCTAAGCTTTATGGCATACTGGCCAGTATCACACATTGAACACTGATTTTTTTTACCTGTGCTGCTTCCTCTCTCTTGATCGCCTCTCCTTCCCTCCCTTTCCCTCCCCTCTCCCCCCCCACCCCTTAATCTATGTATCTATTTCCACCCCCCCCTTCTCTGCAGTTTGCAAACTTTGTAAACATCTCTTATTTTACCTATTTTTCCTGGTTATTTCAGACTGTCAGCTTTTACCAATAATGAATAAACATGATCTTACAAAAGTTTCTACCACCAACAATATTCATGCTATTTATTTGTGCTCTTTATTTTGATATCCACCATTAACTAGAATCTTAAGATATTTTAACTATGAGCAGACCCTGGGCTGAGTTAATAAGGAAGATAGCAGTTTGGTGTTTCTAAAAACTGAGTAAAGAATATTATAAATTACAAACTCTGCCCCCACCCATTACGTCTACTTGTGTCCCACTTCCAGCTCAAACAGCTAGTGCTCCTGTAACCTCTCAAATATCCTCCTCTTTCAGATATTTGAGCTGGAAAGCTGAGAATAAAGTCTATCAGGGATAACCTCTAAATCTTGATGTAGGTTTCAGCCTAATGAACATGCTTGGCCAAAGCAGTTGTACAGGTCAGTTATTAAGACCAGGAATATGAAGCTACACTGTCTGGGTCTAAATCACAGCATCTCCCATTCTAGCTGGGCAACCGTGGGCAAACTACTTAACCTCTCTGAACCTCATTTACATTTATAAAATTAAAATAATAGTCTCTCCCTCATAGTTTCATTATGAAGGTTAAAAGGGATTGATAACAAGTGCTACATAAGTATTTATAACATAAAAATATGAACTTGTACATGATGAAAAAGTAGAAGAGATCAGTGAGAGAAATGGACATGAGTAGAATACGCAGCCCTTGTAAGATGGGCAAGTAGATTTAGATCCTGATTCTCCAGTTTCTGAAGCCAAAAGATCTAGTACTGGACTCTTAGGAGCTTCCTTTGCCCCACTACAATAAATTCTCCTTTTTTACAATTTAAGCTATCATGGATGAGTTTGTCTTACAACTAGATAGGATTTATTGGAGTAGAATATTACTAATATAGAGTGAGAGGATTCAAATTGTTAATGTTGATAAAATGCTTAGCACAGTATAAAGCACATAGAAAAACTGTAATAAAAGACAAAGTGTTGTTGCTCCCAATTCACTTTACTAATAGATGCATCTAACGTAGAGAAACAAAATCTATGATTTTGTCATGTCCTGCTCAAAAACTGCAGTGTCTCAATATGGCCTAATGAAAAACATATAATCTTAGTTAGGTTTTCAACAATCCATTTCCTGTTACTTTCCCAGTAGTTAATCTTTTTTATCTCCTTAAAAAGGGCTCAATTGTGCGTCACCTGTCCTGCTCTGCCACACATTCTGCTTCTTCACCTAGTCTTGATTTTTGTGGCTTCTGAACAAGAAAGACATTTTCTTTGTTATTGCTGTGCTGTACCTTTGTGCTCTTTATCTTTGACATAATTTATGCACCTTTCCTTTACTAGAACTTAAAGTTTATTGTTCTTAGCCACACATCTAAAATGCCTTGCCCAGTCAAGTCCAAATAGTAGGTGGTTGTCATATTGTAAATCCTCAAAACCTGACTCAGCACTGTATCTAACATCATATTGTGAATAGGACCAAGGCATAATCAAGAGATTTCACAAAGGACCAGTCATTTCATTGAACTGTTACTCCTGGTAAATGCTTGGAGGAGGTTCATTTATTTTTTAATGTCCTCCTACCATGGGTCTTAGGTTATCAGAAGGTTTGGGAAATCAGCATGTATACTAAGCTCTAGTTCTCTCCCTTAGCTGTACTCATGAGCGTAATGAAGTTGGCATTACGAGTGCTTGTAATCAAGAAGTTGGCTCTCGAGGGCGTTTCAGAATCTTGAGCATCTGCTTTATTTAACTGCTCACAGAATGTCATGTTAGCATTAGCACCTTTATCCATTTATAAGCAAGATTGTTTTTCATTAAAATCACAATTATACTTGATCCAGCTTCCTTTTTTATTCACGTTATATGGTGATTTATTATTTGAAAGTATTTAATGAAAATATTTATGGAAGTGTATCAGGAGGTAAAATCAGAATTGCCCAAACTAAAAACTATGAATGAAAAAAAAAAAAAAAAAAAACTATGAATGAATAAAGGTGATTCTTTTTTAAAAAGCTATGCAAAAACAACCTTTCCCAGAGGGAACTTATTTTCTAGTGAAAAGCAACCTCGTGGATTGGTGAAATGCAGAGGTCTGTTTCTTGATTTGGCTGAATTCTTTATTTTTCTGTGGCAAGTAAAATATCTTATTTTGAAAGTTGAAAATGTGTCCAAGTCATGTCAATCTACTGGGAAAAAATATAAAAATACAGATGCTAAGGATCATGAAGCTAACTGAGTAATCTGACTAACTCTGTCTGGACAAACAACTTTTTTAAACCATTTAGTCACAGTGATCTAAGATGGGGATGACAGATCCATTTATAAATAGCTCTTTCCTTGTTCTGTAGCTCCTCTGTGATTTCTGCAGCTCTTGATTCGATTCATTCAGTAATTATTAAATGCAAATATAAAGGACAATTATTCTTGCCCACATTACTAAATTGCCCACTTTGACATTACAAAAGAGTAATTTTGATAGTTTTCATCCAATAATACTGTCCTTAAAAGACTAAACCACTGTAGATGTTTTTAGGACATTGGCTAAATATGTCTTTATCTTTCTTGTATCCCCAAGCTTAAAAAGCATCATAGAAGAATTTTTTGGAAACTATTTATTCAACATTTTCTTAAACCATCATTATATTTTCTAAGGTATATATTTCACATTTCTTATCAGATCCCAGAACACATCAATCCCAGTGATTTCCCTTTTATTTCTCTTTATCTTCCCAGATCTAGCTTGTATCTTTGGGGATTTTCCTCTTTTAAAATTTAAGTCAGTGCTTTTTTCCTTGTTATAAAATAATATTGGATATCTTTTTGCAAACTCATAATTAACGTAAAATTTCCAAGGAAGAATTTCCCTTCTAGAAGTCTTGGATTTCCTAGCTCATCTGCTTTTATCACCCATTTGCAGTTTGTATCTGTTAGGAAATGACCAGAAACATACAACATACACTCAAAATAGTTGTTAGAATATTTACATTGTAAATAATATACATATAGTTTTCTAAGACAAACTATATGCCTCACCCACAACACACACACACACACACACACACACACACACACACACACACACACACACACACACACACACAGCCTTACCAACAAATTCCTTAGAATTCTATGATACCAATTTTACTCTAGAGTAAAGGGTGTATATTTGCTGTAGAAATGACATTCAGCAATATCCATTTGCCTGATGTGTATTAAGAAAGCAAGGATAAGACAGTTCTGCTCCTTTCACGTATATCTGGTACAGCTTTGTCAGACATGTGAAAGATTAAGCACTAAGACTGAACTGAAATTTCTAAGGCTAGAAATAATAACAAACTTGTATGGTATAGAGACCAGAACCATTTGTTTTCAGCTTTACAACACTACCCATATGGTATACACACTGTTCTATTTTCATGTTTACATTTTTCTATTTCTTCCATACAAATGGTGTGTATGGACCTACTTTGAAATGTACTTACTTAACATGTGGCTGAAAAATATGATTGAGACAAAATACTATTTTTTAGATGAAATAAATCCAAATAGCTCACAAGACAGCGTAAAACCACCGCATTTCAGTGGGTGGTTTTCCCAAACATATACCTTACATTTATATATGACAGAAGAGTATTATCAATGTTATTGTATATCATCTAAATGGTTCCGCCCTTTGATAAATATGTAACTTAGAAAGATACTCTTGTTTTTTACATTTATAATTCTTGCAAATCATTTTGTAATAGAGTTTGGTAGAGTTTGGTAAACTGATGTCTGATGAAGGAGGTTTCTATAGGTGCATGGATTTGGCTCGTCAATGTTTTACATTCTGTTTTATCAATTATATCTTTTCCCCTAAGGGCAATATGATTCCATTTTAAAAGTAAGGCACCTTTAGGGAAAGTAGCAGTGGAATAGGAAAAAAGAAATCTTTCTTTAGTCTCAAAGGAATCTGAGTTCAAATTTTAACACCACCAATGCCAATTGCCAATGTGAATCAAGTCACTTGTTCTCTCTTATCTTTAGTTTCATTAAGTGCATAATAGGGCAGTGGCATGGGGGGTGGTGGTGGATTATCTCCATATTGGAGGGCTCTAGCAGAATCCAGTGATTATCTACAGAGTTCCTAGCATAATCTCCTGTTCATAAGCAGTGTTCCCCAAACGCTAATGCCATATTTGCGTTTCTAAAGAATTTTTGAAAAACCTTTTTTTCTTTATGATTTTATGCTAAGAGATATAGAGGGGATGTTTTAGTTTATTCTGCTTTGCAAAACAAAACAAAACAACAAAAACAGTAAAAAATATACTCCTTTTAAACTTGAAAATTGAAATTAGAACAGAGTACCAGCCTTGGATTAAAAAGAGATCATGGAAGTTTTGTCAGGGCTTTCAACTACCCTCTCAGAACTTGTAAACAAATTCCATAAGATCAATGTGTTTTAAGAAATGAAATTCAACATAATATGACAGGCTTTCTTGAGAACTCTTGGATTTAATTAACCAGTGAAACAAATTTACAGCCAACCTGTTTATTGACTGTGTCCCAAAGCTTTGCCAAAGCACAGTACGGACAATATAAACCTCCCATAGCAATATCTTGCTTCACATAATATTTTTTCAGTTCCTTGGGGAATATTCATGAAAGATTTTCTCTGAATTGTATTTATTTGTACTGAAGCATGTCGCTATTAAAATGACTGCATCATCGGTTGAGTTATGAACAGTGCCATCACATAATTATGCGGGCTCTCAGGAATAGCAGGTAAACCTGAAAAGCATCAATATATACTGTCTTAAAATAACTGTACACACAAATACACAACAACCCGTTTTACACATGGAAACTACCCACTGCAGGCTTACTACTTTGAATTTAGGAATAGTGGTAATAAATATTGTTGGTGTTAATGCTGAGAATTTCAGTCTGACAGTTAAACTAAGCACTTTGGTTTTAATGGAATGTCCTGAAAAACAGCCCATACTTTTTTGGCTGATATAGCTCCAGTTACTAATTGCTTTAATTCTGCCATCAAAGAAATCCATCAACATCCCCTAGTCCTATATACTTATTTAAGCTATCACTTTGGGATTCACACTGGCACAGAGATATAATAATTGAACTTAGAGAGATAAGAAAGAAGATAAAATAAATCATATGCCAACTGAGTGTAGGGATTGAACATGGAATGTCTACATGTTATTACAGCTTATCTTCTGAAGAACGCTTATATTAGATAGGTATCATCATCTGATCATTCTGTAAATATAAACAAAACACATTCACAGACGTTTAGTAAATGGCCCAAGATCATATAGTTTATAAGAGATAGACACCTGATTTAAATGTGTTTCTTTTCAAACAAATGTATATAACAAAACAGAAACAGTCTCACAGATACAGAGAACAAACTAGTGGTTACTAGTGGGGAGAGGGAGGAGGGAAAGGGCAAGATAGGGATAGGGGATTAGGAGATACAAACTACTATGTGTAAAATAAATAAGCAACAAGGATATATTGTACAGCACAGGGAAGTATAGCCATTATTTTCTAATAACTTTAAATGCAGTGTAATCTATAAAAATATTGAATCACTATGTTGTATACCTGAAACTAATATAAATCAGCTGTACTTCAACAAAAAACAAATAAATAAATATGTGTTTTTCATGTGACTCCAAATATTAGCTCTACCTGGCCTTGATCTTAAGGGAAATAGAAATAGGTAGAAGATGTGGCTGGTAACAGACAGATACCCATACAGAAAGAAACTAACAATGTAAATTAATACTGTTCTATCTGGCTCTTTAGCACTGAATGATTTGTTTCAAAGCTTCCTCAAATAAGTAGACTGAGGGTGTGTAGACTAGCTGACTGAGATGGAGACAGGTCCAAGATTACCTGTGGCCTCTCCTAGAGAGGAAATGTGAGGTGGTAAAGTGGGCCAGGGCTCTGAGTCAGATGGAAGTGAATTCACGTCAGTGATGCAGTATGTGTCCTTGGGCAAGTGACTTGACTTCATCTGCCTCTATCTGCCTCTATTAAAGCGGAGGGACAATGTCAGCGAGAATTACTGATAAGTGTCTCTCAGCATGTTTGAGAAAGAAATGAGAAATATTTGCAACATCTTACACAATCCATTACACAGAGTATGTATTTAAACTATATTAACTAATTATATTAGCTCTTTCCCTGCTCCTTTTGATATTTTTTAAAGTTGTTTCTTTCTTTTGGATCCTGTGAGATAGCTACAGTTTTATCTTTAAATCTGTTTTTTTTCTCTTGGCAAGCGAAACAGCAATCACACCTTCATCTGACTAATATGCACATGTGTCATCCAAATAGTTATTTGTTCCCAATGACAGTGCTTACTAGAGAGGTGTGATTGTCAAAATACTAGCCATTTGGAATAATACATCCACATATTACGTAAACACCTCTTGTTCCCAAGTGTTTGATACATATGTTTAATGTATGAAAGTGAGAGACTGATATGCTTATATAATTGTAGCAACTCAGATATGTAAGGGAGAAAAATGCCACCAGAACTACATGACTTGCAGCTGTTGTGTTTCCATTCTGTGAATAAGATATGGACAAAAACAATAAAGAAAGAAAGAAAGTAGGTTAGCATGAGTGGCTAGAATTCCCGAAATTCTATCGGTAAAATAAAAAGTACAGTTCTATGGTTAAATTAAAAACGCAGAGAAGGTAGACATGTTTCAAATGAAGTATGGGCATCACTAATTTCTTATTCTTGTCAGTGTTCTTCAAGCACTATTGCTGAGAATGGTTAGGAAAGAATTGAGGATCAGATAAATTGGCATGTATGGGGGATAAATCATGGAAAACGGAGTGAATAAAAACAAGGAAAAGAATGGGAGCAGGAAAGTTGAATAGACTAGATAGACACACACTGAATGAGATCCCAGTGACAACAGAATGTACTTCCTACGCTCAGAGCTCCTTTTTTCCTTCTGGAGACGTCCATCAGCAGATCCCTTCATGCATTTGATCAGCACTTTTGAAAATTGACACCAATCTGTTTAGGTATTAAAGAAAAAGGAATGTATCAACAAGTGTCAGAAATGAGGAATTATGTGACATTAAAATGATTCCCTTATAACATTATTACCAAAGGGTCTTGATTATACTAATGTTCATCACTAAAATCCAAAGTAGATAAATAAGATGTGGATTTCTAAATTTATTGAAAACAAAATTCCTTCACCACAGTGCTTATGATGGAAACTAACAAATATACTCTAAGACGTGCATTAGACACTTAACTTACAAACATTATGTGTAATTGCTGTATGCTAGAGCCCTTGGTTCTCGAAAGATGTTCTGTCCCCTGCTATCCACCCCCACGTGAGGGCAACTAGAAATGCAAATTGCCATTTTTTGGATTGTCACAGTGACTGTTGGATGGGGATGGCTAAGGGTATATATAGTTCTCCAAGCCACAGATACTAAATGTTCTGCAGTTCCATCCATTAATGAACTGACACCCCTGCCTTCAACCCCTAATGCCAATAAGGGCTCTATTTACAAACAACTTGCTAAACACATATTTGAGGATGCTTTTTAGTGGAAAGTCCCACTTAAAATACATTGATATTTGTTTGGGTCATTTGTTAGTTCTTGTGTATAACACTTAAGCAATGACTGTTTATATCACATAAACAATATACATATTTGATGCTCAGCGATGCAGGTTAAAAATTATTACAAAAGGCAGAAAAGTATATTCAGTGTATATTAAGAGGGTGGTACCACAGAAACACTGGGCTTCCTAAATTGCTTTCTGATCATGTTAATCCACTTCTCTGAATCCATCACTGAATCCTTAATATTTATATAAAAAGTGAAAATTACTTAAACTGATATATTCAAGGTTCTTCAATCTGCCTTTGCAGATCTGTTGCTTATTAGCCTCTTCCCAGAATTCCTGTACTCTAACCAATTCATTGCTTGTCTTAAATACTTTTTAGTTTCTTGTCCTGTACATTTGCCTGCATTGTACTTTCTGCCTGGAAAACCCTTTCCCAGTCTTCTATACATGTCTCAGTCCAACCTATTTTATCATTCTAAGCTTTGCTAAAAAGCCAAAATCTTCATGAAAATGTTCCTCATCCTATTTTCTGAAAATGGAAAATAATTTCTTACTTTTTGAAAATTACTATTGTTTTCTGTGCTTATGATATTTGTTATTCTCTATGTTGTATTAGAATTACTTTTGCATATCTCTTTATTTCTCTATCTAAATTAAAAATACTTATAGAAATGGATTTGTATCTTGCTCATCTTTGCAGCCTCATAGCACCTTAAAGCCTCCACACACATAGTTGACACTTAATGAATAATTGCTGAATTAATTACGAGGCCTTAAAAAGCAGGTCTAGGGGACAGAAGTAAAAGAAGTGACTTAGGAGGAAGGAAAGGAGTGTTAGTACTGGATAGTAAACACACTTCTATGCATGGTTCAATGGCTTCTGAATTCACTGATGTTGAATTTAAAGGAATTTAAAGGAGTTGAATTTAAACTCTTGTCATCGATCCTTAGATCACCCAGTTATCATCCTAGGACATACTGTCCTGTCCAGAACTGACCAATTTGCTCTCATTTTGAAAGGTATTCATCTTTTGTCAAGGCCTTTCAATCTCTGATCCTTGATCTTGTGTCATACTCAAACAACTATCAAGCCTGAATCAGTCTTCTCATAAATTGTTTCATGAAGTTTTCCTCTTATTCTGTAATTAAAGTTATTAGTAACTCCTTTCTTCATAGGTTATTTCCAGTCCTTTATATAGTAACTATTCTCCTATTTGAAAATGCCAAATGGTCTCTTTTTCATTTCTTCAAATAAATTAACAGTCCTTTCATAATTTTTATTATACTAATCCACTTTTAAATCTTTCAGTCATCTGTGCTTCTCCCATATGCAAATGTACAGTCTATTACCTGGGACATAAGCTTCTTAACCAGGTATGGTGTTGTGTGACTCAGACTTCAATTGGATTCTGAAAGCTACTGGTTAATAGCCAATAAATTGAATGATTATCCCAGTCACAGAGTATATCAAAATAAATATGTTCCAGTAAAACTTTGAAGTCATCATAGGAAGTAAAGCATTTTTCAACATTCGATATATTTCTTTTTGACTTTCATATTATTTTTCAGGTATACTAATCTTGTTTTGTTAAGCTGGATACATAGCTGACACACACTTCTCCCCTTAATAACTGTTAGTTCTGTATGGCTGAACCTAAATATCAAAAATGATGGGAGAAAGATGGGGTGACAGTATTGGAAAGAACTGTCTAAAAGGTTTTGAATTGTGCTTCAAAAATAAGGCAGCAAATTCACTCTTTCTCTTGTTAGTAAACCATGCCATCCAATAGAATCAGTACCTTCTGTTCATTAATCTCAAGGTTTGCTGTCCAGCATGGACCTCTTTGCATTTTGTAGGTAATGCCAAAAAGAAACAAAAATAAATTCTCTCTTTAGCATCCAGTATGGTTTATTGCTGTTTGCTTTTTGACATTTAACAATGATCTCACTCCTACCAGTGATAGGTCATTGAAACAAAACACATAATACACCCAATCAAAATCTTATTATCCTCCTTTAACGCAGGCTCTTTACATACTGTCTCTCTGATATTTGCAACCTCTTGTATGGAAAGAGTCATTTTGTGGATTCATAATACAATAAATCTTTGTAAATAACTTGATTTCTATCTATCTTTCTAGAATTGGTGATATATTTATACTCTTTTGTATTATTGTCAACACAAAGTAGGAAACATATATAGGGGGATGAATTGTGACCCCAAAAACATAAATCCAAGCCCTAAATCTGGTACCTGTGATCTTTTTTTGGAAATAAGATCTTTGCAGATGTAATTAAGTTAAGGGTCTTGAGGTGAAGTTATCCTGGATTTAGGGTGGGCTTTGAATCCAATGACTGTTGTACTTATAAGAGTAGAGAGCTGGAGATTTGAGACACAGAAAAATAAAGGGAAGGTCATGTGAAGACAGTGACAGAGATTAGAAGTATGCAGCTACAAACCAAGGAATTCCAAGAGTTTCCAGGAGCTACCAGAATTTGCATCAAGAAAAGATGTACTTTGAACCCTAGCTTGGATGTCTTAGCTCAGAACTTTAGATAAGTTACTGAAATTATTCGTCTCTTTATTCATAAAAATGAAATTTAAAAAATCATTCTCATGGAGTTATTGTGGGGATAAAAGAAAATTACTTACATAACTGTCTAGAATTTTGTGGTTTGATTTAAAATATAATAAATATTTCTTCTTATCAAAAATATTTTTCTCAGAACTTTTCAATATTTCATTGAAACACAGTGTACAAAATGCACATGCAAATTAATACTCTTTTCCTTTAAACTCTTTTTAATTTGAAAATAATAATTGCCAAGTCAATCACTTATCTCAAAGTTATGCTTCAGTTGAAGTCTTTTCTAGATAGTAAAGCATTCATGCAGATAAAAATGTTTCTTACTTCTTAGCCACTGTTTCTCACATCTGATTTTGAATATGCTTGGGAGATGATATAATTATAAGGATTAATTAGTAGTCAGCAGAATAAAGTCATATTTCTCCACATTAGCAATATGTCAGTACAAAAACACTGAAGCTTTCAGAGAAATGAGATCACAAATGTTTAGTGCTTGTTAGGTCAGACAACCCAATGAAAAATGTACCATTTTTGTGTGTATGCTGATTTACAAAAATGTAATAGAGATAGTCAGATGAAGGGGTTGAAGATTCATTAAGTTTGCAAAAAACTCTTTAATTGCTAGTTAGATAGGAGTACATCAAATTCAAATTAGAAACAATTAGCTCTCTTTCTCCTAAGCAATTAATAATGAGAGAAGATACTTGAAGGGATAATGATATTTCGAAGCTCTCTTTTGGGTAGATTTGAGTATCAGGTATTTCTTTCCATAAAAGTAATTTAACAGCAACAACAGCAATAGGACGATTGTTTCTTCTGGAAAGACATCAGTTAGTCTATCTTGACAGCCCTAGTGATGGGAATATGTAACTCCAGTGTGCCCCAACACTCCATTTACCTGTACTTTATTTCTTTGCCTCCACCTAAGCTGAGATCCTTGAGAGCACAGGCTGTGAGCAGTTCCACACTGAGTTATATTGGAGGGTGAAACAAAAGAAAAATCAGTAATACTTGTCCTCTCTTTTAATACTTGATATTTTGTTCATCACAGATTTTTTGCACTGGCTTTCATTTTTTTTAAATGCTGCCTTAAAAACTATTATTTATCTCGAGTACTGTGTTTTTGGTACCTCCTGAAATGCCACACTTTAGGAGAGGAATTAAGGCAAAATTCAGTGACGTTTAGAATCCTCTATATTGTATTGGGGTCCCCTGTTATTTGCTATATGCATTTTGATGATATGAAAATTTATTTAATATGTTGATCTGTAAATTTGCTTTAAATAGGATTAGGGATTCTTAATTGATGCAAATCTAAAATTATGTTCCGCCTAGGATGAATATTGTATACAATAGTATAGCATCATATATCTATTGAAAAATTACTCTGTGCAAGAAGCAACACATAGTCATTCTAATCTAACTTGGCTATAGTAAATTTGTAAAAAAATGATTTGTCCATGCTATTAAAAAAGCAAGCTTACAGAGGAAATGTGATTTGAGGTTTGCATTTATGGTTCACTACAGATTGTACATTATATTAAAAATACATTGAATACTAAAACTGGTAAATCCTGTCAGCCACTAGTAGTGGCTTTCAGACCAACATACCTAGTGTCTTCTCTCCTAGTTCAGTTCTGGCCTCCTTATTGACTTGTATAGGTCAGAAAAATTAATATTAAAAAAATGGAATCACATATCATAACTACCTGACATTAAATTCGTTCATTTAGTCAAGAATTTTAAGAATAGGCTCTGAGAATAGTACTCACAAAAACATATGATATGATCATAAACAAATGTTCTGGAAATAGAGTGGTGATGAGTGGGAGGGGAATGTTTATAGTATTGTATACAAAGTAACAAATTGTTTTTTCTAGTTCAGAGCAGTGTCTCTAAAATGATTCTTGCCTTGGAATATCATCTCTAATTTCAGAAGTCAAGGAGGTCTGTAGTCTTTCCATCAGAGAGAAACCCAATTTTGCAGTAGTATTAGTAGTAGTAGTAATAATAATAATAATAATGTACTATTCAATAACTGCAGGTGATTTTGCCAAGTGCATTTCAGCAGTGAGTGAGCATTCCTCGAATGCAGCTCTGCATGAATCTGTCCATTTATTAAAAGGGAAAAATGGCTATAAATAGAGTAGTATGATGTGTTTCTCCTTTAAATTCTGAACTTTGTGTAGTGTGAAGAGAGTGAGAATTTTGTACAATTTTAATACACTAGTTATGGAACTAGAAAGTACAGACCAGACTAAGGTATGAATTAACATGATAGGAAGCAGAAAAGTATATCTATAAAAAAAGAATAGAGTCCGGACACAAAGAATCAAATTTTGGCTGAGATTTTCACAAGTGATATAATGACAGGGATTGAAAATTAATTTAAGAACCATATCATGGACATTGACTGTGTAGCTTTTCTATTGCTGCATTATAAGCCATAACAAAACATAAGGATGTAAAACAACAAAAAAATGTTCTTATCTCTCACTAGTCTGTGAGATAATTTGACTCAGCTTTGCAGTTTTTCTGATCCATGTGATATTGGCTGAGCCAAAGTCAAATGGCTGTGGAATGTCAGGCCATTAGGACAATCCCAGATTGGCCTGGAACAGTCAAGATTGTTCACTACCATGGTTGGCTGCTGGCTGAGAGCTCACAGGGGACCTGCAATAAGAGCAAGTTAGTTCTCCATATGTGACTTGGCCTTCTCACACTGCAGCTTCAAGATTCAAGAGGAAGAAAGGAGAAGCAGTCAGTCATCTTAAAGCCTGGGTTTCTAGAATGTCACTTCTGCCATATTCCATCGGTCAAAGTCAGTCAAAAAAGCTAGCCCTGATTTAAGGGGAAGGTAAATAAGTTCTACCTCTTGATGTGAGGTGTTGCATAAGCCTAGAGATCAGAGTAATTGTTGGACGCTGCCATTGGACAGTGTCAGCTACCACATTACTTAATATATGTTTATCTTTAAGTTGACAGTTTAATAGCCTGGGTCTGTTTCATTGCATAGCATAGGCCCATATTTTCTAAAATTGCCCCGTTATTTTTGTTTTTATTTGAAAACCTGAAATTAAAATAACTCCTTTATTGATTTTTAAAGATAGCTGTTTGAACCATACAAAATCAGTTAATAAATCCTGTAATGTTAGAATGGGCAAACCAAGTGTCTATATAATAGTATGGCATGTACTATCCATGGCAGTGTAGAAAATACAGTCTTTTTTGTGGTGTTGGAAGCTACAGGACTGGAGTTATGAAAAGCTGCAAGTAGAGAGTTGGCTTTAACTCAGGGTAAACATTGTTAAGTTGCTTGATTTCTTGGAACCTTTGTTTCCTCTTTTATTAAAGAGAAATCCTAACATACTAGTGAACATTTCTTATCTAACAATGTAGCCACTATTTTATAACTATCCTCATCTAATAGCACCCAAATTTTGTTAGGGTAACTACTCATTCCCCAAACAGCCCAGTGTGGGCTTTTTGTGATTTAACTAATTTTTGCATTTCACCCTTCTGGCCAAAATGATGGAGTCAGGAGTAAACTTGTAACTCAAACCAATCCAAAGGGAATAAATTTAAGAACAGTTGGAAGACTGAGACAAAGAAAACATTTCTTTCTCTGGACATAAACAAAGATCATGTAGCACTAGGAGTTGTTACCAGTGCTATTCCATACTGAAGGAGAACTGTCTTACCATGAAGATGATGATATGGAGTTCAAAGAAGAGGAAATGAAAAATTCCATCCTTAGTGATGCTGTTGTGCTACTGGACCTACCTTTTGAAACTGAAGCTACCTCTACTTTAGGACATTTCACATTTGAGAGTCAATAGGAACCTTATTGTTCTGAATCTCCCTGTATTGGAATTTCTGATACTAGCAAAATTAAAAGTCTTAAAAATGTATGTGTTTTTCATAAGGTTGTATTGAGGATGAAATTTAATAATTTTTATAAAACATTAAGCACAGTGGCATATAAACAAAGAATCTTTTAGGGTTTTTTTTCTTTTACTCAGTATGTTGAAAAATGGCAATATTTCTAGTCCATCAAACTATTTTAATGTTTTCTCAAGAATGAGATTAAATTTTTTTTATTTAGCTATTGAACAAAAGAAAAAATCCTGAGAGTTTGACTCCATTTGACTTTAATTTAAATACATAAGGTAGAGCTGTCTGCAGTTACAAGCTTACCTACCAGATGAATATGGTATAAATAAAAAACACAGTAAAAATGTAATTACAGAAGCTGGTTAATTTGTTTGAAAGGAGTTTATGTTGGATAAGAAAGAGCTGATTTCTGCTACTTTTTATGATTACGGTATTCTATTTATATTCTCAGCACTGAATTAATTTCCTTGTCTAACGCTCACCTTGCTGAGGATCCTTATAAAATACTTTAATGACTTGAGTACATAAATCATCTGTGAACACAAATACTCTGCAGGGAGCTTTTTTAAGATTTTAGAGTGGTAGATAAGTCACTCAAAGCCTTCATGCCCCATTTTTTTTAATATATCAAAGTGAAAAAATAACAGTTGCCCTTTTCATAGACTTAACAGTGGTGAAACCTTAAAAAAACATCAAAAGTAAAATAAAGCATTGCATAGAGAGCTATGTCATGTATTATAAACAAAGTCTGCCAAACATAGGTTTAGCATTAGTGTTCACTTTTGTGATTTTTAACCATAAGCTAGCCTCATTCCTGAATTGTTAATGAACTTTATGCCTATAGGCAAATATCCCTATTATGAATGAGAATTTCCTGAAGCCTATACTATAATATAGTTGGGCTGAAATTTGAGAATTCACAGCTACTTGTTAAAAACCAGACTAAAAACTAATTCATTAACATCTTTCATTAACTGTAGATATTCACATACATTGTTCTCAATTCTAATTTTTAAATATTTTATATATTTTTATTCTGATATAGAAGAAAAATTTCTTAAAATGCCCAGCCTTTCTTAGTTTTCTCTGCTTTGATCACCAGAATCAGAACCAATACAGGTGAACATCAATTTTAAAATAAATAAGTAAAAGTGTTGTAGTTCTGTAATGTGTGTGAGTCATAATTAAATACTTAAATTTATTAGAGGTTCTCACACATGTAACAAGTTCATTCATTCAGGTGGCAGATACTTGTCAATCACAGGGAGAGTTACTAGGTATTGAATAAACACTCCTTAATTTACTAGTTGGTAAAACTTCATTTTCATATATTGAATTTGCTTAAAGTGAATCCCATCTATATTCTCATTCAGCAGGAGCATCACAAACTTCCACTTGCATAGACACACCAAACTTTTTAATCTAAATTAGAATCATTGAAGGGAACATAAAGACTCATCTATTATGTAATTGGTAATATAGTTGTAATTTTCAGTTTCTTTAAAACCATATATCTCTTGCAGCCTGCACATCTAACTCATTGTTTGTTGGAGAACTGAGGAAAGCACATTTGTATAGGTTGCTTTATTCTCACCATTCATCATAGAGATAAAATTAGGAAACATCAAAATCCCATCAAGACAGAAGGGAATCACAGGTCAAGATCATGAAAAGGAAATTGATTCAAGAACCATGATTCTGATCTGAGATCTATAACAATAATCTAGCGTTTGTGGAATTTAATTTCTCTAAGCCTGTGTTTTACTTTTGTTAAATGAAAGATAACAGTAACTTTTAGGCTCTCAAGGTAAGTACATAAAGAATTATTAAGCCAAAGATGAACTAACCAACAGAATAACTATTCAGGTATAAATCAGAAGGTATCATACCAAAAAGCTATTTGCAAGTTCTGTATTCACACTTTAACTCTCTAGGAGAGCTTCTGGGTCTTAACTACGTAAAACATTCTGCCTCTTTGATAATCTAGCTAGGTTTCTTGCTTCTTTTCACTCTACAATAGCACAACCGATTCTTAGGACTTTCCACTGACCACACCACCACCATCATGTTATTCTGGTCCCAGTATTTAAATCAGTCCTTGTCTACTGCCTGATTCATTTCTTCATCATACACTTTGATCAATCCATATCATGAGCTCTGGCCATCTAAGAACAGAATTATTTTGTTATAACTATTACAGTTTAATTTTGATGGCTAATGAGAAGACCAAGAGAAAGAGAAATATTTTTCACTAGATATGTAATATTTCATCTTTGATTTCTCTTCTCCATATAAATATCTGAAAATCATTATTTTGTCATAAATGGCTCCATAGAGATAAATCCAGTGCCTTCAAAATTTCCTTTCCATGATATGGGATATTTGAAATGGCTTTTACTGGTACCTGTGGCCTGTTAAGATAGCTCATTCCTTAAAAGGCTAAAGAAGAAAATATGTAATTATTAAGGATTCTTTTCTCATGTTCAGATGAGGTGGAAGGAACTGAAAAGGAATAAAAGCTTACTTACATAAAATGAATTTTTTACTTGAAAAATAATAAATATCAATGAACTGTATCATAATTATTAAAATAACCAAATCTAATTCTAAAGTTTTCTGAACATAATGGAAATCATCTTAACCTTTTTCCCTACTGATAACCTTGCTTTAAAAAATTTACATCAACTTTGAAACAATCCCAGAGTATGTGGAATAATTAACAGAACTGTAATCACTGTTGTAAACCTCCTAAGAACATTCACTGTAATAAAATTGGCATATTAAGTATACAGAAAAAAAAATCTGGTGCAACTAAACATGATTAATGATAAACCAACTAATTTCACATGCAAAGAATATTAAACAGCTGTGGACTTTGACTAGTATCAAACTTCCCATTAATCTGATCCTTTGATAAAAGGAGACATACCAGCATATACCTTATTTTGCTCAAATATTCGAATCTTATAATCTCGCTGTTTTACAGTGGATTTTTGTTGGCTACTTAGAGTGGAAATAGACTCTCAAAATTTGATGAGGCCATAGTACAGAAGGTAGCTTCCAAGATTCTTAAGTGTATTTTCCAATGCTCAATCCTGATAGAAAAATTTGGAAATCCCTCATTTGTCCCAATGTTATTATGTAGATAATCTCTTCTAAGTGACTTCAACATTGTGGTCAGTGTGTCTCCACGGCCTTGCAATTTTTAAGTAATTTGGTGACTACTGGTTATGCCCTTAGCTCTTTCATAAGCTCATTTTTAGAAAAATTCTAAAATTGAGAGAAATAAATTTCATAATGTCTCACCCATGTGTTTTCTATTAACCATGGAACTTTTATCCAAATAAAGGACAGGAAATGGGCATAGTCATTATGTTAGAGGAAGGACAGTGCCTCTTTATTATGCATCTTAAGTCCTATGATTCAAAAATGGTCTTTTTTACTGTGTAATGAACTACTTTTGATTCCAGTGATGTTTTCTCTGAGGAAGCTTCTGCTTTTGCAGTGACAATAACTAGGACCATGATATGAGTAGGCAGAATGCACATTATTTATTTGGCCTGAGGAAGGTACCACCCAAGATATGCCTGAAACATAACCATCAACTGTACATTGCTTTGTATTTCAAGGATCAACTTTTTGAATCTCTTGCTCATATGTTCTTTTTCACTGTACTTTTTTCTTTGCCTTTCCTTTTATGTTTCTTAATTTTCATAGCCTTAGTGTTAATCTCTTTTAAAGTCCATAAACGTATATTGGGACTACACATGGGAATTGAACAGACATCTTTAAATTACATCCTTAATATTACTGGTAGCTGCCTTTGGATTTTCAACATGCAACCTGGTCAGCAGGAGTAAACTTGGGACTCTAGCTGAGGGACTCAACCCAAGTAATAGCAGCAATGACAGCAAACCTTAACTGAGAAGTTAATATGCACCAGACACCTTGGTAAACACTATAACAAGAGCTGCCTGACAGTTATTAACTCTACAGGAAATGAAGGCTTAATGGGCTTAGCTATCCTGTCTAACTCATAGCTGGTAAGTGGTAGGTCCAGATCTTTCTGAGGGCAACTACTACCCTAAATTACTGACCAGCATGACTGAGCCAGTGTGCCCCATGCTTGAAGCAACCACTCCAGCCTTTACAAGTGAGTCTTCATTGTAATTGAGGCTTGCATATGGGATTCCAGTAGAATGACTCATAAATAGGATAACCTCCTTGAAATTAATTCTGAGTATATCTTGAAATCGAATATCTCCTCTGTGTTCTCTCTTTTTTTTTTTATAAACCCTGGTGCCTACTTACTTCAATAAATGGGATCTTTCTTTAATACAAACTAACAGTTTTTACTGGGATTCTAAATAAATAACAGTTTTTACTGGGATTCTAAATAGTGTTGACTATTTAGCCTGTTTTATATACCTGTGTACTGTGATATCCTTTATACTTGCATAGAAGCTTATTTTATTTTTACCTTTTGCTACTATTTATTAAATATAAGTGATAACATTGTTGATGATGATTATGTTGTATAGGTCTGATTCTCTTCTAGATTTTTAAAATTAACCTAATTATTTTTTTTAACATCAGATCATACTGGGGAAATGTCATCTATCTTTTTATGAGAAACTGAGTTATAAAACTATAGTGCCCAGAGTAGTTTTGGCAGAAAATTCATAATGTATAGTTGTGCTGAGGACTGAGTCACAGGAAATTGTCACCACTTACCACAAATTAAACATTGTCTTACCCATGTATGCTTTTTTTGTATCTCAATATATTTTTAATCTGGCCAATTTCTAAATGTAAATACAGACTCCTTGTTTTCTTTTTAAATTATTTTAAATTAAAGAGGAAAAATATCAATTTAATTAGACTATAATGAATGTTTACAGTTATTTCCTTGTTTGGTTTACAGCATCAAACAAATGTATCAGAATGCAGATAATAGGAAATCCCATCAAAATTGATACTATCTCATTTATATAAATCGGTATACTGACAAAATTAAGTTAAAGTGGTTTTTTATCTTTATATCTCCTTGAGTCTTAACTCACTTATAGTTTCTACTTTTTATCACTTTTAAAAAAAATTTTTATATCTTTCCTAGTCTTACTCTTTTTAGCTGCTGAAGGGCAATTTTTGAACTGCTACTTTTCTGTTTCTTCTTTCAGCTTGGCTCTTGTTTCCTTCTCTCTGCACCATCACATCACTACCTGTCACCCTCATCTCACTAAAACATGGCATTCCTTTTTGTGAAACTTTGGTCAGATCTCTTGTGATCCTTAGCTCGAGTAGAGAAATTTCTCCAAATACACAATGATTAAAATAAAAAAAAAGAGTTCTCAGATAACAAAAGAGACATATGACAGCCAATGAGCTTAAAAAAATTAATGTAGTAGAATTAAAGATGAGAATAGGAAATGGATAGGAAGCCAGAAAAGAGCTGAAAAGGTATTTGGTGAAAATTCATATTACTGCCTATAAGAATTAGGGAAAAAATCAAAATGGAAAATATGTACCATACCTGCTCAACATTCTTTAAGCCTCTCAATGAATTCAAAAGTGAGAATCTTTAAAGCATTTGCTCCTGAAATTTTCAAAAATATGAAGAACTATCACTGTATTTCTTGGGAACTCCCCAACAGTGAAGCATATTTACTGCTGTAATAACAAAATGACGGTTTGTGCCAGCCTAGGCTTTCTGGCCCATTCTTCAAGTATACACAATCAAAAGCTGAAATCCAGTAAGATTTAAGAAGGTAGCTTTTCAAATAGTTTCAGGAGCTGCTAGAAAGCAGACTACTTGAAATTGGCTTTAAAAATAAATAAATAAATAAACAGGCAAACAAACAAACTCCAAACACCACATGAAGGTTGTAGAAGGGTATAGATGTTCAAGAGCAGAGGAAATTAAATTACAGCCAAGCTAAAACCCATGCAAGATCTATCATCTGATGGCTACTCATTTTATCTGTACTCTCAAATGTATGAAACAGAATAGGTTAAAAATAAAATGACTCGGAAAACAGAATTCTCCTGTTTTGGTTCCTTAACAGTGTACTTCGGGCATTCAAGTTAATACAAGAAAAAGAGGAAAAGAAAACAGGCTATAACCTAATTAGTAATAATATATGTTGCTCATTTATCCTGTTTTACAATATAGCATGTATAAATTAAACCACTTTAGGTTTTCTTTTTTCCCCTCCTAAAAAATTTGTACATGAAAGAAAAGCAAATCTAGGGTCTGATTCTTTTTCTGTTTCTTTAAAAATACAATTTATTTCCATATACTTTGTATGAGATAAAAGATTAAAAATTGAGATTTATATCATATATGCCTCATTTTCAAGTAACTTATCTATTCTTTTTTCCTTTGTAGGAACAAAACTATTGGATTTAGTTATTTTCAATGTGGCAACAGAAAGATGACTGAAAACTAGAATATCATAAGGTGAAGTTTATCTCTCCTCCCCCTAAATCTGGACTGACCTATGACTGCTTTGACCAATAGAGTGTGGCAGAAATAATGCCACACCAGTTTGGGGCTTAGCATTTGAAAGAATTGTAGCTTCTGCTTTGGTCCTATGGAGCCATCAGCCAACATAAAAGTATGACTGTCCTACTGGAGAGACCACATGGAGAGGCCTGAGATTACATGGTGAAGATGAAGGGGCCAGCTGAATCCTGCCTTCTAGCTGTCACCTCCAAGATGCCACACATGTAAGTAAAACCATCTTGGACACTCCAGACCTGCCCTAAGTCACCCTAGTTAATCTCAGGTGAGCAAATAAATTGCCCAACAAAGTGTTACCTGCATTCCCTGACATACTCAACTTGGAGATACAAGAAATCATATTGGTCAGGCCACTGAATTATTTTTATTTTTATTTTTGGTTGCGT
This sequence comes from Stenella coeruleoalba, assembly GCF_951394435.1. NCBI lineage: Eukaryota > Metazoa > Chordata > Mammalia > Artiodactyla > Delphinidae > Stenella > Stenella coeruleoalba. The sequence goes on from NC_137154.1 coordinate 20,389,472, forward strand.
TGGGTCTTCATTGCTGCGTGCAGGCTTTCTCTAATTGCAGCGAGCAGGGGCTACTCTTCGTTGTGGTGCGCGGGCTTCTCATTGTGGTGGCTTCTCTTGTTGCAGAGCACAGGTTCTAGGCATGCGAGCTTCAGTCGTTGTGGCACATGGGCTCAGTAGTTGTGGCTTGTGTGCTCTAGAGTGCAGGCTCAGTAGTTGTGGCGCACAGGCTTAGTTGCTCCACAGCAGGTGGGATCTTCCTGGACCAGGGCTTGAACCCATGTACCCTACATTGGCAGGCAGATTCTTAACCACCACACCACCAGGGAAGTCCCAGGCCACTGAATTTTTAATTAGTCTTTTGTGCAGCCGTATATCACCAGAACACTGGGCATACAGACTGACTTTAAGCAAAGGAGAAAGCCATATCTGTAAAATTATTTCAGAGTTCAGAAAGAAAAACCTACTTCATTGCCCCATCTCAAAATTGGAATGAAAACAATATGGTTATCTCTTCACCTGTTTAATCCAGCTGGAAGTTCTTTTAACTCTGAAGTAAGATGGATTGGCTCCTGTCAGAGATAAGGATAATTTGTCAAGTTTTGCAATTAATGTATGCAAAAATTTAAAACACCTCAATATATTATTGTTTCTAAGCTGTAAATTCGATTTAGAAAAAAAATGAGTAATAGTACACCTTATAGATTTTGCAATAGTGTATATCAAAATGTATGTCCATATCTAATGAATTATATTAACAAATATTTGTTGACCTCCCACTACACACAAGCCCTACTCTAGGCAATGGAGATCATATTTTTCTAAATATAACCAATATCACTATGGTAGCTAAATGCCTCATATGTGTCCAAAACAGTAACAGTGACCAACTATCAACCATATGTCATTATATTTCAGTGACTTTAGTAATATCATTTAACTCCCTTCTCATTTTAAACATTTTTTACAATTATCATGTATTATTTATATATATACAAGAAAACAAATACATCTGTGTACTTTTAGAAAGTCAACTGAGGAAAAAGCACGTAAGTAAAAATAGAAATGTACGTGATGATTTTGTTTTAAACCAGAATAAATTGTAGTGGGAATTGCTCAAATGATCCCAAGAGTAGAAAATGGTTTGGAAAGAAAAGGTTAAAAAGGGAATATTACCCAAACTTTTTTTCATCCTAGACCAACCCCAGAAATGCAGGAAAACATTTTTACCTACAGCCAATGTATTCTAATCAGCTTGGGAAGGGTGGTTTGCTTGAAAAGAGTGTCAAAATTTCATTTAATAGACTTGCATGAAGTAATGTCTCAGTGCAAACATTCACATTAGTGATATTAATGTCCATACTTTTATGTGGAGGAACAATATGGGTGTAATCTGGTCACTCATGCACATCAGGAGACTCCCCTTTTATAATAATAACTTCTTCTCACTGCAATTTGATCAGGCTCAGTGACCTGGAGGTAATAAATAAGTAAACAAACCAAACAACAGATAAATAAATCCCCTGTCAATAATGTTCTTTCAAACCATCCAATCCCCTGCGACTGATATTTTTAATTAAGGAAATTAAATTGTACTGTGCTGAATCACTAATGATGTAGAGAATCAAATAGTATTTAAATGATTTGTTTTGCAATATTTGTGTACTAATTATATTATTCAATACTGTATGAGCAGGCAAGATAAAGGAAATAGAAATAAGATTTATTTTATCATGTGGTGGATTTTGCTTTGTGAAATCATGAGCATTTGTTCACTTATTTGAATCAAAACAGGAAAATGAGAATCATCATGACACATAAAAATTATACTTGTTTAAGTCACAGTTGTAGATTTAGGGTGCCATTTTGCAATGAGCCCACCAAACTCATATCTTTGGGTCATTATGGTGAATACTTTTCATTCTCTCAGTGAACACACTGTGATTAAATTAGGATGATGAGTTCTACCTGACTTAACACGTTAACAAATGAATAAACAAACAGAATAGAGTAGACAAACAGAAGAATAGTAAAACCACACACAATACAACATCTATTGGCTCCTGTAACTAAAATGTGTAAAGATTTGGGTAAGGTTTAATGCATAAACCCAACATTGTCTTAAAGGAATCCTTTTCTATCCATGTTTTCACTGACTCTTACACTATGACCGCAACTCCATATGATGACCTGTTATATAGGGTAAATATTTAGGAAGTTAGACTCTAGAACCAATGCCCTATATTTTAATCACTGTGTAGCCTTGGTTTCTTTATCTCTGCCTTAGTGTCCTCATCTGGTCCCTAGTATCCTTATCAGAAAGAGAAGACAACAAAAATACCTACCCCGTATTATTGTGAAAATTAAATTAACTAATAATAAACGTAAAGCTCCCAGTTCAGGGTCTGATGTAATGGATTGGCCAAAAGGTTCGTTCAGTTTTTTCCTTAAGATGCTCTAGTAGCACTTAGTTGTCTTTAACTTCATTCCAAACAATTTTGTTAGATTTCTCAATTTCGAATTGGAGAATACGATACAGCATTCTATGTTGCAATTGGTGCAAAAAATTGACAAAAAGAAACCTTTTATATGAAGATAGTAAGAACGTGAACAAGACTGCAATAGATAGTGTATGTGAAAAGTAATAGAAAATAAAGTTGAAGGAATATTTGGCTTTGCAGTCAAGAGAGGGAAATTGGACTTGATCCCAAGTGGGAAGCCACAATAAGTCCTTGAGTCTTTTTCTGACTTGATGAAACCAATGTTTAACAAGAATTAGCCTGACTGAAATACACGGAGACTGCTGAAGGTAAGGGAACTAGTTAGCAGATTGTATAGTAATTGAAGATTGAGGTGATATAGAGCAGTAGACTAAAGTAGCAGCAGTGGAGCAAGCAGGAAACAAGGACAAGCCTTAGTGAAAAATTTAATTTAGAATATGAAGGAAAATATCTAGACCAATATTTTAGCTTAGTAATGAAAAATCATGGTAGTATTAATGCAAAAGTGGGGAAGGAGAAAAGTTAACATTGATATGTTTGTTATGTCTTGAAAGTAGGAATTTTAAAGTAGAGAAATTCCAACACCAGTTGAATATATAAGGGTGAAGTTCATATGAGAGGTCAAGTCTGGAGCATCTCAAAAGAGTCATCTATTTCTTCACACATTTCAAAGCTAAATTGAAGATTCCAAGGAAAGCTCATTTAAAATGTATCCTCTTGTTAGGTCACCTTTTATTGAATCCTTTGAATTATCTGGTAAAAAAGAAACAAAATGTCTTCTCACAGAATGATTCCAATGATTAGATTCAGACTTATAACTTACACATAACTCTTGCCATTATTTTGATTAAATTTGGTTTATTATAATAATCAGTGGTAAACAAGAGTTTGCACTCTATCTCCAAAATTTGTCTTTTTAAAGTTTTCTTAATCATCAAAGAAGCCAAGGGCATGGTCTAAACTGTGGAATCAGCAAGTTTGCTTTGACTAAAGTAGGAGAGAAATTAAGTCATAATCCATTTAATATCTTCTCTTGTCAGTAGGAAGCAAGAACTTCTTACTGTATGCTGAATGCAAAACAGATGTTGTTCAGTAGGTTTGACTGTGGACTCTTTCAATTTTTTACTTTTAAGACAACATTTAAAGGTGCCAGATTGCTCTAATCACAAGTGTCAACCATTCATTAGCTTAATGGAAAAGGGTAACAGATTATGTATATAATAGTCACCAAGGGAGAAGATACATATTTACAACCACAACACTTACGTAGATAGATTGTAGACATAATAATCTTCCACAGGAGGGAGAGAGACAAACAATTACTCTAATGGAAAGCAAAGAACGTGATTAACATTAAATGCCACCCAAAGACAGATATTTGTGGTGGGAATGACATGCAGGATAGGTGTGTAACTTGGCCTTGAGTTTTGGGCAGTAGAGCTAGGGAAGATAATAAATGTATTGAGATGCTGCAGTCTGAAGGAACGATTGTAGACTTGCCTTTTACTTTTTGAAGTAATTACACTTTTTTTTTTTCCTGGTGTGAATTTATAAAATGGCTTCCAAAGATAACACACCTTAATTCCCTGTAAATATGGTGAGATATCACTCTCATGATGATGTTAGGTTATATGTCATAGTTGACCTTAGGATAGGGAGATGATCTTGCTGGGCCTTATCTAATTATATGAGCCCTTAAAAACAAAGAAATGTATTTGTCTGATGGCAGAAGTCAGAGAGATTTAGAACAAGGGAAGGGCTGGATGTATTGTGGGATTTAGGATAAAATGGATGATGTGAGAAGAAATGTGGCAGTCTTAAGGAGCTGAGAGAGGCCCCTGGGGCTGAAAGCCAGCAAATTAAAGAGAACCTTGGTCCTATCACTGCAGAGAAGTGAAGTCTGTGGAGAAAAGGAATGAGCTTGGAAGAGGACCCCAATTTCCAATATGAATACAATTGGCTGACACTTGAATTTCAGCTTTCTGAGACACTGAGCATAGAACCCAGCCAAGACCCCTGGACTTCTGACTTATAGAACTGTGACATAGAAAAAGTAACATCAGAGAACAAATCCATGATTTTCTTAGAGCTGGAAAACCAACAATTTTGCTATATAGTAAACATCTACAGTATGGATTTAAAAAATAATTTCAGATATGCAATATGGATAGCCATGAATAGGCAAAACATAGATATGCCGTTATCCAAAACTGATTTAAAGTGGAGATGGTTGGGAAAAGTGTAATAATACATCCATATTCATTTTGAATAATGGGTGTTAAATTGAGAAACTGAGAATTTCAAGAAAATGTCTTTGTTTTATACTGTTGGGCTTATTAATCTATAATGAAATGCAATATGTGGCCAAACATAAATTTTGAGTTTTCCTTTTCTTTGAATTACTATGATATTATTTATTAAATATCTGATTTATTTGTACTTACAAATGAGAGAAAGGATTGCACTTTTTTTTTTGAAGATGTTGGGGGTAGGAGTTTATTAATTAATTTATTTATTTTGGCTGTGTTGGGTCTTCGTTTCTGTGCGAGGGCTTTCTCTAGTTGTGGCAAGCGGGGGCCACTCTTCATCGCGGTGCGCGGGCCTCTCACTATCGCGGCCTCTCTTGTTGTGGAGCACAGGCTCCAGACGCACAGGCTCAGTAGTTGTGGCTCACGGACCTAGTTGCTCCGTGGCATGTGGGATCCTCCCAGACCAGGGCTCGAACCCGTGTCCCCTGCATTAGCAGGCAGATTCTCAACCACTGCACCACCAGGGAAGCCCAGGATTGCACTTTTGATCTATAGTTGTCTCATGTAGCATTTCTTAATGAGGAAATAAGTATATGAGAAATTTCCTCTTTATTTTACTCTCCATTTTGATTGTGAAAATGATTACACGAGATAATAAATACTCATTTCCATTTAAGGGACTGCAATTTCAGATGTACTAGGGCAGGTAGCAATATGGAGCTTTGTAAAGTTGTAGATGAAGAAGGAAAATAAACTACTTTTTTTTTTTTTTTTTTTTTTTGCGATACGCGGGCCTCTCACTGTTGTGGCCTCTCCTGTTGAGCACAGGCTCCGGATGCACAGGCTCAGCGGCCATGGCTCACGGGCCCAGCCGCTCCGCGGCATGAAACCACTCTTTTTTAATAGAACACTACCATCCATGTATATGCAATCAGACTAATGGGGAATTTCTAGGTTTGAGTAACTATTGTGGTATTCCCTCATGCTCTTTTCTTTTGTTGGACACATTGTGTTTCCTGTATTTTTTTCATTTCTCTCCTATGATTATTGCCACTAATTTCTAGGAAAATATGTCCATTACTATTGAATTTGTGGTAGGAACTCATAATAATTCCTTATCTCTTACTTCATTTTTTATTTTTCCCATTTTTTCTGCTAGTATTATAAAGCTTTGTGATTTTGTTGGGTGTGAATTTTTTCTATATGATTACATTGGGGCGCATAAAAATATTAACATTACTTTTGTTTTTTCTGTAACAGTTGTTTATTTTGATGGCTCTAATATTAAGTGATCACCGTTTTAAATCATAAATCAAGAGTAATAGATGTGACTTGATCTCTAGTTGACTGTACAAATGAACCGTGAAAGTGATTCAGTGTGACTTCCAGATGGCCAAATTAGAGAACACTTTGAATTGCTACATAGTTGATGCCTCTGAAGGGAGCTGATAAGCTGTTCTACACTCACTCCCTCTCTCCACTGTCTCTAGTCTTTTCAATGGACTCCAGTTTGGCTTCCTCCCAAAATAATACACATAAGCAATTCTCAGTAAGGTCAGAAATCTATGTTTCTAAATCCAACATGCTTTTTTGAACTTATATTATGGGATCTTTCAATATCTGATACTATTGACCATACCTTCCTCCTTAAATCACACATTCCTCTGAACAACTTGAGTTCTTCCTACCCCCCACATCGCTTCTTGTCTGTATTTCTTTGTGTTCCTATCCTCTTCTTCCCAGCCATTCAATGCTGAAATCCCCAAAGTTTCTTCATAGGCCTAATTTCTTATTCTATATTCTTCCTGTAGGTGATTCAACTACCAGTGATATGCAGGTCACTCCGTATTTTGCATGTCAAATCCAGACTCTCAGCTCCCGGTGGATGTACACAACTGCCAGTTTCTAATCTCCTCTTGGATATGTGGTGGCCGCTCAAACTTAATATGCCCAAAGCCAACCTCAGAGACTTTCTGCAGCTGTTAGTTATCTAACTCTGTGTAACCAATTACCTCACAACTTGGAGGCTGAAAACAAATCAAACATTTACTTTCTCTCACAGTTTCTCTAAGTCAGGAATTTGGGAGTGGCTTGACTAGGTTATTTTGGCTTGGTATTCAGTCAGATGTTGCCCATGACTGCAGGCATTTAAGGCTTGAGGAAAGGTGGAAGATGAGCTTCTAAAGTACCTTATTCACAAGTCTGGCCAATCAGTACTGTCAGTTATCAGAAGGCCTCCCTTACTCTCCACATGGGCTTCTCCTGAGGGCTGCTGAAGTGTCTTCACAATATGATGGATGGTCTCCCCAAGAGACCAACACAGGTGCTGCAATAACACCTCCACAGTATTCTCTCAGGTACTCAAGTCAGTCATGATTCAGAATGAGAGGGGGGTAATACCAGATAGTAAGGATTGTTGGGGGCCATCTTGGAACCTACAAGACATAAGCCCTTTTGTTTTTTTCTAGATTTTTAATGATAACAAATAGGCAAGCCAAAGATCTAGGAGTCACTCTTGACACCTCTCTCACCTTAATTCAAATATGTTTTGAATCCACTGTTTTATCAAATCTACTGCTGCCACCTTAACCATAGTGGGTCCAATTGCATATATTTTCATCTTATAATCGGTTATTTGCACTGCAGTTCAAGTAAACTTTTTAAAACAGAAATTAAGTTGTGTCATAATTTTGCTTAAAATATTTCCCTGGTTTCCTGTTGATCTTAGCGAAAGACCCTAACATGACTTTAATAGTACTTTCAAAACCCTATGTGGTTTGGCATCTACTTACTTCTATAGCTATGGCTCGTATGATATTTCCCTTTCTGTCTGTTATTAGACATACACTAAATTATTCAGTTTCTTTGTCATGCCATTCTTCTGCACATGGGGATTTAGCTATCCTTCTAACTGGATAACTTTTTCCTTCTATCTTTTCTTAGTTAACTAATATCATATTATTTTTTTATATCCTACTTCCTCAAAGAAAAGTTCCCAACCTCTCTGACTAGTTTAAATCTTTCTGTAATATGCTGCTATTTTATCGTGTACCTCACATTCGTACTTCTTATTGGACTATAATGCTACTTTCATTTTTATGGTTTTCTGTTAAGTACTTTACCTGTTTAGCTACATTAGTGTTCACTGTCTTAAGGCTTATCTGTCTTTGTAAACCTCTACTGAAGCAAAAGCCAATAGGAAGATGAGAATATTGTGAGTTCTTTTCTTCAGTTTGATAAAGCTGAATTTCAATACACTAACAAATACTGAGTAGAAGCCCTGGCTGGTACTATGATGAATACAAAAAATGAGTTATTATGTCCACTTGGTTACAAAAAGGTTAACATAAAAATGGAAGAATCAGGCTTAGGTAAATATGTTAAGGTAGAGGGAGATTGTATTATGAGTGAGAGAAACTAGAATATCTCCCCTGTATTCTAGTCATAAAATTCTAGAAGCTTATGGTAGTTAATTCAACTTTCTTTGTCTTTGGCTATATTTGTACAATACCATGTTAATATTTTTGGATTATTTAGACATTTGGTAACAACTATTAAAAAATGAGAATTATAGCCTGCCAACCCACAGCCAAAATCAATCATCATAGCTATATTAATATTTGATCTGGTGGACTAACTAATCAGTTAACTCAAGGTAGCAAAATAATCTTATGAAGACACTGAACTCAAACGCTTAAGCACCTGATATATGTAAAACATTAGGTCATGTGTTGAGCTGCATAAAAGACCATATGATATGTTCATTCAAGTTGCTTAAAGTTTATTTAGAAATATAAATTGAACATAACTAACTGTAATATAAGTTAAATTGTGGAAAGTGTCCTAATATGACATAGGGTGTCTCCTTTAAGTTCAAGAACATTTTCTAGAAAGTTTGGGATTGTCAGGCTCTTCACTTGCCTTCTCCCATCTTATCAATTCAACAATTCTACCATTTCCATTATACAAACACAAACCAGAAAAAAAAATTTGTCTCAGTTAATGAGGTGTTCACTTTTATTAAAACGTCACAGAAACTGTTGTGACAAGAAAGTCACAGAGTGATATCTGACCCTGTAATCCTTAGCCCCAAATTTCTAGAGACAAGTTAAACACTCTGCTGGAAGCCTGCAGTTGTGTGAATTTTCACAGGCAACCTCTTGACCCATCTCCCCAGGCCAAAAACATCTCCAGCAGAGTACCTTCTTGCACTCCGTGACTATCATGAAACTTATACTTACTTCCTCCTTTATCCCACATAGAAGAAATTGCTAGAATATTATAAAATTCATTCACATCTTTTAAACTATGGTAGATTTTTAAGTTTCTGATTGTTGTCATTATATTTACACTTTATATTTATATTTGTATGGTGAGTGCTGGCTGCCTTGTGAAACATGATTAAGAGGGTTCTTTCCCAAACATAAGTTTAATCAGAAAAATGAAACAAACATAGTGGAAGAAAAAAGGGGGGGCCACAAGAGGAACTGAGGGGCAAGGTGAAGTGACTGATGTGATTTCAAGTGGATTCAGAAAAGCTACCTGAAAGAGATGGTATGGGAGTATTAAGAATGGGTTATTCTATGGAACACAGACATACATGGAAGAAGGTGTTCCAGGCACCAGGGCTATCCTGAACAGAGCACTGAGTTAAGAAACTGCCAGGAACATTTGGCAAACAGTATTAGCCTCAACTTGGTGACCCTAGAATATTCTATATATGGCACTGTAAAATCAGAGGCAGTGCTGTAAATGTGAGTTATTGCTATATCATGCCATGTGTAAAGAAATGGATTTTTTCTAAGGCACATTTCATTATGAGTACATAGCCTTGGAACCTGTATACCTCTGAATACAAATAGTATCAAAAATTTTGTAAGCAAATCTGTTGGTTAGCATTCATCTTTTAGAAATTTAACAATATAAAATTAGATATTCTTACTTGATTTAAAAAAATGTTTGTAGGGCTTCCCTGGTGGCGCAGTGGTTGAGAGTCCGCCTGCCGATGCAGGGGATGTGGGTTCGTACCCCGGTCCGGGAAGATCCCACGTGCCGCGGAGCAGCTGGGCACGTGAGCCATGGCCACTGAGCCTGCGAGTCTGGAGCCCGTGCTCCGCAACGGGAGAGGCCACAACAGTGAGAGGCCCGCGTACCAGAAAAAAAAAAAAAATGTTTGTAGAACTTAAGCTAACCCTCACAAGAAATCAATTTGTTGTTATATTTAGACTAAATATACTCTGGTTTCTACCTTGTTGTTAAGAGCAGAGTAGGAGGCACTAGATTAAAGAATGCTTGTTTAAAGTCTGTCAACATCTCTTCTTCAATTTGTCGATCCCTCCTCAGCATAAACTAAGAGCCCCATTTGTCTTCTCACAACTCTCGGAACTTCTTAGAACTGTTTAATCACATATTATATGATTCTAGTGGGTTATAACAGTTAATGCTAAAATTAGTCTTTCGTGCTATTCAAAATGTTATTTCTCTAAGCAAAAGGTAACTTGTTTTATCTTGGTTGTGTCAAAGTAAGCCAGAGCTGAACACTAGTTAAAGTGGTAGAAAGAGCTTTTATTCAGGAAGTACTAAAATAGAGGAAATGAGACCCCAGTATAGAAGCGGGCTCAATTCTGAACACAAGGAAAAGTGTGAATTTATAGTCAAGGAGCTGGGTGGAGGGGTCAGTAGATGAAAAATTACTGGGAGGAAGCATCAGGGGTAGAGGGGGTTCTAGCTAAAGGGACTTTACAGGATTCTCTCTGAAAACAGGCCAAGGTGAACTGTAGGGATAAGATTTGATCAGATATTGAGGGAGATCAGATATCCAGGGTAGGATTTCTTGCTAAAGTGACTTAGTGAGATCCTTGCTACCTTTGGGTAATGTAAAGAGGAACACAGAATTCCAAACATTGAAGCCTCCAGGAGAATAGGATTCAGAGGAGACTGACAAAGCTTGGTCAGGGAGGTAATCTTGTCATTTGAAACATACACATCTAAGTCAAATGCACAATACTAAGGCAAGATTGACAGTACTTTGCTAAAATCTCAAGAAAACCGCACATGCCCCTGTGAGCATTCAGTGATATCAAATGTTATACATTCATCCTTGGTTTATCTTTAGATATTTTTATGGAAAGTTTTTTCCTGCCTTTCTGAAAGGTTCTATGAGTCTTAAGTAATTAAAAGCTGATTAATCATATTTGTAGTACCTCATTTGGTTGATATTTTTTTCTCTGCTGAAATGAATTCTACCTTTAACTAATGGATGATGGTGTTGATATCAGAGGACATTTTAATCACTGTGCTCTGATGATAGATGGTCATTCCATTTAATCAAATGTTATTTGACAGAGTATTGTCTTTGGGGTTTGCTCAGGTAGTGATTCAGAGATGGGCAGCATGTGGTGGGGTAGAGGAAACACTGTAAGTTTCTTTAATAATATGGTTAGGCCATGATGTGAAAAACAAGACTGAATCTTAGAAAATTTCCAAACCCACATTTACTATTAGTAAAGTGAACTATGATTTTTTTAAAAATCCTATGAGAAATACTTAAACATTAAATGCTGAATAGCTTTCAAACCATATTTATATTTTTTTCTTTAATTGAAATTCAACCATATGCTAGGAAAATGGTCAGCATCTTATGAATTCATCTCTTTTGTCATCTAAATACTTTCTATATGTTTTAAAATATGTATTTATTATATATTAAATTCCTGCTGTATAAATCTTTGTCTTGAAAACTAAAGATTTTATATCATACATGGTATACAATTTGCTGAACAGCTCTTGCTTCAAATTTAAGAGTGCTTTAAAATATTTTTTTCATATCTAAAGAGAGAGGTACTACCATGTTTAAAATAACTGTGCAGCTTGTTTAACATAGTAGAGTAAAACCACAGTTCAGAACTTCCAAAATCAAAAAAATAAATGAGCAAAAAGCACCAACAGTACTAAATCAGTAGCTAACAGAAGAAAGAGTGATGTCATACAAAAGATAAACAATCTTTAAAGTTTGGCTTGATGCATCCAAGTGAAATACATAGGAGCAGAGCCTAAGCTTATATCTTCTTACAGAAATCTCCAGGGACCCATGCTAAACCAGGATAGCAAAATCTCTGGCCATAAAGGAAAAGGATTTGTCACTGTACAAGTTATTCCTTGAAACAACAGTGCTGTGTAAACAGGCACCTCAAAACTCAAACATAGAACAGATAGTCATTTATTCTGATAATGCTTCTGCAGTTCAGTGATTTAGGGGTGTGGCTGTGTGGCTCATCTGGTGCTGGAACACTCACATATCAGGCATTCAGTCGGCTGTAGTCTGGACAAAAGGGAATGGAGACAATGGTGCCTGTGATTCTTGCTTTCCAGCACATTAGCCCAGGCATGTCCTCATGGTAATGACAGATGGAATAAACCCAATCACCCAAAGCTCATGCGTGGAGCAGGATTTGAGAGCCTGGGGGGAAAATGACAAAGCTATTGCTTGAGTTACAGTTACCAGTATTGCACTGGTCACTAAGTCAGACTGAGAGAGTACAATCAAGTTGCATGGCAATAAGGGATGCCTGGGGAGTGGTGAAATATTGATAGTATAGCTATTAACTCAGTTAGCTGAATCCTCTACCAAGTTCCCAGAAACTTGTTAGAACATACTTAGCAGAATCACGATGAAGACATAGTGGAAGGCTTGACTTTCTCACTGCCCATTTTCCCTGCCCTGTTCTGTGAGGTACAGAGAAACTGGTAGAATTTAACATCTGGCACCTCACATTGTAATGCCCTGAGGAAGATACATACATCTTAGATAAAGTGTGAACAGAGTAAAGAAAAATCCACTGAGCATTATATCAGTGAAAAGAGAAGAACTAGACATGACTGTGTTTGTTCAGTGTGATCATGAATTAACAGCATGAATTGAAAGCCTAGGTTGCAGGGGAAAGGGAGGAATGGCATCTTTAGAATTAAAAAAAGAAAAAAACTAAGAAAATATTTGGAAAAGAAATGTTAAGAATACACAGTTGAAGAGAATATAAAGCAATAAAATGAAGACCGTCTTTATTCGGATTATTTGCAGTATGGGGCTATAATGAATAAAGCTGCTATGACTTAAACACAAGTTTTATACAGCCATATGTTTTCAATTCTTTGGATGAATGCTTAGGAGTGGGATCTCTGGATCATATGTTAAATGTACGTTTCCCTTTGTAAACAAAAACTGTCAACTGTATTTAAAATTGTCTGTGTCATTTTGTATTCCAACTAGCAATATACGAGAATGAGAGTCCTAATTGCTATATATTTTTACCAACACTTGGTATTGTCAATCTTTTTTACTTTTGCCATTCTAATGAGTATAGATTTAATATGAATTTTACTAAAGCTTAAGGATGTTGCACATATTTCATGTGCTTGTTTGCCATCTTAATATATTCTTTAGTAGCATATATGTAAATATTTTTCTTATATCTTAAAATTGGGCTCTTCATCTTATAGAGAGTTGTAGGATCTTTATGTATATTCTGGATACAACTCCTTAACAAACACATGATATGCTGTGAATGATCTCTTCTAGTCTGGGGGTTTTTTCTCTTTCATTTTCAAAATAGTGTCTTTCAAATGGGAAAAATATATATATTTAATCTTTAGGAAGTCTAACTTAGTGGGTTTTTTTGTTTGTTTCCTGTATTTGTGTACTAACAAAGCTTCACCTATCAGAGGTCACCAATGTTTTCTAGACAATTGATACTTGCAGCTCTTACATTTAGGTCTATTATCCATGTCATATGCATATTTGCTGTATATGTTGTAAGGTTCATTTTTGCTGTTGAATTATCCAATTATTCAACACCATTTTTTGAAAAGACTATTTTTCTCCCATTGAATTCCTTGACATCCTTGTCAAAAGTCATTTTATACTGTATATAATCACTGCATTCTAGATGGTAAATTTGTTTATTTAATCAGGGTACAGATTAGCACTTCTGAAAGTACTTTATGTGTATACTGAGACTGAACAGATAAGTAAATAAATTATAGATAATAGGAGACATATTTCTCAATGTCTCAGAAAAAAATAACAAATAAGTAAGTAGAGAGGCTAAACTTAACCCTATTGTGCTGATTAGATTACGGGGTTATCAGTATAAATGCATGCTTATTTTTATTAATACACATGCAGATATAGAAATAATTACAGATACATACATATGTTTTCTAGCTCTGTCCACTGAGAGAGCCTAGAGGTAATGACATCTCAGTAGCAATTAGCATATATAGCATTCATTTATTACTTTCTAAATACCATTTTACAATAAAAGGAACCTTGGTTCCCTGGAGGAATGGCTGATTCTAGGGCTGGAGCAGAGAAAATATAATATGATCTTGGGGCACCTCACAGTGTAAAAAATAAGGCAGTGCTAAAAAAAAGAAAGAAAACGTATAAAGACATGTTAAAAGAAAATAAAAGTTCCCAGTGGCTGAAGATGGAACAATTTGAGCAATAAAATAAACAACAATAATATTGGTTATAACCAAAGAAAAAATTAATACCATGAGTCCATATTGATAAAAATAAAATATTAAATAAAGAAGAGGCATAGAAAAATATTTCTTAGAGAAAAATTCCAAGTAATACGAATGATACATGTAAAAATCAAAATTATGAGAGGAACAGAACATAGTAATAATTGCTATAGGCAGGTTTCACAGAAAAAAATGCTAAAATTAGTGGGTGAAATTGTAAAGAGAAATGGGATATTTGCATGACCTCACATTATCTCCTCCAGAATTTACTAACTACTATGGTGCTCTTTACATATGATTTGAAATTATTTGATACTCCTCTTTCCCATGAGTGTGGTCCGGACCTACAGGCTTGCTTCTAACAAATAGAATAAGGGAAGGAAAAAATAGTAACTTTTTTGGAAAATACAACTTTAACCAAGTGATTAATTCTAGTATGACCAGTAATAAATCATGTTGATACATATCCCCTGATATAATGCTATGAGTGTTATTCTTCATCTCTGCATTATACTTCCTAAAATTCATAAATCTATTCTAACCATGAGAAAACATCAGAGAAATCCAAATGGAGGGATATCCTACAAAATAACTGATCTGTAGTATTTGAAATTCTCAAGGTTATAAAAAAAGAGCAAGGAGAGACTGAGAAACTATTACAGATTAGAGGAGATAATGGGGGCATGGGGACTAAATTCAATGTGATATTGTGAATTGTATCATCAGAAAGTTAAAAGGACATTGGTGGAAAATCTGTTGAAATCTGTTTGAAGTCTGCAGTTTAGTTGACACTATTGTACCAATGTTAATTTGTTATTTTTGATAACTGCCCCATGGCTATGTAAAATATGAATTTAGGGGAATTTGGGTGAAGAGTATATGAGAACGCTCTTTAACAATAGGTAAGTTTGGTAGATTGGACACATCAAAGGTGATTCTTGAACTGAAAGTACCAAACTGAAATTCAGAAGTAAAACATACAGAATATTTTTCAAAGAGTGTAAGAGACATGTGGGGTGCAATAAAAGTTTTTTAAATGATTGAATTTTTAATTCCAGAAAGAAAGTAGAGAGAGAATGGGACTGATGTAATATTTGATGTGATACTTTTGAGAGGTTGTCCAAAAATGGTAAAAAACATCATTCTGTAGAGTCAAGAAACACTGTGAATATCAAGCAGAATAAATACAATGGAAACCATACCCAGAAACTCCAGAGCCAGTATGCTTAAAACTAAAAGTAAAGAGAAAAATTTTCAAAACATTCTGGAGTTGAGTGGGAGGGAGCCAAGTAACAAAAAAGCACAGCAATAAGACTCAACAGAAATGGTAAAAAGCAGAAAAAAGGAATGATAGGTGAAGAGAAAGAGCAAGAGAAGAAATTGCCAACCTAGAATTCTATACCCAGTGAATATGTTCTTCAAAACTGAGGGCAACACTATTTTTTTTTTTTTTAGACAAGATAAAACAGACATTTTGGCACTGGCATGCCTCCATTAAATCCAAAAGGAGGTTTTTCAGCCGTGTGTGTGCTAGAGGAATAAAAATGATAGAAAGGATAATTATATGAATTAACATAAATAAATGTTGACTATTGCAAGCAAAGTTAATAATGTGTCATAATGTTTAAAATGTATCTAGATTGAAAATACATGATAACAGTAATGTAAAAGGTAGCACCAAGGTTTCAAATTGAGGAAGAGTGCTGTTTCATGGGTATGAAGTTTAATTATGCAAGATGAACAATTCTAGAGATCTGTTATACAACATAATACTTATGGTTAACAAATATGGTATTGTATACTTAAAATTTTGTTAAGAGGGTAGATCTCATGTTAAGCATTCTTACTAGGAAAAAAAAACATAAGAAAACTTTTGGAGGTGATGAATAGATTTATTACCTTGATTGTGGTGATAGTAGCATGGGTATATACATATGTCCAAATTCATCAAATTGTGTGCATTATATGTGCAGGTTTTTTGTATATCAATTATACCTCAATAAATGATTCTAGCAGGAGTTGCATTTAGAGTGCCGTAAAATTCATGTTTTAATCTCCAAGATAAAAACTAAGAAAACTATTATATAAGAAGTTAATAAGAAAGATTAAATGATAAAAACAATAGATCAATTTTTAATGGCCAAATGTTTAAACAAAACTTTTTAATTGGTCTAATAGAAACGAAACAGAAGAGTGTTGATATAAACACACTGTAACAGTAGTTACAATAGACGCAAGTGAACCACATACTACAAGTAAAAGAATAAGATTCTCAGCCTGTAAAAAATGCAAAACCCAAATATATATGCTTCTTATAAAAGGTATACTAAATATAAGAAAACATAAATTGTAAAAGAATGGAAACTGATATGAAGTACAATGGCACTCCCAGAAAAACTGGCATTTCTATACTAATTTCATCCAAAATTGAGTTTAAGGCAAGAGCATTGTTAAAGTCAAAGATGATATTGTAGAACCACAAAAGAGCCATTTCATTCTGTATAACACTTTTAAATATGTGTGCACCCAATAATACAGAGTAAAAATAGAAACAAAAATATGAAAAATAAATTAAAGAAAAATAAATTCACTATCATAATGAAATAATTGAAGGCATCTCTCTTAAAAAAGGAAAGAACAACCTCATCATAACCTGAAAGTATACTGAAAACTGGAGCCACAAAGTTAACATGATTGATCTAAATGAAATATATTGAATTCTGAAACCAGAAACATAACCCCCATTCTTTCCTAGGGCAAATAAAAAAATGTACCAAAATTAACAATATGCTAGTTCATAAAGCAAACTTCAAAAGTTTCAAAGACTGGAATTATTCAGAGAAACTCTGACCACTGTGAAATTAAGCTAAAGATCAGTTCAAATTTACAACTAGAAAAATCCCCGTATATTTTGAAATTAAGCAAAACACTTTTAAATAAGCTATAAGTGACAAAAAGCACAAAGGAAGCATGGAAAATGGGAAATATAGTTAACTAAGTAATGAAGATATGACATAAAGAAACTTGACGGATGACCATAGCATAGTAATTAGATAAAAATGTGTAGCTTACAATGGATAGGTCATAAAAGAAAAAGACCTGATTATCAATTATCTAGATATCCACCAAAAGAAGTTAGAAAAAGAAGATCAAGTTAAATTCTCAACAAAATTAATAATGTGCAGAAATTACTGAAATGTAGTAATGGATAAGAAATAAAGTGAGTAAAGCCAAAAGTTGGTTCTGTGTAATATTAATTGAAGAACGATAAAGAGAGATATGTTAGAAAACCTCAATTGTCAATAGAAAGAATGAAAAATGGATATTGCCACCAGTGATACAGACATTTAAAAATAGAGGATATTCACAAGTATTTGACAATTAAACAAAATGGACAACTTTGTAAGAAAACAATACCAAAACTAATGCATTAAAAAAATAGGAAATCTGAGTGTTACTAAATCTAGTTTAAATAATTAAATCCACTAGTTAAAACATTCACACAGAGGAAATTCCAGGGTTTTGCCAGGAAATTCAGCCAAACATCTATGAAAGTAATAATTATGTTTTACACTAGCTCTCCAGGAGAATAGAAGGAGAGCAGATTTAAGTGTGAAGGTAAAACAAAGAAGCTTTTAGAAGAAATTCTAAGAGAATATCTTTATGACATTTGGTTAGGGTAAGCAGGAATGTCAAAAACAGTACACACAGAACTGGTAAAATAGGATGCCGTAAAAATTATGAGATTGCTTATTCATTTTTACAAAATACAATCCAATTATCTAATTTTTGATAGTTGGCATGAACAAAATGCTATGGAAGTATTGGGAAAGAATTGACAAATTCCACCTGGGATTACTTGAGAGAGCCAGGGAAGACCACAGAGAACAGTTCACATTTGAACGAGACTTTAAAGATGAGCAAATATTCAGAAGATGGGAAGTAAGAGAAGGGATATTCCAGGAGGATAGAATAACATGAACAAAGGCACAGAGTGAAAATGCATTCACATTTAGAGAACATATTTAGCAAATAGATTAAATTGGTTAAGTGTAAAATAGACTGGGTGTATGTCTTCCAACCAGGTTTTCATGAAACACATTGAATCATATTATTTTTCTGTGTTGTTATAGATCCAAACAAGTTAAAGCAAACTTTAACTTCAATAAGCTGAAACGAAGTGAGAGAGTGGTATTGACATACATACACTACCAAATGTAAAATAGCTAGCTACTGGGAAGCAGCCACATATAACAGGGAGATCAGCTCGGTGCTTTGTGACCACCCAGAAGAGTGGGATAGGGAGGATGGGAGGCAGACGCAAGAAGGAGGAGATATGGGGATATATGTACATGTGTAGCTGATTCACTTTGTTATAAAGCAGAAACTAACACACCATTGTAAAGAAACTATACTCTGATAAAGATGTTAAAAAAAAAAAGTCAAATGAAACAAAAAAAAGAAAAAAAAATAAGTAATGCAGTATTTCCCTCAGAACTATTTCTAATACAGATTGAATTATTTTATGTAGATTAAATGATAGAAAAGAGCTGCCTTCATCCTAGTCATCAATACTCATTACCAAAAGAAAGCAGTAGACGATTAAAGTAAAAGAACTAAGTGTTGGCCTTTTAAGATGTTCTGAGCAATCCAGAGAGAGCATCTAATTCACACCCTTTCATAAGATTTTTTATAGTAAAATTCCACTTGGTTCTGTCTATGTTATAAACATCTCATCTTCTTTCTTCCTTTTAAATCCTATCTATGTTATAAAACTCTCATCTTCTTTCTTCCTTTTAAATCCTATCTATGTTATAAACATCTCATTTTTTTTTCTTCCTTTTAAATCCATAAATGAGTTATAAGAACTGATTCATTATAAAAATTATATACTCACTATCTGTTCTCAATAGGTGTGTATTTGTGAGTCTCCTGTTTTTCTATTTTCTTAATTATAAACTCTTTAGAAGTAGAAAAATAAATAAATAAAATACATAGGAGAAAACACTGTATCAAAACTATTTTTAGACAATCGGGGACATTTTAATAATGACTGGATGTTAGGCAGTATTTTTAAAAGTTGTAATTTTTAAAATGTCATCATTTCACAGGTATATTAGCAGATGCCTTTATTTTATTTTTCACAAATAATTCCAGTCTTTGAAACTTTTGAAGTTTGCTTTATGAACTAGCATATTGTTAATTTTGGTACATTTTTTTATTTGCACTAGGAAAGAATGGGGGTTATGTTTCTGGTTTCAGAATTCAATATATTTCATTTAGATCAATCATGTTAACTTTGTGGCTCCAGTGATGTCTGGGATTTGCCTTAGAATTCTCCTATAAAAAAAATAAAAGGGAGAGAAAGCAGTAATGATGAAATATTTTGCTACAGATTTGATGGTTAAAATCATATGGGGGTTGCTGTATTTTCATTTTGGCATATACTTGAAATTTTTAATTATGACATATTAAACCTAATACCTATCATGAAAAAAATGAATAAGGAAAATAAATATTTTACTAAATATTCTAAGCATTCTATTGCTGCATGAGTAATTGTTATTTAGAGTATTCTTAATAATACATTTTAAGTTCATGACTAGTTATTATAAAATATTATAAAAATCAACTGAACCTCCTAGAGTTTATTTCTTAGAAAATAGAATAATCTTTATGATGTAATATTTTTTAATGAAATATGGCTGCTTCTTTTGAGACAGATCAAGGCATGTATATATTTTTTAAATTTTGTGTTCCCAGTAAACAGTAGAAATATCATACTCTTTTCTAATTTACATTCAATGAGTTCCTTCAGTTTATTAGCACTGTTGCATATATGCAAAGAAATATTTCCTCACTCCTGGGAAAATACAATCCAAATTTAAAATACACCATATAAGAATACAGTAAGAATGTTCAATCTTCAAAAATCTCATATATATATATATATATATATATATATATATATATATATATATATATATATATATATTTCTTTGAATCCTTCAAAGATCGAATTGCCTTTGAAAACAATCACCCTGGGTAAAAAGTATAAATTTCAATCAGATTTTAAAAATGGAGGGTGGTCTTTAGTAATTCATAGAACTTTAAGAAAAAAAAAAGACCTTGAGGTGTTATTTAATATTTTCTCAATAACTCTAAAAATCAATGTTTAAAGTAACTTCTATTAAATTTTCTTCATTTTTTTCTGAAAATACAGTCCAGTGATGTTGAACTATGTTGGTCCAGCCTCACTTCAATTACATATCCACAGCGAACATTGAGGGTATTTGAATTATCTCAATCATTCAGAGTGCTATTACAACATGCAAAGTTATGTCCAAAATGCAATATTGTAGTATGTAGAAACACAGCTGGTTTAGAGAATTGGTCCAGAGTTTCTTACCACATTTGGATCTAATAAACTATATAGAACAAATCTATATATGTGATAATTTTCTCCCTCATGGAGTTGAAACCAAGGAGGAATTGAGTAAGAATGGGAACAATATCCGAACTCTTCATTTAATATCTCCAAAGCCAAGCCAAAATATCACGGGGATTCTTGACTAGCTTAGAGGTATTTAGGTTGCTTTAGCATACAGTTGAAGATAGACTCTATGTAACAACTTGTTAAGATATATTTGATTTGGTCTAAGGTTAACTTTTATCACAGTAACTAAGTGCAAGGTTCAAATTCAGGACTACTTGTATGTCTGCCATCATGTAGCTCAGCACAATGAAGTCTAAAATGCACTTCCCAACTGCCATTTCTTAAACAACCTGCCTATGAACATACTAAAAATTGTACAGCATTTGCATACCTTAGCACAGTATCTTGTAGGCAAAGGCATCTGGGAAAAGAAAAAGAACCAGGGGTCAGCTTCTCATCTTCTTCCTGCTGAGCCCATCCAAGCACAAAGCTTCCTTTTGAAGACAGTGGGGGCTTTGTGCTTGGATCTGCTCTGCAGGGAAAGAGCCAGAGAACTGAAGTCAATAGATGCTGTGTGTGTTTGCGATTGCAGAATGCCCTCTCTAACTGGTGTCACATTTAAGTGGAATCTGCAAGCCCCTTGTTCTTTCAGGTGATTCTCAAAATTATCCTGTATTCATTCTCTGTGGCTTACCCACCTTTTCTCCCCTTTGATGAAAACTCTGCAGCTCAGGACTAAAATACTGAAAGCTAGAAACAGGTGACTGAAAGCAGAAGTTGATACAAAGGGGTTCACCATGCCTGTAACAAGATTTGAATTTGTCACAGAGTGTAGTGTTATTGTTTTTGTTATTGCTGCTGTTATTATTATTGTTATTTTTATTATCTTTTATGGGGTGAAAATTTACCTTGCATCTCAATTAACCAACAAATATTCCAGAAGGGACTCTTATGAATTAACATTTTTACTTTCATTTACATTCATAATTTCTGTCCCCAAGTCAGGCTTTCAAGCCAGAGCTATAGATAAAAATGACTAAACCTAAAGCTATTCTTCTCTTATAATAGTTGCTAGAAAATATGTTATGCTTATTAAGTGCCAAGTACTTTGTTAGGACTTTACATTTATTATTGAGGACATATGAATCAACTGAGGCTCAGAGAAATCAACTGAAGCACAGAGAAATCAAGGCACTTGCCAAAAGTCACATAATGTATAACTGGTAGATTCACACCCAAGATTGATTTTCATTTTTCTTTTCTTTTTATTTCCAAGTTGGGTTTTATTTTTATTCTGTAAGGGACTCACTTTCTTAATCACCACATCTTACAGTTAATATAGATAACATGGCATTTGCACAGTTCTTAGACTTAGATTAATTTAATGAAATTACTAATGTAATGCATTTGTTTTATATAAGAAATAAAATCATAAGTAGAGAATCATTCAGGATGTCTCAGTAACTCATTTTCAGGCATGCATTCATTCATGCCCCAAATTCACTTCAACTACTGTGTCCCAAGCCTGGTGTTAGTCACTGAAGGCATTTATCCTTACCTCCCAGAAAGTCAGGCTATTTAGTAATTTTCTCCAAACACCAAATAATTTTGTATTATTTCTAAATTACCTATAATTGGCTGGTTTGATTAAATAAAAACAATAGGCTAACATGGGGTACCTATTGCAATCTATCATTTCCTTTCAGAATATAAAGTGTTTCTCAGTGGTCCAAGTGGGATAATGCTGCCAGATATTTCCTATAGCAAAATACAGTGTTCAGTACAGGTATAGCTGCTGAAAGAAATGAGGAGCTTGGGTGAAGGGCACTGGCAGCAAATAGCAGCACAGGATAAACCTGGGGGTCAGGGAAAACAGGCTTTGAGCTATGCATAAGGCAGTGGAGACTATTGATACATCGGAGATGAAACAAGAGCAGGTTATAAGAGAAGAGACATGTTCAGAAATTTTGATTCAAGAATATGATCAATCAGTCATCAGGAACTTTAAATATTAGTGAAGGAGTTCTCAAACCAAAACCACAAATTATCTAGTCACACTATTCCACACTTCCAAGGCAGGAAACTTCTACATAGGTTAAACAGGAAGCTTCTAGACGAGTCAGAAGTTGGTTTGAATTCTGGCTCTATAACTTAACTGTAGCATGGAATCTACTTAACTAACTAACCTCCTTGAACTTCAGTTTTGTCATTTAAAAAACGTATACACCAAGACCAACTGAAATTTATTCCTAAAATGCAAGGATTGTTCAACATGTGAAAATCAAATTAATGTAATGCATAACATTAACAGAATAAAGGGGGAAAACATGATCATCTCAATTTATACAGAAAAAAGCATTTGACAAAATTCAATACCATTTCATGATTAAAAAAAAAAAAAAAAACTCCCAACAAACTAGGAATAGAAATCACTAACCTCAATGTAATTAAGACCATAGATGAAAAGTCCAAAGGTACTATCATACTCAATGCTGAAAAATGAAAGCTTTCCCTCTAATATCAGGAACAAGTCAAGGGTATCCTCTCTCACCACCTTTATTCAACATAGTACTGGAAATCCTAGCCATAGCCATTGGGCAATAAAAAGAAATAAATACACCCAAATTGGAAAGGAAGAAGTAAAACTAATTCTGTTTCCAGATGACATGATCTTATATCTAGAAAACACTAAAGATTCCACAAAAATTTTGTTAGAATTAATAAACAAATTCCACACATTTGCAAGACACAAATCAACACACACAAATCAGTTGAATTTTCATGTACTAAAAATGAACTATCTGAAAACCAGCTTAAGAAAACTGTTCCATTTATAATAGAATCAAAAATAATAAAATACTTAGGGATAACTTAACCAAGGAGGCAGAACACTTGTACACTGAAAATCACAAAACACTGATGAAAATAATTTAAGAAGACACAAATAAATGGAAAGACATCTCATGTTCATAGACTGGAAGATTTAATATAATTAAAATGTCCATATCACCCCAAGCAACATACAGATTCAGTGAAATCCCTACCAAAATCTCAATGGCATTTTTGTCAGGAATAGAAAAATAATTTTAAAATTGTTGTGGAATTTCAAAGGACCTCAAATAGCCAAAACAACCTCAAGAAAGAAAAACAAAGGTGCAGATTTTACACTTTCTGATTTCAAAATATATTACAAAGCTATAGTAATCAGAACAGTATGGTACTAGCATAAAGCTAGACATCTTGACCAGTGAAACAGGATACAAATTGCAGAAATTAACCATCATGTAACTTTCAAATGTTCTTCATCATGGGTACCAAGGCTAACAAATGGGGAAAGGGTAGTCTTTTCAATAAATGATGCTGGGGAAACTGGATATCTATATGCAAACAAATTAAGTTTGACTCTTATTTTACACTACATATATATATATATATATATATATATATATATATATATATACACATGTATATATATATACACATATACATAAATTAACTCAAAATGGATCAAAGTCCTAAACATAAGACCAGAAATTATAAACTCCTTTTTAAATTATAAACATAGGGATATAGTTTTATGACATGGGATTTGGCACCAAAACAGCAGGCAATAAAAGGAAGAATAGACAAATGGGATTACATTAAACTTAAAAATATCTGTGCAACAACAGAGTGAAAAGAATGGAAGAAAAGATTTGCAAGCTATATATCTAATATATTAGTATATCTAATAAGGGATTAATATCCAGAGTGTATAAAGAACTCCTATACCTTAACACCAAAAACAAATAATCCAGTTTTTAAAATGGGCGAGGCATTGAATAGACACATCTCCAGAGAAAATACAAAAATGGCCAACAAGCATATGAAAAGATGCTCAAATTCAGTAGTCATCAGGGAAATGCAAGTCAAAACCACAATAGGATATCACCTCTCACCGCATTGGATGGCCCCTTTCAGGAAAAAAAAAAAGAAGAAGGGAAAGGAAAGAGAAGAGGAAAGAACAAGTGTTGATGAGGATATGGAGAAATCAGAGCCCTTGCACACTGTTGGTGGGAATGTATTATAAAATGAATAATGTACTCCTATGGAAAACATTATGTAGGTTCCTCAAAAACTAAAAAAGAGAATTACCATATGATCCAGTGATTTCATTTTTTCATTTCTCAGTGTATATCCAAATGAATTGAAAGCAGGAACTCAAAGTGATTTTTTCACAACCATGTTCATTGCAGCATTGTTTATAATAGCCAAGAAGTAGAAGCAACCTAGATATCCATCAATGATGATTGGATAAAGAAAATGTAGTATACACATACAATGGTATATTCAGCCTTAATAGAGAAGGAAATTCTGCCATTTGCAACAGCATGGATGAACATGGAGAAAATTGTGCTAAGTGAAATGTAGCAGGCGCAAAGGGACCTAAAAGAGGTGTCTAAAGTAGTCAAATTCTTAGAAACAAAGTAGAATGGTGGTTACTGGGGGCTGGGGTAAAGGGGAAGAGGGGAGCTGTTCAATGGGTATAGAATTTCAGTTTTGCAAGATGAAATAGTTCTAGAAATCTGTTGTAAAGTAAGGTCCATATAGTTAACACTACTGTACTATACATTTAAAAATGGTTATGATGGTAAATTTATGTCTTTTACCACAGTAATAAATGTGGCCTTAGCACTGAAATATTGGGAAGTTCTCAAACATTGAAACATAGTATATAAATTATGCATTTATATTATTCATAGGAATTATAATTTATGTTATTGATATTCATTTGAATGGATATTAAATACCTTTTATTTCTACTTATATACTCACACAATGTTCATCGAGCACTTGCCGTCACCAGGCACTGAATTAGGTGGTGGGTACATAATAAGAAACACAATGGACATGCTTCCTGCCCTCATGGAGCTTACATTCTAGCTTAATATATGTTGAATTAATAAAAGTTTGTTTTTTTTTTAAACACAGCTACCTGTATACACATGTATTTGTCATTGTTATTTTTTAAAAAAATTAGATAGGAAAAGAGAGTCACAGTTGAAAGAGCACAAGTTTTGTGTTATACAGCCCTGGGTTCAAGTCCAAGCTTTTGTTTTTATTAGACTTCAGACCTTAGACAAGTCATTAATCATCTGTAAGACTCAGTTCCTTACCATACCAGGCTAGTAGTGTAAGGAAAAAATGAGATAATGCTATAAATTTCCTAGCACAAAAGTAGGCTTTCACCAAATGTTAGTTTTCTTTATGCCTTCACCCTGAAAAACAATAATTTTATTTTTCAAGTACTTGGCCATATTTATATAATAATTTTTCACAAATAGTTCTGCAAACTATATATCTTAACCAGTAATATCACATATTTCTCTACCATGTATCTGTGTATTGAATTTCCTTTAGATGTTGAAGGTACATTTATTTGAGACAAATATTGGACTCAATCTTGCATCAGATACAGATGAAAATGTCTGCATCCAGAACTTAATATACTTTAATGTTAAATCAAACTTAATCAAAATCTATCAACATTTTAGAAGGCAATAAGAGCAAAAATATTGTTTGGTTTAGACATCAAAGTGAGTCACTGGAAAACATCAGCGTGGACCAATGATTTTAGTATTTTCTAAATAAAACATTCTCAGAAAATGTTAGATTAATAGAGAATGACTTCTAAAGCAACTAGCCTCCTTGTCATGATTTCACTAACTGACGTGGTCTCTTTTGTGTCATTTTTCAAAACACATCACTCTTCTGTGATATCAGAGTGTCACAAAGCTCTGGAGTACTTCAAAATTCCCCTGTATAAAACATGCTATAAAATGCTTGCAGCATTTCACAATGAGATTTTTATATCATTAAAAAACAACAAAAAGGGAAAACCACAGATTTATCTTAATTAAACTCAAATTTCTGAGCTATAATTTTGTCTGAATAATTACAGACTGTGGTTAAAGAAGTGAAACCTTCTGCCTGTGTATGATTTTTGCCATAAAATGAAAGCAAAATAGATATTTATAATGGACTTGCCTGCTCAGCCATAACTCTTGCATCGCTGTTCTAAAGCACTAATAAATCATTGGCAGATCTTCATTTACCAGCAATAGATCTGTCTTCTGTGATTATCAACCCTCTATGTTGAAGTAGGTAATCAAATCATTCAAGCACTTTGAGACTTAATATCTTGTAGAAGAAATGAAAAAGTTCATGTTCATGCATAAACAGAAGACAAATGTCTCTCTCTAGCCTGTGAAGCAGAAACTCAGGCAGTAGATAACTATTGAAAATGAAGCCTCGAAAGGAAAGGGTTTTGAAGGGTTATCTCCTGGAAGAAATATTTTTGAAATAACTTCTTGGGTGGTTATATTCAGTTTGGTCATCCAAGGACAATTATGGATTGCTAGAATTTCAGAATAAGAAAGAAATTTATACTAACTAGAGGGCAATTTTCAATAATGTTTTATTTTCCATAACTTCTAATAAAACTCCCTTTGGTGGTAACGTATATAACTGTTTCCCCAGATCAAATTTCAAAGTTGAAAATTTCTTAAAGGTAGTATTCATTTTGACTTGAAAAATAAGCTCAATCCCTTAATTCAATAAAATTATATAACTTAGTAAAGCAAAATATGAATACCAAGAGGTTAAAAAGTAAAACTTTTTCCTGTAACCCCACCCCTCCTCTAATAAACTTACCTGTAAATGACTTTGTTTTTATATCTATCTATCTCTGTAAATATATCTATCATCTGTGTACATCTACATATAGATATAATCAAAACCTATTTAAATTATATATTTTCTGTGATTTACAGTTTTTTTACATATATATATGTTAACCTAAGTTTCTATATTAATATAAATAGTTAACCTCAGCCTTTGTAAAGTCTTACAGTATTTAACAATATTGGTGTCCCTTATCTTATTTAACCATTCATTGATTGATTAATGTTTACATGATTTTAATATATTACACATTACATTATAAACACTGCTACAGGGAACATCTTTCATGGGCATCTTTGTTCATATATATAAGCACTTCTGTAACAAAAATTTTTTAAGGTATACCAAAGTCTGGAGTACCAAAGCTTATGCATTTACAATTTTGATAGATATTTCCTGTTGTCATCAAGGAAGTTATCAATTTACAAATTAGCCTATCATTTCCAGTATAATTTATAACCAGGCCAAAAGTTTCAAAAACAGTCCTAAAGAACTGAAATTCATGCTTGCTCTCTGTCCTTGCAAACCTTAGCTGTGTCTTTTCCCTGCCTTTATAAGTATGGCCAATTGTTTTTATTGTATATAAGCATGGCCAGTATTTTTGACTGGTAAATAGGGAATTAACAATTCAGAAATTTCTCATTGGGAAGGGAGGTTTTGTTATCAACTTTTGTGATTCTTTACAGAAGCAGGGATTCTGAGACAGAGACAGCAGTAGATAACACTATTACTCTTAAAATCCTGCTGCTGTATTTAGCAAGATTTTGTCAAGCACTGAAATTGGAACTGGATTCCATTTAAAAGAAAGCAAGTTATAGCATTTCCTCAAGCGAAATTCACACACAATGTTATATTACTGAGTCCTGAGCGGTTTAAACTGCTGTCAACTCTTAGCTGTATTTGTCAAAAATATTTCATAGGTCTTTCTATGTGAGTTTTATATTTGGGGGATACCTACCATTTTGCTTACTTTCACAAAAATCATGTTTGTAATTCATTTTTCAAGCCCTGTGAAAAGCACTTAGTCTAATCTAGTTAAACTACCATCTAGTTCAAACTATGTATGTGATTTTGTTTAGAAACTGGTATAACTATATATAAGCACTACAATGGAATCCAGGAGATCTGTATTTTAATTCTGGTTGTATCATTCACTAACCACAGCTCTCAAATGTTCTGAGTCACCAAAATGTTCTGGATACCAGTCCCTTATTTAATATAGTTAGTTGGATCAAGGGCTATTTTAGGTTCTTTCAGCTCCAAGAAAATTCTAAAGGCTAGATTTATTCTTTAATTCTAAAAGAATGATTTTTCTTTATACATCTGATTTTTCTTTGCTACAACAAGAAATTCTTCAAAACAGCCGTGTATCAAACTTTGTAAAAATCGATAAATGGCAATGGGAAATCATTTGATTTTCTTAAACAGTGAAGTGCACCATGATCGTTAAGACCATGGACTTTTTTTAAAAAATATTTTTAATTAATTAATTTACGGCTGCATTGGGTTTTCGTTGCTGCACGCGGGCTTTCATTGCGGTGGCTTCTTTCTTCACAGAGCACGGGCTCCAGGTGCGCGGGTTTCAGCAGCTGTGGCTCGCGGGCTTAGTAGCTGTGGCTCGCGGGCTCTAGAGCACAGGCTCCACAGTTGTGGCACACAGGCCTAGCCGCTCCACGGCATGTGGGGTCCTCCCGGACCAGGGCTCGAACCTGTGTCCCCTGCATTGGCAGGTGGATTCTTAACCACTGCGCCACCAGGGAAGCCCGACCATGGACTTTTGAGACCCTGAGAAAATCAGTTTTAGTTCCCTGCTCTGCCACTTAGTAGTGTGCCCATTAGCTAGTTGCTAAACAGCCACTATCTGAAAAATCAGGTTAATAATGATAGTAACTGTCTTATAAAGATGCTGGGAGAATTAAATGAGTGTGTTGGTGAAACACAACATTCAGTACTTATCGGGTGCTCATATATGCTATTAGAATTAATCTGTGAGACATCAGAAAGATGTTACTCTTTATTATTCCCTGAATCACTAAGCCTAGTTAGTTTACCAAAGATAATAAGAATGTTACCCTTGGATGCCCCACTTCCTTTAGCAAAGCAGGACATTTGGTGAGTAAGTCACATTCAGAGCCCCAGATTTGCAAACCAAAGATCTCTTCTCAAAAAGAAAGTAAAAGCAAAAGCCCATCACTACAGACATCTGGTACATTCTCAGGACAGAAAATTATCTAGTTGGAAAGACTGCACTAAACAAAATCCTGAAGATATTTCTAACTTAAGCCTGTCCAGGTAAAGCTGAAATCTCTACCAAAGTCAGAAAAAATAACTTCAATAATTGGTGATTTGCTCTAGAGTTGGTGACATTTGTTCAAGGATTTCTACTCAAAAGTGCTGGAAACTGTAACAAATAAGGGATCGGAAACATCCCGAGAGTTGTAAAGAAATCTTGTTTTAAAGTAGTGGCAAAGTGCAACTTTGTGATATAACTTGAAAATACTAAGGTGTATGTTTGTTTGTTTGTTTGTGTTTCAAGTTTTGAAGTTTTAAAACTTAGAAAAAATTTAGGAACGATCAGCGCTTCAGTGCAGGTTTCCTCACATCCTGTTAGTATCAGAATCCAGCTGGTAGGTTGAGTTCAATTCAGCTCCTTCCTTTATTTCTTATCAGGACTATAAGTTCAGTTTAAATGACCTATCTTTCTGAGACACTTGGTGAGGTAGTTTCTTCTCTTGAGAATCCTACTGAAATTTCTCATACTGATATATAGCAAAGCTTCTTAACTCTCCTTATATAATTTTGGAGAAAAAAAGCCAAATTCAGGCTTATTTATGAAAAAATATAAATTGGCATGATAACATACAGTAAGAATGAAATAAGACATAAATGAAATCTTCCATTAGGACTTTTTACATAAATGAATTGGATAAATATGGCTTATAGCATGAAATATATTTTTGTCTTGAAATTTTGCTTGTATCCTGGACTCAGAGACTTTGTTAAAACTGACCCTATGTCTTTATCTCAGTCTATCAGGTTATGCCCAAACCGTGTAGTGAGACAATAGTTCATTGTTTGAAGTATAAATGGTAGAAAATTTTAGGAGGAAAATTTAGGGCCATGAAAAAAAGAGTCTTAAAAATATTTACATATTCTATCCAGAGAATTAAATTCAGAAATTCATGCTAAGAAAACAAAATAAAATACTCACCTTAAAAAATGTATGAACAAATCTATTTACCTTTCCATTTACTTATAATAAAGTAAACCTAGATGATCTAAATATCAATTTATCCAGTCTATAAAAGCTATAAAATCTTTATCCATTCAATGGATTGTTGTGAAATTATTATAAGTTCACCATCTAATATGAAAAAGTTTAATGATACATGACAAGAAGTTAAGTAAGATAAAAAGTAAGATACATATACTACATGATTTTCTCTATATCAAGCAAGGAAATATGTGTGCAAAGTGACTATATTTTCTTTTTTCCTGTGAGATATTATTACAGGTAATTTTACTTAGATTAAGAAGATACCTTTCTATATTTTCAGAATTTTCCATACATAATATATCTAAAATTAGAAAACTTTTTTGAGAGTTTACAAAGATCAAAATTCTCTGAAAGCAAAACAACAAAGAAATTTAAATATTCCTTTATACTGATACCTCACTATACTACATATTATGTTAAGTGTGGGACACTACATTCCCTACTTAAAATTCAGACATTGTTATTCACTTGAAATTAAGCATTGCTATGTTCTACCTTACCTTCTTCCACCAGACACTCATACTTCCTACCTGCCATTCCTGGCACGTGACTCATCCTAGGTACCCAGAATGATGGTATGTGTGGTTCCTCTCATTACCTGATTTGTCATTTCTAATATATATATATATATATATATATATATATATATATATATATATTTCTTTATTTATCCTCAGGAGGATGCTTACTTTTATTTGAGCCACTTGGCTTGGAACAGATTTTGTCTTCCTCAATCGCCCATATTTTAAATCAAACAATGCCTACCACAACTTAGTCATCAGACAGGACCCTGGTTTCAAACCTCGACTTGGTTAGTGCCACATGTACAGTCCTGTAGGTGTCTCCCAGTGAAAGAATACAAAGTTGACTTGCATATCAGTGTCTAAAGATTTAAATGTTATACATCAAGGGAATGTATAACATTCATAACAACATAGAAAGTCAGGGTTCAAATTCTGTATTTGTAGACACCTTGACACATGAAGCTGGAACATGACAGTACAGGAAGGGGCAGTCCTTAGACTCCCTCTGGCACAAGAGAAGCACTACTGACCCCCCACACCCCTCACCCCTCACTCCCCCCCAGCTCTCCCCTAAAATACTTCCAGTGGGCCACTCTGTAAGCTTCACGCTTTTCCACAAGGGCAATGTAATCTGCCCTCTCAGGCTTGGAAGTGTATACGGAGCACATGGCTAGAAAGGGGAACATGTGCCCTGCACGCCCACAGCTTGGTGGCACTCTGAACTCCTTGCCCCTGGTGGAAAACAACCAAAGGAGAGACTAAGTCAAGACCCCGAAAGGGCAGGGCTTCCTCAAACAAGTGGTACTAAGTCTGTGTTCTATTTAATTTGTTTAAAGTTAATGCAAGAAAATGTATCCAGAAGTGAAACAACTTTCCTAGTTAATATCACCAGTAATTAGGGGTTCATTATTTCTCTTTGTATTATGTGGTAAGTCTACATTATTACCTCTCAGCATCCTTCTGTGTCCTGATTATCTGTCCACTGATCTGTGCTAACTCCTGCCTCATTCCCGACCCCTGAATTGACGGGAAATTAGAGGCTTCAGTTTCATAATTAAGATTCAAAAGAATCATCCTACTATCCACTAGGAGAACAGAATTTGGGGCAGATACCATAATACTTCAAGTCACAATTTAATATTTATGAATAGCCAGATAATGGATTCCGTGAAGTCCCAGTGTTAAACCATTTTTGGTTATTTTATATTCATGATGCTTTTCAAGGAAGCTAAATTAATTACAGATAGTGGGTGATGTGGTTAATAAGAAGAAAAATATTTTAAATGAAATTTGAAGGGAAATTGCCATTCTATTTTATGTCTAATCACTTCTATTTCATCTTAGTAAAAAATAATTGATTCTAATATGTAACAGCCAGGACTGTGTTCTAGCATGCCTTATACTGAAAGTATGATTTGTGGTATTGTGGTCATTCTGTAACCAACAGCCATTTTATTTGTTTATATTTAAATTTCCCAGTGGACTCACTTGTAAAAAAAATCTTTGCTGAAGCTTGTTGTAAAGAACTAGGATAATAGGGAACATACATTTATCCCAAGGAACTAGAAGAAAAACAGTCTAGGGAGAAGTATAAAAAAACGAAAGCAGCTTGAATTTGTATACTCATTATAAATATACATTGTATAATTGTATACTAAGACAAGTCTCTCACCTTTGGACTTTGTGTTTTTAATCAGTTAACAGGAATCCTATATGTGTATGTATTTACATATGTCTTAGTTCCAGAACCAGGAGGTGGTCTGATAAGCTTCCATATGGCTTGATAAACTTTTTCTAATATATGGACTGAGATAAAGAAAACAATGGCAGCAAAAAATACTTCTGATTTGACTCTAGATAACTCTTAATTGGTCAAGGGGTATTCTATTTGTCCATTAGAGTTCCCTCTAATTTTATGGACATTGGGGTTTTCTGTAGGTTTGTAGCCCACTGATATTCTGCATATTTCCTGTGTCAGCCAAGGTTCTTGCTTGCCAGAAACAGGAAATATATTATCTTAAGAATGAAAGGATTCAAAAAAAAAAAAGAATTAGAGGAGTTTATTGAATATCAACAGCATGGAATCCAACAGTGTAGACAATCTGCCTGGAAAATGAGTAGGAACGAAGGCAGTTGTAAGGCAGATCCAAGGCATAGAAAGTACAATGACATCTTCTTAACAAGAACATTGTGGCCAGGATGCCACATTGCAAGGCATCTCTGTCCACCCCTGTAGTTACAGAAATCAAATTCTCAGTCTTTGTGTCCCTCATTCCATAATAAAATCTATGAGAGAACCATTCAGGGATTTGAATTTTGGCCACATGCTGCCAGAAAGCAGACTATGGGAGAATCTTTCCACTTCATTTCTTCAGGAGGGAATTAATATTGCTATGTCCCTTCAGTATTACATATAATGAGAAGTCCTCCATGTAAGAAGGGGAATTCAGTGTTGGATAGCCCCAAATAACAAATATTTGCTATTTATTTCCTCTCATCACTCATTTAGGCTTAACTGTCCCAAATATACTTCCCTTTCCCCTCATT
Organism: Stenella coeruleoalba; assembly: GCF_951394435.1. Taxonomy (NCBI): domain Eukaryota; kingdom Metazoa; phylum Chordata; class Mammalia; order Artiodactyla; family Delphinidae; genus Stenella; species Stenella coeruleoalba. The sequence continues at coordinate 20,423,233 of NC_137154.1, forward strand.
TCACCTTTAAGCCCAGATTTATATGTCCAGTTTCCTGCAAGACACCTCCAGCCAGTTTTTCATTTATTCGACAACTATTTTTGAGATGCTACTATGTACTAGGTGCTGACACTTCATTCTCAACACCTTTGAAACTGAGCCCATCATTTTGCTCTCTTGCTCTTTATTTTCTACGCTTTATTTCTTGGTCTGTGGTAACACCATATATTTAAGATTCATCCTGGAGTTTTCCCTTTCCCTTCTCTAGCCTATTACCAAATCATTCTAATTTTAATTTCTTAATATTTCAGGAACATATTCCTTACTCTTTATTTCTGCTACTGTTATTGCCTATTACCGAGTTATATCACATAGCTATAGGGCAACTTAACAGCTTTTGTCCAAATAAACTGAGTTTTATTTTACTTTAATTTCTGCATTTTTGGTCATATTCTATGCATTAGTAAATCTGGTAGCATGTAAGTAGTCAAAGGAAATGAATTTTACATTATGCTTGTTAAAGGTTAATTAAAATTTAGTCAAAAGCTATTGAATAATTAAACCTACCAACAATCCCAAATTTTATTTTATGTCCATTTTCTTCCTGTTTTCATTTAAATGAGTGGTTATGAGAACTAGGAGAATAATCATGTAAATCTTAATGTCCCATGACATATATGCTCTGTCTAGGGTAGTTAATGACACTTATGTTTTCATAATTTATATTATTTACATTTTTGTTTCCAACACCAGACAGTTTAAGTCAAGAGCAGGTGTGGCCAGCTCTGCACTAGTTCCAGCATCTGGAACAAAATAAGAACCTAAACTGTTTTTGAATGAAAAGAACAACAGAAATCTGGCCAACAGGCTCATTTCCTTAAATCAAGCCAGTAATACCAGCCATTAGATATTATTCTCATCTATGTGTCAGTTTAAATATGAACTACATTGCTGATATAAGGAGAAATCTGAGCTTTTAGGCTTTCAGTAATTTGTGAGACATTTTATCTAGTTTCCTATTGCATATTATCTCCTTAGAAGAATTCCTCACTTTCATCAGCTCAAGCATAGCTATTAAATGAGCCACCTTCATGACCCCAAATCTCAAACTACAGATGTTAGATTTTCTAGGTGAAGGCCTCAGTATGGTTGGGGAAACTCTGGCTGTCCCAAGGAGATAGGCAGTATCTGTCCTTGTCCACAGCACAGAGGTATACACAGCCCTATAACCATGTTGTATTTTATTTAAACTTGTGTTTCTTTATACAGAGGACATTATGCTGGAATTATTGGGGAAATCTCTAGCCTCTGAGTGTATAAAATGTAAGCAGAGAGATAAAATGTACCAAAATATGCTTAACAGACCTCTTATTATAAGGAAATGAACAAAAAATACACTTCCTCTTCCTTACTATATAAATTGACACTAGGCTTTAGCTCTGGCAAATTGCACAGATCCTGTCTATTAAATGTTAAGTCTCCACATCCTAAAAGATATATCTGTCTATCAGAAGATAAGACTACACTAATCCCCCCTTTAGGATTGGAAATGAAATTGAAAGGGTGCTCTGGGGGAATTTGCCCTATTGGTTTAGAGCGTAGATCTCATAAAGCCCTTTTGCTGCCAAGTAGGATTGCTTATTTTTCAAATGCAGAGGATAGGATAGACATAAACTATCCTTTCCTTCCCTTTACCACAGAGTCTATGGTATTTATAAGATGATATTTTTCAGTGTCAAACTCCAGTGTTCATATATATTATAGATCTTTTGTCTTACGAGTAAGGGTTCCAAAAAGCTTTTCTAAACATATTTGCACCAATTTTAAGAAGTTCTAGAGAGCTATCTAGGGACAATCACTTTACATTAAAATATACATTTTTAATGTGTTTAATCCTTTCAGTGACAAAAATAAACATTTTAAGGGCATGTTATGAAGGATTCAGAGAGTTATACTGTACTGTAAAAGACAATTAAGTGGTGGTCTATTTGTATAATTTTTCTGAAATTTTACATACTGATTTGGTAAACCTAAATTTAACTATTTTTTTATTAATTAATTTATTTATTTTTGTTGTGTTGGATATTCGTTTCTGTGCAAGGGCTTTCTCTAGTTGTGGCAAACGGGGGCCACTCTTCATCACGGTGCGCGGGCCTCTCACTATCGCGGCCTCTCTTGTTGCGGAGGACAGGCTCCAGATGCGCAGGCTCAGTAGTTGTGGCTCACGGGCCCAGTTGCTCCGCGGCATATGGGATCCTCCCAGACCAGGGCTCGAACCCATGTCCCCTGCATTAACAGGCAGATTCCCAACCACTGCGTCACCAGGGAAGCCCTAAATTTAACTATTTTAATAAATTGACACTCTTCTGTTATTTGCTCTATTTTCTACTCTTGATCATGGTGCTGCACCATAAACTTTGAGCACTGATGGCCATGGTTAATTTTACTTGAGAATTTATTAGTAGACGGACTGCAATTGGTACCCAAAACTTAATCAAATCAAAAACATATTTAAGTGCTGCAGTGTTCGTTGCAGCACTATTTACAATAGCCAGGACATGGAAGAAACCTAAGTGTCCACTGACACATGAATGGATAAAGAAGATGTGGCACATATATACAATGGAATATTACTCAGCCATAAAAAAATGAAATTGAGTTATTTGTAGTGAGGTGGATGGACCTAGAGTCTGTCATACAGAGTGAAGTAAGTCAGAAAGAGAAAAACAAATACCATATGCTAACACATATACATGGAATGTAAAAAAAAAAAAATGGTTCTGAAGAACATAGTGGTAGGACAGGAATAAAGACGCAGACGTAGAGACTGGACTTGAGGACACGGGGAGGGGGAAGGGTAAGCTGAAATGAAGTGAGAGAGTTGTATCGACATATATACACTACCAAATGTAAAACAGATAGCTAGTGGGAAGCAGCCGCATAGCACAGGGAGATCAGCTCAGTGCTTTGTGACCACCTAGAGGGGTGGGATAGGGAGGGTGGGAGGGAGACGCAAGAGGGAGGGGATATGGGGATATATGCATACCTATAGCTGATTCACTTTGTTGTACAGCAGAAACTAACGCAACAATGTTAAGCAATTATACTCCAATAAAGATGTTAAAAATAAATAAATACATGTATATATCTCCACTCTAAAAAAAAAATCATATTTAAGGTACAAATTTCTTATGTGTGACTCTTTTAATTCATATTAATTACTCCATTTCCCTGAATAAGATAAAAATTAGTTTCTTAAAAGCTACCCTAGGGCTTCCCTGGTGACGCAGTGGTTGAGAGTCCGCCTGCCGATGCAGGGGACACAGGTTCGTGCCCCGGTCCGGGAAGATCCCACATGCCACGGAGCGGCTAGGCCTGTGAGCCATGGCCACTGAGCCTGCACGTCCGGAGCCTGTGCTCCACAACGGGAGAGGCCACAACAGTGAGAGGCCCGCGTACCGCAAAGAAAAAAAAAGCTACCCTAGGTACATATAGGAAAGACAAGTGACCTTAACAATGTTCTTTATTCCAATCCCTAAGTTTAAGTGGTTCTAGGAGGCTTTCATATATTTTACCCTCTAAAATCTCAGCTTTTTGTTACCCAACAGCACCTTCTGGGATAAGGGATATGCCTGCTAATGGCGTTATAAAACATTTCATAGACACCATTTCAAATTTATACAAAGAGGAAAAATACACAAACAGGTTTTAAAACAGGATAAAGTGTGATTAAGTCCTAAGATGAGCCAGCTGGTTTGAGGCTGGTAGAAGACACTCCCAGCACTTTGATGACAGGGGAAGTCTTGTTGGGCTGGAAATTAGTAAATTGATGTGAAATTACAAGTAATTAGCTCTAGCATTTTTCACAGACCCTCTGAAAATTAAAAAAAAAAAAAAAGCTGTTGGTTAATAGAAATAGTATAGTTGCTGAAAAATGTTTAAAATGACATAAATTAAAATGCTGTACGGTTTCATGTGTAGATGTATATTTAAGGGTATTTTGAATGTGGAACTAGATCAATCAAAGAAAAAGCTAAATGGTGACCAACCCCTGGGCTCACAGTACCTATGTGTGTCCACATCAGTTGGCTGTGACCATTACTGGCTGGACATAGCCGCTCCTTACCTGGTTCAGCTTATTCACCCCAGGTTTGGAAACACTGATGTGAGAGAAAGAATTTAGACCAACTTGAAATGTTTAGAAAGGACGAAGAAAAACATCATAGGTCTTTTGTGTTTGGTTTCTCTATTGACTGTCCAAACAACATCTCAATTCTTTGGATTAACCATACCTAAAATGTCTACTTCAGCATTAATTTACCACAAAGGATTACAGTGAACCTTAAACCAGCTGTTTTAATATCTTTTATAAGTTACATATTTATAATATATTTAAGAAATACAACTTACACATACATATATGATAATGTTAGGGGATGAAAAGATAGGATATGGGAGTGATAATGTTTAGGACCATCTTCAATGTAAATTGGAAAACTTGAACTAATTTTAATATCTCCATGGCAATTAACAACATGATAGTCAGTAGTGAAGACATATGCCCTAAAATACAACATTTCGCAAAGTCAACAGCAAATTCTTCTTTCAGCAACATAGGTTTTTTCACATAATCCTGTCGAGTATACAGCGCTATTTGTATCCATGGTATTCTGAAAAAAAACTGAATGATATTGAGCTTTGAAATATAACTGGAAAAAACATGGAAAAAAGATTGTCATAATAGAGTATTAACATTCTAAAGGACAATATTTATTAAATAGGTTTGTAATTAAATATTAAATTCATATGATACTTGATTACAAGATATATCTGTTCTAAAACAAGCAGTGAAAAGATGTGGCTGCAAATTTAACTTAGTTGCCTGTATCTATAACCAGCACACACTATTTTTTTTCCTAAAGGTAGGACATTAGATCCTCAAGACTCTGCCTTGAGATGATCAAAAACATATGGGAGTGACAAAATTGTTATAAAAGCTAGAACAATTAAAAAATATATTAAAATAATAGTCATGGTACATAACTTAGAATCCAATTTCCAAATCGACATTATAGTTGATTTAAGAAAGAGTATAAGAATGAGGATAAAGGTTACAATATGCACAGAATTTTCCAGAAAGAGTATTTAAAGCTAAGGAAGGAAATTTTGATAAAGACAAGTTAGGTTCTTTAGAGTGACTTCTTTCAATTAATAACTACTTTATGAAGCATTTTTAATACAAACTGTTAACACCAAAATATTTAAAAAATCAAAAAGACATCATTTTTATACTCCTCCTCATACCTACCGACTCTACTCTTCTCTTTGGACACTTTTTATCTCTTATTTCCTTCTTTTACCCTTCTCTTTACTCTTTATTTTATTATTCTTTATTCTCTCATTTTATTGACTAAGTTAACCAATGCCATACATCTCCAATCTACTTATACGTAAGTAATAGTAAGCAAATTTTTAATGCAAATTTCCTTTCAATTCACATAATTTCTAATTAATACAAGATATATGTCATATAATGAAAACGGTTCATTATACCTTTCTATACCATGTGTCCTTTGTGGCCACAGGAACCCTTTCCTTTCTATTTTGCTACCATATTTTATCCAGATACAGAAACACATAAAAATCCTAAATGATTTTGGGTGCCAAATTTATTGCATCAACTTTGGAAGCTCAGAACTGGAGTTATAAACTCCATTGTTTACAGTAATATTAAGACCACTAGACTTTATTCAAATAACCTTACCAGAAACTCTCTTCATCTTTTATAATATTTTACGTCATGAAACTTAGACCTTGACTTGTGGTGAAACTGATTGCTGGTTCCTAAAAGTCCTCTGATTTACTAGATATTCACTCATTATTTGTTGTGTCATGTGATATTCAGCTAAATGTTCCAATTTGGCCATATCCTTCATTAAAATGTTAAAACATTTTGAGTGTAAATAACATGTGTGTTTGTGTGGGGTGAGGGAAGTGGGGTAGAATATGAATCTTGGGGGAGAAGTTATTTACACTCAAAATGTTTTAATATTTTAATGAAGGATATGGCCAAATCAGAACATTTAGCTGAATATCAGCTCTGGCCTTGAGAAATAAACATTTCTCTCTAAGAAAGTGAAGACACATGGCAGACGAGTGTTACATTAAAACAGAAATATAGTCAAAACTATATTTGAAGGTTGATAAACACTGAAATTTTCAATAAATATTGTTGATATATATTATTTGGGAGGTGTTTCCCTTTAAACCACATTGATAAATTTGTAACAGAGAAAAACAAATCTGACTCCATCTTGGATCTATTCCTTTAGCTCTAATCTTTGTGCTCTGTTGCCTGTGCTTAGTTATGTTGGGTCTGCACCTTTGTGAAAGACTGTTTCCTATAGCCTGAAATATACATGATAGCCCTTCTCAAGGCTCTGCTTCCAAGGTTAGACCTTTAAAGGTATAACACTTTTCAGTCATATAGAGGTAAAACGTTGCAGAACAGAAAATAGCAATTGTCTTGTTGGAGGCTTATAGGAACATTGTGACCAGACCTACCTGGACAGCTGAAAGAGCAAAGGACTCCAACACCAAGAAGTTTGCAACAACCAGCCACACCCACTCCCTTCTTTGTATAAAGGAGGTCTGAGTTCTATCTTGGGTAAGATGGTTGTTTGGGACACCAGCCCACCATCTTCTCAGTCTGCTGGCTTTCTGAATAAAGTCAACATTCCTTGCCCCAGCACCTCATGGCCTGTCATGTGGCAAGCAGTACAAGTTGGAATTTGGTAACAAATTTATTCTGGAAACATTTTTTGAGTTATGATTATTCATTGGGGATGAAACCATAAACGTGACTGTCATAGGCACTGCCCCCTTGGAGCTTCCATTCTAATAAACACAGAAGATACATAAAAGCAATAACAAGTAACTGTAATAAAGTATTATGAAGAAAACAAAGTTGGTCCTGAGATAGACACTATAAAATAAAGAAAATATTTGAGATGCAAAACTTTAATGTGAATAGGAAAGCCACTGTGTACAGATGGCATTTAAGATGAGATCTAAAAGATAAGAAGGAAGTGTCTAGGAGCAGGGGTTTAAATTTCACTTTCCTTGTCTTTGAACTGGACTATGAGGAAAGTCACAATAAAAATTAACTGGCTGAAGGACTGTGTTTGTTTGTTTCCTTGGGACTGTGAAAGGGCAGTAAATAAATGTAGAATGTTTATTAAATCTTTAAAAATGTGTTCAGCATGGTTTCTATCCTCAAGAGAATTAAAATCAACTTGTGGAGACAAAATTACAAAACAAGAAATAATTAGAGGAGAAATAAAGCTCTGGAGATGTGATACTGAGTTGTAAGAAAATTAGATCTCTGTAGGCTGGAGTAATCCATCTAGAAAGTGATACAACTCCCTAGACACAGCTTTGAAGGAGATCTACTCTTTGTAGGGCAAAGATTATCATTTGTGAGCCTCCTCAAGAGAGTAAATAAGACTTGAATATATTCAACAGAGAACTCAAGTCAGTGTATAGTAGAGGGAACACTGTATTCAGAGGCTAATGATTGGGGTTTTGTTGGCCAATAAAAATGTGATCTTGGGGAAGGAAGTCATAACCATTCTTAACCATTGATAACCATTCTCAGTTTCCTCATCTATGAAGTGGAACAGTAACATCTTTCATGCCTAACAGAATGTGTGCTGTGAGAATTTAATGAGATAATGTATTTGTACAAACAGCATAGATATTAACCTATGCAAATTGTTATGGGAATAAGATTACTTGTTATTTATTTAGGATCAGGCTCTGCAGAAAGTGTTTTATGTGAATTATTCTTTTTTTTTACAAATATTCTGTAAATAAGTTTGTTTATTTTCTGGAAATGAAGTTCAATACATGGAAGCTAAATAATTTCCCATTGTCTCTTGCCTATTAAGTGAAATTGCTAACACTTAGCAGCATGTTTTTCTAACGCCTGATTCATGGCTGTTCTCAAAACCTCTTGGATGAAGTTAAGGATGAAGACTTTAATGCTAATACTTTTAATTTTAATTTAATTGCTTGATTCACTGTTAAGTTTCACTGAAGAAATTCTACTAACAAATATATCTAGATTTTAGAGATCATGTATAAAAGTCTTTTCAGGTTGCTTAAGGAGAAATGGGAATTTTGTGATGGTGTAACTGGATTACTGGATGGTATAACTGGATTAATCTACTCAAAATGTACTAATGGAACATTGTTGATTTGGAAGGAGGGACTTGTGCTTAGGCTTGTCCTGATCAAAGCTTTTTTTCATCATTGCCTCATGCTCATTTATTGTGCTTATGCATAATGGTAGATTAGTATTATTCCTGATCCATTAGATTATCTAAACTATAATTCTGGCTCAGCCCACTATGTGGCTTTGGCAACTCAGGTAGTTTTTCACTTATCTTTAAAACTAGAGGGTCTCACCAAATAACTTCTTTGGTTTCTTTCAGCTTCTAAATTTCAAAATCAAAATTCTATTATTATCTTTTTCTTCTATTTCTTTGATTAGAGAATGTCATGTAAATAAAATCACCTCTAAAAGGAAATCCAAATATAAGGACAACGGCTCAGATATGTGACTGTATGTTAATCATGCACACACATACGCACACACATACACACACACACACACACACACATCTTCCTGCATTCAGGTCCAAAATATCAAATGTAAGTAAAATGAGAAAACATTTGCCCAGATTTATTCTAAGCTCTATACATTCTTGAATTGTTAAATATAGGTCTACTAGAAGGTAATCTCTATGAAGATAAAGCCATTTTCCTGTTTTGATCACTATGGAATCCCTACAACATAGAAAGCATTTGTGACATCTTAGGTGCTTGGTATATATATATATATATATATATATATATATATATATATATATATATATATATATTTTAGTTTTTCTTTTAATTTTTAAATTTTATTTTTTTTATACAACAGGTTCTTATTAGTCATCAGTTTTATACACATCAGTGTATACATGTCAATCCCAAATGCCCAATTCATCACACCACCATCCCCACCCCACCCCACCCCCGCAGCTTTCCCCCTTTGGTGTCCATACGTTTGTTCTCTACATCTGTGTCTCAACTTCTGCCCTGCAAACTGGTTCATCTGTACCATTTTTCTAGCTTCCACATACATGTGTTAATATACAATATTTGTTTTTCTCTTTCTGACTTACTTCACTCTGTATGACAGTCTCTAGATCCATCCATGTCTCAACAAATGACCCAATTTCATTCCTTTTTATGGCTCAGTATGATTCCATTGCATATATGAACCCCAACTTCTTTATCCATTCGTCTGTTGATGGGCATTTAGGTTGCTTCCATGACCTGGCAATTATAAATAATGCTGCAATGAACATTGAGGTGCATGTGTCTTTTTCAATTATGGTTTTCTCTGGATATGTGCCCAGTAGTGGGGTTGGTGGATCATGTGGTAATTCTATTTTTAGTTTTTTAAGGAACCTCCATACTGTTCTCCTTAGTGGCTGTATCAATTTACATTCCCACCAACAGTGCAAGAGGGTTCCCGTTATTCCACACCCTCTCCAGCATTTGTTGTTTGTAGATTTTCTGATGATACCCATTCTAACTGGTGTGAGGTGATACCTCATTGTAGTTTTGATTTGCATTTCCCTAATAATTACTGATGTTGAGCAGCTTTTCATGTGATTCTTGACCATCTGTATGTCTTCTTTGGAGAAATGTCTATTTAGGTCTTCTGCCCATTTTTGGATTGGGTTGTTTTTTTTTTAATATTGAGCTGCATGAGCTGTTTACATATTTTGGAGATTAATCCTTTGTCCATTGATTCATTTGCAAATATTTTCTCCCATTCTGAGGGTTGTCTTTTCATCTTGTTTATGGTTTCCTTTACTGTGCAAAAGTTTTGAAGTTTCATTAGGTCCCATTTGTTTATTTTTGTTTTTATTTCCATTACTCTAGGAGGTGGATCAAAAAAGATTTTGCTGTGATTTATGTCAAAGAGTGTTCTTCCTATGTTTTCCCCTAAGAGTTTTATAGTGTCCGGTCTTACATTTAGGTCTCTAATTCATTTTGAGTTTATTTTTGTGTATGGTGTTAGGGAGTGTTCTAATTTTATTGTTTTACATGTAGCTGTCCAGTTTTCCCAGCACCACTTATTGAAGAGACTGTCTTTTCTCCCCTGGATATTCTTGCCTCCTTTGTCATAGATTAGTTGACCATAGGTGCATGGGTTTAAATCTGGGCTTTCTATCTTGTTCCATTGATCTATGTTTCTGTTTTTGTGCCTTGATTACTTGATATTGTCTTGATTACTGTAGCTTTGTAGTATAGTCTGAAGTCAGGGAGTCCGATTCCTCCTGCTCTGTTTTTTTACCTCAAGACTGCTTTGGCAATTCAGGGTCTTTTGTGTCTCCATACAAATTTTAAGATTTTTTGTTCTAGTTCCATAAAAAATGCCATTGGTAATTTGATAGGCATTGCATTGAATCTGTAGATTGCTTTGGGTATTATAGTTATTTTCACAATATTGATTCTTCCAATATAAGAACATGATATGTCCCTCCATCTGTTGGTATCATCTTCAATTTCTTTCGTCAATGTCTTATAGATTTCTGCATACAGGTCTTTTTTCTCCCTAGGTAGGCTTATTTCTAGGTATTTTATTCTTTTTGTTGCAATGGTAAATGGGAGTGTTTCTTTAATTTCTCTTTCAGATATTTCATCATTAGTGTATAGGAATGCAAGAGATTTCTTTGCATTAATTTTGTATCCTGCAACTTTACCAAATTCATTGATTAGCTCTAGTAGTTTTCTGGTGGCATTTTTAGGATTCTGTATGTATAGTATCATGTCATCTGAAAACAGTGACAGTTTTAATTCTTCTTTTCCAATTTGTATTCCTTTTATTTCTTTTTCTTCTCTGATTGCCATGGCTAGGACTTCCAAAACTATGTTGAATAATAGTGGTGAGAGTGGACATCCTTGTCTTGTTCCTGATCTTAGAGGAAATGTTTTCAGTTTTTCACCATTGAAAATGATGTTTGCTGTGGGCTTGTCATATATAGCCTTTATTATTTTGGGGTAGATTCCCTCTATGTGTACTTTCTGGAGAGTTTTTATCATAACTGGGTGTTGAATTTTGTCAAAAGCTTTTTCTGCATCTATTGGGATGATCATATGGTTTTTATTCTTCAATTTGTTAATATGCTGTATCACATTGATTGATTTGCATATATTGAAGAATCCTTGCCTCCCTGGGATAAATCCCACTTGATCATGGTGTATGATCCTTTTAATGTGTTGTTGGATTCTGTTTGCTAGTATTTTGTTGAGGATTTTTGCATCTATACTCACCAGTGATACTGGTCTGTCATTTTCTTTTTTTGTTTATCTTTGTCTGGTTTTGGTATCAGGGTGATCATGGCCTCTTAGAATGAGTTTGGGAGTGTTCCTTCCTCTGCAATTTTTTGGAAGAGTTTGAGAAGGATGGGTGTTAGCTCTTCTCTAAATGTTTGATAGAATTCACCTATGAAGCCATCTGGTCCTTGACTTTTTTTGTTGGAAGATTTTTAATCACAGTTTCAATTTCATTACTTGTGATTGGTCTGTTCATATTTTCTATTTCTTCCTGGTTTAGTCTTGGAATGTTATACCTTTCTGAGAATTTGTCCATTCCTTTCAGGTTGTCCATTTTATTGGCATAGAGTTGCTTGTAGTAGTCTCTTAGGATACTTTGTATTTCTGTGGTGTCTGTTGTAACTTCTCCTTTTTCATTTCTAATTTTATTGATTTGAGTCCTCTCCCTCTTTTTCTTTCTTTTTTTTTTCCTGGTCAGTCAGTTTTATTGAAAAATATAACACATAATCTTTAGTGTTAGTGCAAGTGTGATGGAAGCAAAGAATGAGTTAGAAGGGGTAAGGACAGAGATCCCTGGAAGAATAAGACATAAAACATTTAAGAACAACTGGTTTAGGTCTATCAGCCAGAATAAACATCCATTACTTTGTATTCAGTAATAATTTTAGGCATGAATTAAATTATAGCAAAGTAAGGTAATATATATTAACTTGTTGGGGGTTTTTGTGGGTATTTTAAAATTTTTTAAAAAATGTTTTCACACACACTGTATTTTATTTTTACAAGAGATAAACTGACACCAAGCACTGTAAATGGATGACCAAAACAAAAGCAACAATGATTGCAATTACCAAACACAAAACACACTCATACTATGTCATAATATTGACATTCCATCCAGTAATCCTCCACTGTAACAGCTCCTTTAATTTGCAGTGAAAATTGATTTATATATTTTTTGCCTGTGAGTCCTTGTGGGATTTTTTTTTTATTCAAACAGAAACTCACAAAAATTATAATCCTCATCAGTTCACTCAGTCCCATGTAATTAATTTTTTTTCATCTTCATCTTTTGTTAGCACTTTTATGAATTCATCAGTTTTACATTAGAGTTCTGAAAATGCTTATTAGTTCAGTTCAGTAGTATAGTCAATTACTAGAAACCTGCACTTGTCAGAGTCTTTTCCATGAATTCCTTGAAGATGAAACCCTTTTATAGGAACATTTTTGCAAAAGCATCAGAGTACACCCAGAACTGTCTGTAAATGAGAAAAGACTTAAAAATGACCATGGTTAAGGATTTGATGAAAATTCATAATAATGCAATTGACAAGGAAACTTAGTTATTACTGAGATATACATTTTAAAGTAATAACTAGAATTATGGCTTATAACATTATACCAGAACATATAAGATTTTTAGAAATTTCATGTAATGTCTGAAACATTTATGTTAACATATTTCCATACAAATAACCCAATGAAAGTCTAGTATTAGTTTTTTTGTTTGTTTTTTTATACTGCAGATTCTTATTAGTCATCAATTTTATACACATCAATGTATACATGTCAATCCCAATCACACAATTCATCCCTCTTTTTCTTGATGAGTCTGGCTAATGGTTTATCAATTTTGTTTATCTTCTCAAAGAACCAGCTTTTACTTTTATTGATCTTTGCTGTTGTTTCTTTGTTTCTATTTCATTTATTTCTGCTCTGATCTTTATGATTTCTTTCCTTCTGCTAACTTTGGGTTTTGTTTGTTCTTCTTTCTCTACTTCCTTTAGGTGTAAGGTTAGCTTGTTTATTTGAGATTTTTCTTGTTTCTTGAGGTAGGCTTGTATAGCTATAAACTTTCCTCTTAAAACTGCTTTTGCTGCATCCCATAGTTTTTGGATCATCACATTTTCATTGTCATTTGTCTCTAGGTATTTTTTGATTTCCTCTTTGATTTCTTCAGTGATCTCTTAGTTATTTAGTAACGTATTGTTTAGCCTCCATGTGTTTGTGTTTTTTATGTTTTTTTCCCTGTAATTGATTTCTAATCTCACAGCATTGTGGTCAGAAAAGATGCTTGATATGATTTCAATTTTCTTAAATTTACTGAGCCTTGGTTTGTGACCCAAGATGTGATCTGTATTGGAGAATATTCTGTGTGCACTTGAGAAGAAAGTGTAATCTGCTGTTTTTGGATGGAATGTCCTACAAATATCAATTAAATCTATCTGGTCTATTGTGTCATTTAAAGCTTCTCTTTCCTTATTTATTTTAATTTTGGATGATCTGTCCATTGGTGTAAGTGAGGTGTTAAAGTCCCCCACTATTATTGTGTTACTATTGATTTCCTCTTTTATAGCTGTTAGCAGTTGCCTTATGTATTGAGGTGCTCTTATGTTGGGTGCATATATATTTATAATTGTTATGTCTTCTTCTTGGATTGATCCCTTGATCATTATGTAGTGTCCTTCCTTGTCTCTTGTAACATTTTTTATTTTAAGGTCTATTTTATCTGATATGAGTATTGCTACTCCAGCTTTCTTTTGATTTCCATTTGCATTGAATATCTTTTTCCAGTCCCTCACTTTCAGTCTGTATGTGTCCCTAGGTCTGAAGTGGGTCTCTTGTAGACAGCATATACATGAGTTTGTTTTTGTATCCATTCAGCAAGCCTGTGTCTTTTGGTTGGAGCATTTAATCCATTCACGTTTAAGGTAACTATCGATATGTATGTTCCTATGACCATTTTCTTAATTGTTTTGGGTTTGTTTTTGTAGGTCCTTTTCTTCTCTTGTGTTTCCCACTTAGAGAAGTTCCTTTAACATTTGTTGTAGAGCTGGTTTGGTGGTGCTGAATTCTCTTAGCTTTTGCTTGTATGTAAAGCTTCTGATTTCTCCATCGAATCTGAATGAGATCCTTGCCGGGTAGAGTAATCTTGGTTGTAGGTTCTTCCCTTTCATCACTTTAAGTATATCATGCCACTCCCTTCTGGCTTGTAGAGTTTCTGCTGAGAAATCAGCTGTTAACCTTATGGGAGTTCCCTTGTATGTTATTTGCCATTTTTCCCTTGCTGCTTTCAATAATTTGTCTTTAATTTTTGCCAATTTGATTACTATGTGTCTCGGCGTGTTTCTCCTTGGGTTTATCCTGTATGGGACTCGCTGCGCTTCCTGGACTTGGGTGGCTATTTCCTTTCCCATGTTAGGGAAGTTTTTGACTATAATCTCTTCAAATATTTTCTCTGGTCCTTTCTCTCTTTCTTCTTCTTCTGGGACCCCTATAATGAGAATGTTGTTGCATTTAATGTTGTCCCAGAGGTCTCTTAGGCTGTCTTCATTTCTTTTCATTCTTTCTTCTTTATTCTGTTCTGCATCAGTGAATTCCACCATTCTGCCTTGCAGGTCACTTCTCTATTCTTCTGCCTCAGTTATTCTGTGACTGATTCCTTCTAGTGTAGTTTTCATTTCAGTTATTGTATTGTTCATTTCTGTTTGTTTGTTCGTTAATTCTTCTAGGTCTTTGTTAAACATTTCTTGCACCTTCTCGATCTTTGCCTCCATTCTTTCTCTGAGGTCCTGGATCATCTTTACTATCATTATTCTGAATTCTTTTTCTGAAGGTTGCCTATCTCCACTTCATTTAGTTGTTCTTCGGGGGTTTTATCTTGTTCCTTCATGTGGTATATAGCCCTCTGCCTTTTCATCTTGTCTATCTTTCTGTGAATGTGGTTTTTGTTCCACAGGCTGCAGGTCTGTAATTATTCTTGCTTCTGCCGTCTTCCCTCTGGTGGATGAGGCTATCTAAGAGGCTTGTGTAAGTTTCCTGGTGGGAGGGACTGGTGGTGGGTAGAGCTGACTGTTCGGTGCTTGATATTTATTTAATGAATGAATAATGGTGAACATTCATGTGTCTCCTGTAATGTAATTGGAACTCTGTTATTAATCATTTAAATCATATGAAAACTATGATACCTACTGTAAGGTAGGCATGATCCTTAAAGTATTATCTCAATTAATTCTTAAAATCTCACTCTGAAATATGTACTACTATGATCATCCCTGTATTATGCACTAGGAAAATGAGGCCTAGCATAAGATCAACTTTCTCAACATACAGTGATCAGAAATAAAAAATCGAGCCTCACAAGCTTATTTATATTTTCTCTTTCTTTTTAAGGACAATAACATTTTAAGACATACATATAATCAGATGTTTCTAGTGGGAAGAGAGAATAAAGTTTTCAAAAGCATAGAAATCTATTAAGGACTTCATAGAAAAATATGAAGCGAACTTAAAATGCTCAAGGTCTTTCATTTTATTCATGGAAGATCCTGTAGGAAGTAAGACTGGTGAAACTATTTAGATGAACGGTTGAAAATTATGCATTGTGAATTCAGTTATGGTTTAGAGGAAAACTGAATCAACACAAGGCCTGGATCAATTAACGACTTCCTTTCCTGTATTTCTGAGGCACAAGTTCTAGAGTTTTAATTCTCTTAACAAATGTAAGAGCTTATCTTTCTCTCACTCACACACACACACAAACACACACACACACACACAATTCTAACGTAAAACAAATAGGTATATTTAGGTAAGTTAATTTTCCAATAGAAGTTTTGGAAAAGGCTTTCCTAGTACTTTAAATGCTTCTATGTTATGATAGAGAAGCCAGTAATTATTCCACTTAATTTGTAGTCTCTGAAAGTTGCTAAAAGTTTGTCAAGTCTCTTGAAATTGTGTAGAATGAATCTCTGTGTAGCATTCTCATTTCATCATCCAAATGAAAACCAGACACTGAGGCTGTAATTTCCTGTTTGTTCTCAGTTTTCCCAAGTGTATGTGCCAACTGTGTATGAAGAATATATGGGTATTAAGTCTCAAGATATATAGCTAACTGAGGAAAACTTGATGTAGTGTAAGCCCTGGAAGGTGATTTTCTCTCTCCTAAAACAAGTACCTGATTTAAACTTTGATTGCTGAGGCATCCTCTCCTAAGAGGCACCACTTCAAGGAGGCATCCACTTCAAAAAAGGCATCCATTTCAAAGATAACTATCACAAACAAACAGGTTTCCAGCCTCTTGACTAGATAAAGACCCTCCCTGGCTCCCCCACCAAGCTCCTTTGTTTTAGAGATCTTGGTTGATTTCCATAACTGACCATTAGAGCGCCTATTTTTTTTTTCTCTTCCTGCTTTACTTTCCTGTTCTTATGTTTTAAATTCACCAATAAAGAGTGAGCCCACAAAATCCTAGACAATTACCTTCAATCCCAATAAAAGCAGAGTCCCAGGCCCATGCTCTCTTTCTCTACCAGTGACCTGGCTATGTGGCTGCAGGTGTGCCACGTGCTTTCCAGGACCTGTGAGTAATAAACCTTTTTTTTTTTTTTTTTCAGTTTTCTGACAGTTATTGCTGAGGGTTTCTTGCAGTTGTAATAATCACGAAGATCTGTCCAGCCATAAGGTTATCACTAAGCTAAGACCAGCACAAAACACTTGAAATTGCTCTACATATCACAAATTAAAACTACTCTCAACTCCATAGGGACATACTACAGTGCATGCCGTTAGCAACTTAATTTACTTGCTATTTCATTGACTTACCTCAGGACAAACATCTCTGAATGAAAAAGCAAACCACTAGAGCTGGCAACTCTTCAAAGGCATCTAATTACAAGAATAAGTTGTATCATCTGAGGCTGTGTTCCCCATTTTGGCATTTGCTATTTATCAACAAGGTCATCTAATTCTGGGTAATCACACTGGCTTTTTATTTTGGGTAGAATACCATTTTTATTTTAAAAAATTAGTTTCTGGTTCCTATGTAAGAAGCTTGAAAGTTGCCACTCTGTCCTAACAACAAGTAGAAAACTGAAGAAATTGAAAAATCAGCAACTGTTCTTGGATTCATAAGAGAGGGGAGAACAGGGGGTAAACCATTGCCCCCAAGATGGAAGAAACAGACAGGAAAATACAGGGAGTCATGGCTTAGCAGAGACTCAGCAGAAACCATCTCAAGAATTAGAGCTGGGGTAGAAAACCTGAATTGTAATTGATGAGTTGCTAGATGCACAGTGTGGAAAGTTTGAGAGTTAAAAATTCCATGGGGACCTGGTAATAGAGAGACCCCTGCAATATTGTGAGATTTATCTTCTGGAACTGGACCAGATTCCCACAGTAAATATTAAAGGAAAATCCCTTGTGCTTCCAGCAGGGAGAAGAGGTAAAGAAACCATCTTGAAATATACTAGAACACTCTGTTCTCAACAAATCCTGCCCTTGCGGAAATTAATTAACCGAAACCTAATCTTCTGGGGGATTATCAGAGTTTAATTGACCTTGAGCAGGGAAATTACCAACTCCAGCTGGCTCTAGTCTTCTATTTGGGAGAAGGGAAATATTCGGTTTCAGCCTACGCCAACCATCCTGGTCCATCTAGCCATGGAGAAAAAAACAAAAGAAACTCTCATGTAGTTTACAGTCTAGAGGCATAGATTCACTAAAAGACTGAGACCTAATCATAGGACTATAGAATGCTTCCCCTCCCCCCCATACTTACCACATTATTAAAGGCCTATTTACAACAGTTCCTTTTACCTAGTACATCATGTCTGGCCATCAAGAAAAAGTTGCAAGGTAGGGGCTTCCCTCATGGTCCAGTGATTAAGAATCTGGCTTCCAGTACAGGAGACATGGGTTCAATCCCTGTTTGGGGGACTAAGATCCCACATGCCATGGGGCAAGCAAGCCTGTGTGCCACAACTACTGAGCCCCAGAGCTACAACGAAGAGCTTGCACACTGCAGTGAAAGGTCCCACATGCCGCATTGAAGATCCCATATGCCACAACTAAGACCTGAAGCAGCCAAATAAATAAATAAATAATTTTTTAAAAAAGGAAAGAAAAGTTGCAAGTATGCCAAGAGGCAAAAAAATTGGAAGAGATAGAGGAAGGATCAGAAACAGACATGGTAGGGATATTGGAATTATCAGACTGGGAATTTAAAACAGCTATGATTAATATCTAAAGTCTCTAATGGATGAAGTAGACAGTAAGTGAGAACAGATGGGCAGTGTAAACAGAGACATGGAAATCCTAACAAAGACCCAAAAAGAAATGCTAAAAATCAAAAACACTATAACAGAAATGAAAAATGCCATGCCTTTGAAAGGCTTTTTGGTAGACAACAAAATATCTATAGACTGTGAGACAACTACAGACTTTGTAACATATGCATAATGGGACTATCAGAAGAAGAATAAGGAGAGAAAAAAACTCAGAAGAAATACTAATATTTGAAACAATATTGACAGAAAGTTTCCCTAAATTAATGTCAAACACTACACCTCAGATCCAGGAAGTTGAGAACACCAAACAGAAAAAATGCAAAAAAAAAAAAAAAAAGGAATATAATTTTCAAACTGTACAAAAGTAAAGATAAAGAAAAAATTCTGAAAGAAGCTGTGGGCAGGGAGGGACAGAAACACCTTACCAATAAAAGAACAAAGATAACAATTATAATTGACTTTTCCTCAAAAACCATGAAAGCAAGAAGAGAGTGGAGTGAAATATTTAAAGCACTGAGAGAAAAAAGCCTACCAACCTAGAAATCTGTACCCAGATAAATTAGCCTTCAAAAGTGAAAGAGAAATAAAGATTTTCTCAGACAAAAATTGAGAGAATTTCTTGCCAGTAGACTTGACTTGCAAGGAACGTTAGATGAAATTCTTTAAAAGAGACAGGGAGAAAATTATAGGGGGAAACCTGGATCTACATAAAGAAAGGAAGGGCATAAAAGAAAGAACAAGTGAAGGTAAAATAAAACCTTTTATTCTTAATTGGTCTAACAGATAACAATTTGTTCAAAATATAATAATACCAATGATGTATTTGATTACTTATATATATGTCTTATGCATATATATATATATGATGCTTGCCCTTCTGTCAGGACCAGCTAACCCATGTTCAGCTGCTGTTCACATAAAACCCTTCTCAACTCTGGCCTTCAAAGTTCTCATTTGAATACAGGCATACCTTGGAGATATTGAGAGTTTGCTTCCAGTCCACCACAATACAGTGAATATTGCAATAAATCAAGTCACACCAATTTTTTGGTTTCCCGGTGCATATAAAAGTTATGTTATACTATATTATAGTATATTAAGTGTGCAATAACATTTTCTCTTAAAAACAATATACATACATTAATTAAAAAATAATTTATTGTTTGAAAATGCCAACCATCATCTGAACCTTCAGCCAATCCTAGTAGTAACATGAAAGATCACTGAGGGTATTCCCTGGTGATCCAGTGGTTAGGGCTCCACACTTCCACAGTAGGGGACACAGGTTTGATCCCTGGTCGGGGAAATAAGATCCCATGTGCCCTGCAGCACAGCCAAAAAAAAAGAGAAAGATTGCTGATCACAGATCATCATAATAAATAAGATAACAGTGACAAAGTTTGAAATATTGTGAGAATTAAAAAGTGACACAGAGACATGAAATAAGCAAATGCTGTCAGGAAAACAGTTCTAATAGACTTGCTTGACATAGGGTTGCCACAAACCTTCAATTTGTAAAAAGCACAAATTGCAAAATGCAATAACACAAAGTGTAGTAAAACAAGGTATGCCTGTATTTGCACCTGTGGCAGCTCCACCCAAGCCTGCAACCTAGGCTTCAAGGTTCACCACCACAGCCCTCCTACATTGCAGCTTAGTGTCCATGGTGTGGGGTTTGGGGGGACGTGGGGGTCCCACCTGCTCCCCCAGGGTCTTGTGCATGTCACTGACTGCCAGCAATGGCCAGGTATGGGCCCTACACTCCAGCATCATCCATTTTCAGGGCTAGTTGATTCAGCAGGTGAGTTGCTACACAGTCCTTAGTGGATTCTGACTTCAATGACCACTGTCCTGATTTTTATCTGAATAGTTTATTTCTGTTAATGATAGGGTATTTCCTCAACAAATTCAAAAAATTAATTTCCTAACAGGGAATGATAAGGTAAATCTAGAGAAGTTAACCCATAGCATTATCTTGAAACTTCAGAGAAATTTTTGTACGTAAGTTTATATATATATATATATATATATACATATATATATACTGAAGTTATATACATATGCATACATAGTCACATATATATGTATATTTGATTATGTATGTTTATATATAAGTGAATGAATGACCACAGTGATACAAGGAACAGGGAAGAGGAATTATTTTGTTATAAGATATTTACACTACCCATGAAATGGTATAGTGTTATTTGAAAGTAGACTTGGATTAACTGTCAATGTACATTGTAAACTCTAGGGCAACCATCAAAAGAAGTAAAAACAAAAGTATAACCAATATGCTAAGAAAGGAGAGAAAATGGAATCATATAAAATGCTCAATTAAAATTATAAAAGGCAGAAAGAGAGTGGAGGACAAAAATATGAACAAAAAACAAGGATAACAAATAGAAAACAGTAGTGAATATGGTAAATATTATTCTAGTTATATCACTAATCACTTTGAATGTCAAAAAGTGAAAAACAGATTGTCAGAGTGGATCAAAAAAACAAGACCCAACTATATTCTGATTTCATGAAACCCACGTTACATATAAATAAACATGTAGATTAATAATAAATGGATGGAAAAAGATATACCATGCTAACACTAAGCAACAGAAAGCAAAAGTAGCTATTTTACTTTCAGAAAGAGTAGGCTTCAAGGTAAGGAAAGTTATCGAAGATAAAGAAGAGCATTATATAATGATAAAGTGAGCAGTTATCCAGGAACACATAACAATCCTTAATGTGTAGGCACCTAACAACAGAACTACAAACTAAGTAAGACAAAAGCTTATAGAATTGAAAAAAGAAATAGATGAGTATCATAGTTGGAGACTTCAACAACACTCTATCAGAAAGGAACAGGTATAGCAGGCAGAAAATTAGTAAGGATAGAACTTGATTAAACAATACCTTCAACTACTGGATATAATTAATAACTATAAACTTCTTCATCCAACAATAGCAGAATATACATTCTTCTCAAGCTCACATGGGGCACTGACCAATATAAACCATATTCTAGGCCAAAAGCACATCTTAACAGATTTTAAAGAATAGAAATCATACAATGTCTACTCTCAGACCACAATGGAATTAAACTAGAAATCAAGAGCAAAAAGATAACTAGAAAATTCCAAAATATGTGGAGATTAAACAACATACTTCTAAATAACACATGGGCCAAAGAAGAAATCTGAAGAGAAGTTTAGAAATATTTTGAACTTAATGAAAAGGAAAACACAGCTTATTGAAATTTGTGGGATGCAGCAAGCAGTGCTTAGAGGTACACTGTGTGCATTAGAAAGGATTCAAAAACATGAAAAGAAGAAATATATAAAATCCAAGTTTTCACTGTAGGAAACTAGAAAAAGAAGAGCAAAATAAATCCAAAGTAAGCAGAAGGAAAGAAATAATAAGAATTTAAGAAGAAATGAATAGAATTGAAAACAAGAAATCAACAGAGAAAATCAGTGAAATCAATATCTGGGTCATTGAAAAGATCAATAAAATGAATAAGTTTCTTGCCTGTCTAACTAAGGAAAAAAGAAGGACATAGATTTCTAGTATCGTATGTGAAAGAGGGGGCATCACTGTAGATCCTATGGACATTAAAAGGATAATAAAGGGATACTATGAACAACTCTATGCCCACAAATTTGATAACCTAGATAAAATTGACCATTTCCTTTAAAGAACTCACACAAGAAAAAGATCAACAATCTGAAGAGGTCTATATCTATTAAAGAAATTGAATCTATAATTAATAACCTTAAAAAATAAAAAGAAGCAGGCCCAGATGTGTTTACTGGTGCATTCTACAAACATCTGATGAAGAAAGTATACTGATTGTCCACAATCTCTTTCAGAGGATAGGAACAGAGGAAATACTTCCTAACTCATTCTAAGAGGCCATTTCCCTAATACTAATACATTCCCCTAAAACAAGATAAAGACACTACAGGAAAACTATAGATCAATATCTCTCATGAACATGGATGCAAAAAAAAAAAATTATACACCATGACCACAAGGGTATGTATGCAAGGCTAGTTCAACATTCTAAAATCACTTAATGTAATCTATCACATTATCAGGGTAAAAAGGAAAAATTACATGATCATATCAGTAGATGCAGAAAAAGTATCTGACCAAACCTAATGCTCATTCATGATAAAAACTCTCAATTAATTAGAAGTAGAGGGGAACTACCTCAACCTGATAATAAATATATACAAAAAACTTACAGTTAACATCATAATTAATAATTGGAAATATGAAACTTTCTTGCTAAGATCTGGTATAAGGCAAGGATATCCCTGCTCACCAACGTTTTTCAATATTATGCTGGAAATACTAGATAACAGAATAAAACAAAAAAAGGAAATAATAGCTATAAAGATTGAAAAGGAAATGATAACACTGTCTTTTTTATACAGATGACATGACTGTCTGTGTAGAAAGACATCTGAAAGAATCATCAACAACAACAAAACTCCTCCAATGAATAAATGGAATTTTAAAACAAAAACATAATATCATCTACATTAGTACCCAAAAACTTGAACTAAAGTATAAATATAACAAAATATATGCAAGATCTATATAAGGAAAACTATAAAACTCTGACAAATGAAATTAAAGTAGAACTAAATAAATAAAGAGATATTAGATGTTCATGGATAGATTCAATATCGTCAAGATGTCAGTTCTGTGCAACTTGATCTGTGGATTCAATACACTTCTAATCAAAATCCCAACAAGTTATTTGTGGATATCAACAAACTGATTCTAGAGTTTATGTGGAGAGTCAAGAGACCTAGAACAGCCAATACAATATTGAAGGCGAAGAAGAAAGTTAAAGGACTTACATTACCCAACTTTAAGACTTACTGTAAAGCTACAGTAATGAAGACCACGTGGTGTTGGTGAAAGAATAGACAAATAATCTATGGAACAGAGAGCCCAAAAATAGACCCCTATAAATAAAGTCAACTGGTCTTTGAGCAAAGGCAATATACTGTATCAAAGGTAGTCTTTTCAACAAGTGGTACTGAAACTAGACATCCACAGGCAAAAAAAAAAAAAAAAAAAAAAACTAGACAGATTTTATACCCTTCACTAAAATTAGCTCAAGATGGATAATGGATCTAAATGTAAAATACAAACTATGACCTAAAAGATAACATAGGAGAAAACCTACATGATCTTAGTTATTGTGATGTCTTTTTAAAATACAACACCAAAGGCATGATCCATGAAATAAATAATTCATAAGCTGAACTTTATTAAAATTAAAAGCTTCTGGAAAGGCAATGTTTAGAGAATGAGGAAACAAGTCACAGATCGGGAATAATGTTTGAAAAAGATACATCTGATAAATGACTGTCATCTAAAATATTCAAAGAACTCAAACTCAAAAATAAAACAAACAACCCTATTAAGGACCTTAACACACCAATGAAGATATACAGATGGCAAATAAGCATAAAAAATGCTTTACATAATATGTCATCAGGGAAATACAATTTAAAACAACAATGCGATACTGCTACACACCTATTCGAATGACCCAGATCCAAAAATGACAGTGCCAAATGCTGACAAAGATGTGGAGCAAAAATAACTCTTATTCACAGCCAGTGGGAATACAAAATGGTACAGTCATTTTAAAAGACAGGACATTTAGTAGGTGAATGCTTAAATAAACTGTGGTATATGCAGATAATGTTATATTCTTTAGCATGAAAAAGAAATGAGCCATCAAGCCATGGAAAGACTTGGAGGAAATGCATATTTCTAAATGAAAGAAGCCAATCTGAAAAGGCTACCTAAGGTATGATTCCAGCTACATATATGACCTACTGAAAAGGCAAAACGATGGAGATAGTAAAAAGATTAGTGGCTGCTAAGGGCTGAGGCAGAGAAGAGATGAACAGACAAAGACAGGATTTTTAGGGCAGTGAAAAACTCTGTATGATACTGTAATGGTGAATACATGTCATGGTATATGTCCAAACCCATAGAATGTACACCAAGACTGAACCATAATATAAACTGTGGATTTGAGGTGCTGTGTCAATGTAGGTCATTGCAGTAGGTCAACTGCAACAAATTTACAACTCTGGTGGTGGATGCTGATATTGGGGGAGGGTATGCATTGTAGAAACAGGGTATATATGGGAAATCTACACCTTCCCCTCAATTTTTTATGACAAAAACTGCTCTTAGAAAGTGTCTTAAAATCTAAAGAAGATAATAATTTAAGGAATAACCTCCATAATATAAACTGAAAGGAATAAAATATAAAGAATAATAGAAAATAATATTCAGAAAAAGATATCAATAAAAAGTAAATGTTTTGGGCTTCCCTGGTGGCGCAGTGGTTGAGAGTCCACCTGCCGATGCAGGGGACACGGACTCGTGCCCCAGTCCGGGAAGATCCCACATGTCACGGAGTGGCTGGGCCCGTGAGCCATGGCCGCTGAGCCTGAGCATCCGGAGCCTGTGCTCCGCAGCGGGAGAGGCCACAGCAGTGAGAGGCCCAAGTACCGCAAAAAAAAAAAGTAAATGTGTTCACAACTAAATAAACTCATAGAAAAAGATCAGATTTGTGGTTACCAGAGGTAGGGTCTTGGCGGGAGGGGGAATTGGATGAAGATAGTCAAAAGGTACAAACTTCCAGTTATAAGATAAATAAGTACTTGGAATGTAATGTACAACAGGATAAATATAATTAATAATTAACTCTGTTCTGTGTTATCTATGAAAGCTGTTAAAAGTAAATCTTTGCTTGTTCTCAACACAAGCAAAAATGTTTTTTAAATTTTTAACTATTATTTTTCTATTTCTTTAGTTTTATATCTATACAAGATGATGGATATTCACTAAAATTTTGTGATGTATACAAGTCAAATCATTCTACTGTACACCTTAAACTTATATAGTGCTGTAAGTCAACTATATCTCAATAAAACTGGAAGAAAAAAAGTAAATATTTTTATAGAAAGGATACTTACACATTGTTTTTAGAAAGCCATGTAGTGATAGAGATTCATAAGGTTCTTCATATGTTCTGCTCATGTATTTCCTATTTTTGAAATCTAAAGAAATCAAATGATCAGAGTATGAAAAAAATACATATCACAGATACATCACTACTATTATTGAAAAATAAAACAACCTAAGAGTTCAATAATATTTGATAACTTAAAGCAATCTATTGTCTAGCCATAGGATGGAATATTAATCATTGTTCAACTTCTTTTACACTACAACAGCCATGAAAAGTATAGTGAATTTTTTTTATTGGTGTATAATTGATTTACAATGTTGCATTAGATTCAGGTGTACAGCAAAGTGAATCTGTTATACAAATACATATATCCACTCTTTTTAAGATTCTTTTCCCATATAGGCCGTTACAGAGTATTGAGTAGAGTTCCCTGTGCTATAGAGTAGGTCCTTATTAGTTATCTATTTTATACATAGCAGTGTGTATGTGACTATCTCAACCTTCTAATTTATCCCTCTCTCCTTACCACCCACCCCGTAACCTTAAGTTTATCTTCTACGTATGTAACTATTTCAGTTTTGTAGATAAGTTCATTTGTAGCCTTTTTTTAGATTCCACATATAAGTGATATCATATATTTGTCTTTCTCTGTCTGACTTACTTCACTCAGTATGACAATCTCTAGTTCCATCCAAGCTGCTACAAATGGCATTATTTTGTTCTTTTTTTATGGCTGAGTAATATTCCATTGTATGTATGTACCACATCTTCTTTATCTATTCCTCTGTTGAGGGACATTTAGGTTGCTTCCATGTCCTGGCTATTGTGAATAGTGCTGCAATGAACATTGAGGTACATGTATCTTTTCAAATTATGGTTTTCTCTGGATATATGCCCAGGAGTGGGATTGCTGGATCATATGGTAGCTCTAATTTATTTTTTAAGGAACTTCCATGTTGTTCTCCATAGTGGCTGTACCAGTTTGCATTCCCACCAACAGTGTAGGAGCATTCCCTTTTCTCTACACCCTCTCCAGCATTTGTTTGTAGACTTTTCGATGTTGGCCATTGCATAGTAAATGTTGATAAGTGAAAATACAAAGTAGCATAGACAATATGAGTAGAATTATTTTTAATCTATAAATAGAATATCAAAATGCTAATGATAATCCATCTATGCATCAGATATTAATTATCTATTATATTTCCAGCACTGTATTACCATGAACATTTATCTTTTTGAATTTTCTGTTTTGAAAATAAAAAATAAAGACAGCACTTACAGGGTTTAGTATAGGGACAATGGAACTAGAATGATAACGATCAACTTTAGGCTGTGGTCTTGTTGAGATGCCTCTACTGAACTTTCCTACTATTAAAATCCTGTTTAATTCCCTTTTCTCCAAAGTATTGTACGAGATGTAGCTGTGTAAGATGATTGTTATTTTTCTTAAGCATTTCATAGAATTCACCTGTGAAATCTTCTGAGCTTTGTGTTTTCTTCTTTGTGGATATGTTTCCTACAAAAAAATTACGTTTCTTTAATAGATATAGGAGTATTTTTAGTTTTTGTTCGATTTTGTGTCAGTTTTATCAAGTTGTATTTTTCAAGAAATTTATCCACTTCAGTTACAAATTTGTTGGAATAGAGAGATATGTTCAAAATACTCTCTCACTATGTCTGTAGGATCTGTAGTGTCTGCCATTTGGTGATATGGTTTCTTTTTTCTCTCTCTTTCTTACATTCTAGCTAGGGGTATCACTTTCTTTTTCTATTTTCAAAGAACTAACTTTTGTCTTTTTTCATTTTTCTCTATTTTTTTAATGTTGTTGATGTGTAGAGTTTCTGGATTTTGTTACATTACTCCAAAGAAATTTTATTTTGTTTTGTTTCATTTACCAAGAAATAACTTGGTTAGACTCAAACTACAAAATCTGTCTCTTGGGTAAAAACTGAAATCTCTATATAGTTTATGTATCTTTAGCTCAGCTATTTTGAGCCTACCCCATGCATGCATATTTCTGCAGTCAGAATCTAAAGACAGAAATATAGCACCCTCTCCCTCATTGTGTTCTTTTAGAGATTCTCCCATCACTTTTCAGAAGCTGTAGTTGCCCCAAGTTCTAGCCTCTAAATCTTTTTAAAATTGGAATTTTATTTTAGTTTTTTGTTTATTGGAGTTTTAGCTTCCCCACACAGAGATAACATGGTCATTCCTCAAGTTAGAAGCTGTAAAGGAAAAACAAAAAAACAAAACAAACAAACACAACACCTTACTCTGTGCCACGGCCCTTTTTCAATATCAAATTGGTTTGAGAATCTGTCTTTATGTGTTAAGTTTTTGTATTTTGTGCAGTGTTTGTAATTGTTATTGACGGAGAACTTACTTGTTCATGATGAAAATGGAATTTCTTCCTTTTTCCTCTAGACAAGTTCCAATCTTCTTTAGAGGACTTTCTTACTCTCTGGAACACAGTGTCCCATACCCATCTTGTACCTTCCCCATCCCAGCTTGGGAGGCAGACATTTAAAGAGCCCTAGACATTTTTATTGAATAATGGTATTTACAAACCAAAATCTTGGGGCTGGATATATTCATTGATATTGGAGTGTTATTGTACATGAGTATATGTACATAAGTATACATGCATGCTTATCTATTTTCATATCTCTTTATTTCTATTTTTAAAAAACACGTTTTCGTATTGACACCACTGTGCCACTGGATTCATTCTCCAAAAGTGAGAATGTTCCTTCTGCCTAACCTGGGTTCTTTGACTCCTACAAATGGAAAATGTGTGGGGAAAAGAGTGAAAGAGTAAGTATAAAAAGGAGAAAGAAAGGAAAATGGAAGGAAAAATGAGGCAGGAGTCCAGAAGCAGTAGAAGAAAGGAAGCAGTAAGCTTTTCAGGGAAATTTTATTAAACCGTGATATAGAATAATTATTACAAGCTAAATGCTTGGTTACATCCCACAACGGTGATGACACACCACTTGATAATATGATGTGGAGCAAAAGTATCCTTATAAATGTGGCTCAGAAGAGATTACTGGACTATTCTGTGTATCTGGTAAAGATGGTCACTGGAAGATAGAAAAGACTAAATTTCCATATTTTAAGTACTCCAATACGAAGTTTCATGATTTCAACTAAATGTTATAATCCAGATGGGTGGAAACTAGATTAGAATTTGCACACAGCCACTGAGTTATCTGGTCTGTTTAATTTAATAGTCCATTCTGGACCCTACTTTCACCTCAGAAATTTAGAAATGTAAAAAATTACTGTTAGGGAAGTTAATAAAAGTAGTCTTGTTCAGGCTTCAGAGGCAATAAATAATAGGCCTTTGAACGGAGACCCTGAAAAGGGTTACATGCCAAACTGCTGACTAGCAGAAGCCACGAAAGTGGGTCTTGAGAACCAACAGGTAAGGAAGGGAGCAAGTAAGTCTGGCAGGTCTTGAGAACCAGCAATGGGAGTAAGTCGCGAAACTTCCTGGGCCCTGGGAATCTGGCCACTTCCCAGAGATCAGCGAACATTCTGCGATTAGAATTTCAAGCATTTAACATAATAGCCAGAGCTGCACATTTGCACATAAACTGATGATTATTAGCTTGCGGCTTGGTGATAAAAGCAGGATTCCTTTGGAGGACACTCTGAAGTCTCACCCATGGAGTGGACGCATGACCCGGGACCTTCCCAACTGGGACTCCAGATTGCTGTTCTAGAGACTTCCCAGCATTTTTTGGATCTGGGTGAAGTTCTCTTAAATTGGTGATATATGCACTTCTATCTCTTTATGTATCGCTTGCTCTCCCAAACTGGTTATGCAAATTTTCCCAGCTTGATGGTGTTGCTAGTTCTCTCAATTTGCTGATGAATGTTCTCTCAAAGTAGTAACACGTGTGGCGATGTAAGTTCTTCCAAATTGAAGATGTATGTACATATATATATATATATATATATATATGTATATATTGCTTGTCCTTATACTGTAACCTACTACTAATATAATAAATTACCTTTTTTCTTGCTTATTGAAGTGTGAAGTGGTTATTTTGCCAGTGAATCCTCTGAACCTGAAACTGAAAGTAAGTCTTCCAGCAGAACATAAATCTTTTGACAAAACAGTTACCTACAATGTAGGATAGATTTTTTTAAACAAATGCATAATTCGCTCTTGGTTTTTATAAATAAGCCTTTATTGTGTGTCTCAGAAGGGGAATACAATTTCCATTGATTTTGTAACTATTTAAAGGCCTGTGAGATTTATTTTAAAGTGAGAAAGAGTGAAAAGAAAAACAAAACGAAAAAAATCCACCCTATTTAAAGGTGCTATATATTTCCCCAGTAGAACCCAAACACAATTTTGATGGAAGGGATAGTTGTCTGATAAGGCAAAGTATCAATATTTGCTCTTTATCTGTACCCAGTTGGAATATAATCTTTTCTAGGAAGACTTCTGCTGTCTCCCAGGTAGTTAAACAATCCCTTCTTTGTAATCCCCTAGTACTTGTAAAAATCTTTATTGCAATAGCTAATATGGAGTGTTATGAGTGTTATGAGAGTCTTTCAAAATGATTTAATGGTTAGACAGAATTTCTGATTAAGTCAAAATGTTACTTCCTCCTGATTGGTTTCACTTATTAAAAAGTCTTTAAAAGAAATATTCCTTAGAGGGTATCATTAAGTTGTAACTTTAAGCAAATTGATTGTACATACTTAATTGTTTAGTTCCCTTAAGTATTGTATCTAGGGTAACAATATCAAAACCATTTTGACAATACATGTGATGATTTAACTTTCAGTCAGAAAGAAAAACATTGCCCAGTGAACTGAGAACAATATAAAAACACACACAGAAATAAAGGACTATCCATGTATGTGTGCTACACATGCACAGACACACACATACACAGAGAAGCATGTACCTACACAAGTCCAACCAATGTATACACATTGGGCAACATTAGCATATCTGTGTTCTCAGACTTTTCTGCCATTTGTCTTCTAGGTTGGAACCACCTTTGTTCCACTGTGTTTCTTTGTCTATCTAATAACAGAGTTGATTCAGCTTCTGCTAAATTAGTCTTTACATTTTGCTCTATGGAATCAGCTGCAGTGGACAAAGGATGTTTTAGGTGATGTGAAATCATTTTTATAAGGAGTGTTGTAAAGAGAGACAAAAAAATTAGAGATAGCATATAAGAGAAGCTTAATTGGCAAAAAAAAAAAAAAAAGAAGAAAAAAGATAACTTAAAAAAGGGTCATGTATGGACCATATATCTTTTTCACATCCTTGAAAAGTGAAACTTGAATTTAGAAAGTTTTTTGTTCTTTAACTACACTATCACTGTAATTCTGGCCCATGCAGGCTTCAGTTGTTTTCTTTGGTTTAATTTATGGCTTCTATTATGTTTATATACTTTTATTGATTAGTATGTTAATATATCAATACCTATATTTACAAATTCCTATCTTCATACATTCACATATATGTGTATAAGTATATATCATCACATGCTGTTTGTCATTATTTAAATGGCAGTTACTTTTCTTTTTTACTTATTTTAGTATGTTTGGAACCAGGATGCATTTTTAAATCAGTGGTGTCCTAGCACTGTGTTTTATTTGCAAAATTTTTCCTTAATTGTTAATAAAATATTATTTTATTATACTATAAAGATATCAACCTAGATTTAATTAATACATAGATTCTATTTTATATGTAAATAGTTATTTTATTGAATTGATCAATTTAACAGTTTGACAAAATTATATCTTCACAATTGTTTACTTGGCTTCTAAGGATTGGTTCAATAATGAAGTCAGGAAAGCATTAAAGAAAATGAAGTTGAATTTGAAAAAATACTTTTCATCACTATATAAAGTAAGCATTGAATATTAAGAGAAACATTTATCTTTCTGCAAAATTTCTGATGCCTGCCAGTTTTCGTGCTTTTTCAAAATTCTACAGTTTGAGATCAATAATACATTTCATTGAGGTGAATTTTGATATTAATAATAATATTAATCGATATTAAGTACTTTTTGAAAGCTGTTTATTTTTAAAAGAATTGTTCATCGATCCAAAAATATCATGTTTTATGCTGATTTTTAAATGGCTTTGAAACATTAATACATATGATTTATTTTTAAAATTCCCAGATCAGGAATGAACACACACATATGCACAAAGACACACAATACCAAACATACACAGAAACATAATCACACACAATCTAATAGAAAACTCTTTTAATTTTAAAACTTACAGCAAATGGAATTAATATTATTTCAAGTTTCTTCTAAGTTAGTAAATTACTTTTTTCATCATCACTTAAACTGCAGCATTTTTGCAAAAGATTAGTCCTTTAATTATATTGATTTTTTATGGAATATTCTGGGGAAATAAGGGGTGGTGATGTGTCTAGGTAACTTTCTTAGTTTCAACAAATATTTTTGAGCACTTAAATATCCTAAGAACTGAGATAAGGCCCTATTAATTATAAAAAGATGGTAGATAGATAGATGGATAGATAGATCTCCTTTGGAGTCATGAACAATTTATCTTCCTTAATTCAGAATCAGAAGCTAAAAATAAAAGATGGGACATGGAACGTTTTACTTCAAAATTTCTTATATTCCTTAGTACATATTATTTTGTTAATTTGTATTATTTTTAAAACATCCTCCTTGTGTAGTTAGAGATTCATACTTTATTAGGTACAGATTTGACCATTTCCAAAACAACATGAGATCAATGATTTGGAATGCAAGAATAAATCTATAAAAGTCAACAATATTTTTAAACTACTTTTTATTATCTCTAAAGAACCCCTAAGACTCATATAATATTTCATAAAAACTTTAAAAAATAATTATTTTCCTTTGCAGGCATTCACTCCTATTGTGTAAAATGTGCTCTGCCCAGTTACCCTAAGAGTGACTCAATATTGGATGCTGTGAGAAAGCCAAAATGTATAAAATATGGACTATATTAAATTTACTCACTGACTATAAGAGGCTTTATAATTTCTCCTTCATATCATTGCATGACTTGACCAATTTTACACAGCTGGTTTGTGAGGACTCATGACAAAACCTGGTATAATGATTTCTCAATAATTTAAATAAGATTAAAACTGAGAACTTTTTTTTTCATTAAAATGCATTATTTTTAAAGTTAAAAGGAAAACTGTATCCTGGTGAAGAAACTTACAATGGATATATTTGACACTATCCTGCCATCCTAAACACACACACACACACACACACACACACACACACACGCACACATCAGAAAAAAAAAAAAAGACAATAATGGGCAACAGTCTTAGACAGTCATTTACAAAGAGAATATCTAAATGACAAGCATATGAAAATGTACTCAATCTCATTTGTCATGAATAAAATACAAACTAACACCACAATGAATATAGTTCTCACTCACTAGAATCACTACAGTACACTGACTGACACTCCAAGTACCGTGGGATCTGGAACATCTGGAACTCCTAAGGTTTTATATTGGTATAATCAGCCTGGAAACTTGTTCTGAAGTACATACCAATGCTTCATTTGGGCATAACCATAACGCATGACCTTAAAAACCACTCCTTAAATATGCAAGTATATATTCATCAAAAAACATATACAAGAATCTTTATGACAGTATTATGTTGAATGATTCCCAGTAGGAAACAAGTTGTCCATGAGTATGGAATATATAAATAAGACGTGACATATACATTAAGGCAAACGTATACAGCAGTGCACCTAAATAATGTATTCTACACACAACAGCATGAACGAACCTCAAGAACATGTTAACGAAAGGAAGACAGACTCAAGTGGGTCAAGATGACATGAATCCATTTATATAGTTTTCAATGTAAGTTAAACTGAGAATACACAAAACTCATAGGAAAGGGTTAAATTAACCAGTATATGACTATTCATCATTCACAAAGGAGGTTCTTCCTGTTTCAAAGCAAAATAATAGATATGGTTATGTTTTGGTATTAGAACTGTCTTTTTCTCATAATTTCTATGTTGACCCTACATAACTTTGGTTGTGAAAAACATATATTATGAACAGGGATGTTTCCACAGGGTTCCTTTAAATAGCAGGAATACTTGCACAAATTGTTCAGGATTTAGTTATTTTACAAAGCAACACAGAACTGCATAAACGCTTATAAAACCATTTTACACTTTCATATTAGGCTACTTGAGAAACAAAAATTAATAAAGGCCAGCTTATTATTATAGTATGTCAGTTTCATGTTTAATTTCTTGATGAGCCCTTCAATGGTAAACAGAGTCATGGATTAAGTGAATGTTTAAGAAAACCAGGCTAACATTTGGTCTACAGCTCCTTTCCAATGTGGCCCATTTGACCCATGTTTTTATATTGCCACATTGTGTGAAACATCTTCCCTAATGTGATGTTTGTCCTCTCTTGTTTTCATTAATAAAAAAGGTTTATCCAATACATTAATCAGTGAACACGGACGATACCCACTGGCAATGAGAAACTGTTTGTGATTTTATAAGATGTGCTTCTTATTAATGGTGTTTTGCTGGTTAATGCAATTAGGCATGTGTAAAATTTTCAAAAAAGTGACTTATAAAGATTAATTTCTCAGATAGCAAATGCTCCTGTCTTTTTTTATAAATGAGGAGAGTCTAAGATTTATAGATGTTGGGTAACTTCTCCAATTTCACAAACAAAAGATGGCAACAAAAGGAACAACCATCACTGACAGTGTCCTTGCTCTCAGATTTTCTGCAAGAGCAGGACTTGCTGCACCAAACAAAACAGAAATCAAAAAAGAAACTTCATCAAAATCCTGCCCAGCACATCAACCTATCTAGCATTTATCAGTCAATGATTCTTAAAATTTCTATTAAGGTAACCCTAACAGCAGAGGAGAATGAACTTGTGTCACCGGAGCCCCCAGGAACTATGGTCTGAAGCAAGCATTGCACAAATATCCTTCAAAGACTCATGCTTTATCTTTCAAGTTAATGCAAATTTTTCCTTGTGATATACAGCTGCCTATGTTTGCTTTTAATAGAAGCATACTGTATAAAATTACTCACTAGGAAATTTACCTCGATTATCCAATAGCCACATACCCGCCGAAAAACTGCAGTTATCGGAGAGTGAAAAACAGGCCCTGTAAAACAAAGAGTTAACAATTAATAATGTGCCTTATTTTCTCTTCCTTAGGGCCAGAAAATTATGAGTATCTATTATGTGTCAGCATTTATTTCAGGCTACAAACCTATGATAACAGGAAAAGTCAGAATGCATAAATTTGGGGGAATGTTGAGCAGCTCTCTTCACCTGTCTGAGCCTCAGTTTCTTCATATATAAAATAAGAATGACAAAGTTAGATTTCATAAGGATCGCAGGTAACAAAATGCATGTTCATAGAAGTGTTTCTAGAAACCGTGAAGCCCTTATGTACATATAAGATTCAGTCGTTGTATTTATATATTTGTTAGGCTTTGGGTTTAGGTGCTAAGGATACAGTGGTGTGTCAAACATTTCTGCTCTCATAGTGTTTACATTCTAGTGAGAATAGAAATAGCATAAGTTAATTACTATATATATTATATAGGCCTGTAAAAGCCCTGTCTAGCCAGATATTTAGACTTAAATGTAGAACCTGAAAAACATAAAAAGGCCAGAAAAAAGCATAGGAAAAATGTCAAAGCTTTTCGACATTGAGCTTGTCAGTAATATTTTTGGATATGACACTGAAAGCACAAGCAACAAAAGCAAAAATAAACAAGTGGGACTATATCAAACTAAAAAACTCCTGTACAACAAAGAAAACTATTAACAAAATGAAAAGACAACTTATGGATTAGAAGAAAATATTTACAAATCACGTATTTGATAAGAAGTCCATACAACTCAATAGCAAAAAACCAAATAATCCAATTTAAAAATGGCCAATCAATCTGAATAGACAGTTTTCAAAAGAAGGTATTCAAATAACTAACAGGTACATGAGAAGGTACTCAACATCACTAATCATCAGGGAAATGTAAACAAAATCCACAATGAGAACCTCATACCTGTTAGAATGGCTATTATAAAAAAGACAAGAGAAAACAAGTGCTGGTGAGAATGTGGAAAAAAGGGAGCACTTGTACACTGTTGGTAGGAATGTAAATCGGTACAGCCACTATGGAAAACATTATGAAGGTTCCTCAAAAAAATAAATATTGAACTACCTTGTGATATAGCAATTCAGCTTCTGGGTGTATCTCCAAAGGAAATGAAATCACTATCTGGAAGAGATATCTGTACTATTCCAGCATTATTTACGATAGTTGAGACATAGAAACAACCTACTGTCCACTGATGCATAAATGGATAAAGAAGATGTGGCATATGTATACAATGGAATATTATTCAACCATAAAAAGGAAATCCTGCCATTTGTAACAACATGGATGAACGTTGTGTAATTATAATAAGTAAAATAAGCCAGAAAGCATTTGCTATCTGAGAAATTAATCTTTATAAGTCACTTTTTTGAAAATTTTACACATGCCTAATTGCATTAACCAGCAAAACACCATTAATAAGAAGCACATCTTATAAAATCACATCTTATATCTCTCTCTGGATAAGTCTAAATCAAGTAGATTCAATCAATTTAATCTGAACAAAATGAAAAAAGAGCCATTTAAAGAAATAAAATTTAACCCAGAGAATAACATTTTCTTAATATTAAAATATTTAAATAAAATACATTTAGAACAGACTAAATGAATTAATTCAAGCCATTTAAAGCAGAATAATTCTATAGAATATAATTTCAAAATAGGCAAAATATTATATATAATCTTATAAAATCATTTTATAATGAGATAGAATGTGTCAATGTAATCCAAATTAATTCAAAACACTTTAATATATGAAAAGCAAAGTGTCAAGAGTCAGTATGTTTAAACCATATTAGATACTTGATTTTTCTAATTCAATTAAATAAAATTTTATACAAATAACCCTAGTCCAGAAACATTTTTGTTTATTCAAGTAAGCTAAAATCAATTCAGTTTGATCCTCCACAAAAGATTAAGCTTAGCTCAGATTCATTCTATTCACATACGTTAAATTTAATTTAAACAATAATACTGTAGCTAGCAAAATTATCCCTCAAAAGTGAGCAGAAATAAAAACTTTCTCAGGGGCTTCCCTGGTGGTGCAGTGGTTGAGAGTCCGCCTGCCGATGCAGGGGGCACGGGTTCGTGGCCCGGTCCAGGAGGATACCGCATGCCGCGGAGCGGCTGGGCCCGTGAGCCATGGCCGCTGAGCCTGCGCGTCTGGAGCCTGTGCTCCGCAACAGGAGAGGCCACAACAGTAAGAGGCCCGCGTACTGCAACAAAAAAAAACTTTCTCAGATAAACCAGAACTAATACTAATAAAATTCATTGCCAGCAGACTTGCCCGGCAAGAAATGTTCTCAGAAAAAAATTGATGTTTTTAACCTGGCTAAGCAAAACAAACAAAAAATACAACAACAAAAACAGGGGACACAAATTGCCAAGAAGGGGGTCATCATTACAGATCCCATGAATATTAAAAGAATATACAAGGAATATTTAGAACAACTCTGTGTCCACATATTTGATAACTTAAATAAAATGGACCAATTCCATGAAAGACACAAACTATCAAAATCACACTAGGAGAAATAGATAACTTGGATAGCTCTATATCTATTAAATAAATTGAATCACTGATTAATAATCTTCGAAGAAAAAGCAACAGGTTCAGATAGTTTCACTTGTGAACTCTATGAAACATTTAAGGAAGAATGATACCAATTCTCCATAATCTCCCCAGAAACTAGACTCAGAGAGAACACTCTTTAACTCATTCTCTGAGGCCAGTATTACCCTAACACCAAAACCAGATAAAAGTATTACAAGGAAGGAAAACTATAGACCAATGTCTCTTGTGAATATAAATGCAAAATTCCACAATAAAATGAAAGGAATTATACACCACATCCAAGTGGTGTTGGTTCATAAACTGGATCCCATAACTGAAGGGCAAGGAGAGACTGAAGAAAGAGGCAGACCAGTTCAGATGGGTGGTAGGTGGCAGGTTTAACAAGCAAGGGAACTTACATATAAGGCTTGCCTTGGGCAGCCACAAGAGGAGTAGATCTCTATAACTGCCTGCCAGAATCTTAAAGGTTTTAATAGAGGCTTTAAACTGGGTTCAGTCACGTATACCATCTAGATTGTCTCAACAACATGTTGCTTTTTCAAGACTGTCCTTGAAAACAGCTCTGGCTGTAGGAACGGTGAGTGGAAGGTAAATTCCAAGAACAGGGAAGAGGGCAAGGAGCCTCTGATTGCTCAGGTACAGCTCTAGTGTCAACTGCTGGTCACCTTTTCTTGATGACCTCCTCTTCCAGGTATCCAAGGTTGGTTCATCCATCAAAATTAAAATGATGGAATTTTCCACATCAGCAGGCTAAAAAAAAAAATCATATGATAATATAATTAATGTTGAAAAAGTATTTAACAAAATCCAACACCCATTCATAGTTAAAAACCCTCAGCAAACCTTAACAGAGAGGAACTTCTTCAAATTGATAAAGAGCATTTTTAGAAAGTTATAGCTAACATCATACTTAATTACAAGAGACTGTATGCTTCCCCCTGAAATTGGGAACAAGGCAAGGATGTCCTCACTCATCATTCCTTTTCAACATTGTAAGGAAGTCCTTGATAGTGCAATGAGGCAAGAATAAGAAAAAGTATATAGATTAGAAAGAAAGAAAATCCTTTTAAAATTATTCATCATTGGCTGGTATAATTTAATTAAACCCTCTCCAGATCACTCCACCTACTTGCAATTAAATTCCGATTCTGGTTATTTACAAGTAGTAGAGAAGTTTTGTTCTATCCAGAAAAATTTACTGTGGTTTAATTTAGAACAAAGTTTAGTCATAATTATAGGTGTGCAATGTGTTTGTGCTTATTAAAAATATGAGTAGCACTTTCAGTTTGGATTTGTTTGGGTCCTGGATCTTTATATATTTAACCGTCTTACATAAAAGATTGTAAGATTTTAATTGAAGTGGCCCAGACCACTTTAATTCAATTAAAGTCCCTGTTAAATTTTCCATAATGTGGTAGATTTCAATTTAATTCCGTTAAAAATCCCTGCTAAATTTTCTGTAGTGTGGTGGATTTACCTTGGGTGAAAATTAGAATCTCCTTGGAAGCTTTTCAAAATTCCCAATAACCTTGTCTCACCTCTAGTAATCCTGATTTAATTGTTTTAGGGTAGGCTCCTGCAAGGGTAATTTTTAAAAATTCTCCAGGTGACTTTAATGCAAAGCCAGTTTTGAGAACTACTAGTTTAGGAACTGTTTGTATTCGTACTGCCAAAAGTTTCCTGGCATCTCTACCTATAAAATTAGCCATAGGCCTGTTTCATGGCAATTTCCTTTACCCCCCTGGGTTAGGATATACCAGGAATGTCAAGACGAAGTATCTAACAACATATACAGAAACATTCTAGAATGGTAAGGAAGCCCAAGTGACTGGATGAACCTGCATATTAGAGTAGTATTTCTTGAAATTTAATGTATAATCAATCATCTGGGGATCTTGTTAAATTGCAAAACAGATTCTGATTTATATGGTCTTGAGGAAGGGAATGAGTTTCTAAATTTTTAACAAGCTTCTGTATAATGCTAATTATGACCCTACCAGTCCATGAACCGTACTTGTAAGTAAGAAGACAGAAGACTGTGCTTGCAGCTACAGGGGCTACAGTTGGGGAATCCTAGCCTTAAGTGCAAGGTGTCAGAATTCTAGCTCTGCAATCACTCTTTTCTCTCCTCAACATGAAACAGGAATTGTACACATTCTCTAAGCATTCTATAATTAAAGACCATGGCATATACTAGCTTTACATGTTTTTCATACTTAAGAAAGAATATTGGTATATACATGAGAGGCTATATTGTGGTAAATTTATTTTTTTCTTAACCATTATAAGTCAAACCACTTGCATATTTAGCCACTTAATGGATCATTAATTATAGGCTATTCAAAACAAAGCTGATGCAGTATCTTCATTGTAAACAAATACCTTAACATCATGCGGATGCATTTGGAGCTTAAGTTTGGGGTCACCCATTGAGAAACAGTCACCTTGTGCTTAAACTTTGCAATTGGTAACTTTCATCCTACAATCTTGGCAGTAACCTAATTTTGGAAGAACTGGAACAGTAGACCAGGAAACATGGTGATGGAGTAAGTGTTATAATTGGGTGAGACATGAGGATGAGGGAAAAACTAGGTGACTACATAGAAAAAATTAATCTAGTTTTTCAATTAATATACAGGTAAATATAAGAGTCAGCAGAGAATTTGAACTGATGTAAATTATGTTGTCATGTATTCAGGGTTCCTTTTAGCTACTTACCAGGGATTTTTTCTTTTTTTTTTTTTAAATTCAAGTACCTTGACCAAGTTAATTTACAGTTATGAGAACTGAATAGTTTGTGGGCACGGATCCCAGCAGGCCATAACCACCAGGGTTTGTAACTAGATCTATATAAAAAGTAAAACTTTTCCAAGAAAATTTACTTTTCAAAATTTGAAAATTTACTTTTCAAAATTTACTTATCAAGTTGTTCCTGGACTTGATAGTCCTATCTAAAATTTGCTGAAAGTTATACCGCTTTCCTCAGATCATTTCAATAACAAGGTAATATTCTGAAGTTATTTCTTAATTCAGATGGAGACATTTTATTAAACTGAGTGTATGAGCATGCACAAGAACATCTTGGTGGTATTCACACAACTTCTCCACAAATGCACCCATGTAGGCAAATACACTCTGGCACACCGACTTGTAGCTAATAATGTGTATTGTATTTTCAGATACTTAGTTGTTTTAGTCAATCCAGATACTTTTCTCTTATCCAACCAAACATTTTCAAAGCTCATTAACATGTCACTGTATAATTGTAATTTCACTCAGCACAGCATTTTCTTGTTGATTGTAGGGTGGAGAATAGTTCCCTTTGGTGCCTTTGTCTCTCATCTGGAGCAAAGAACCTAACTGCTGTAACCACTTATGAGAAGAACTTGGCACACTGAGGGCCCCAGATGGAGGTTGTTCCAATGTGTTTCCAGAGGCAGCATCTGTGTCCTCCATTGGCTTCTGGGCTGGCTCCTCTAAAGACTTCTTGAACCGCTCTAGTGTTAACATTTAGAAGAGCTGTGGATTTCCTTTTTGGATTAAGTTCAAATAACCTATATTTATATCCAGGTTATCTTCCTGTGTTTTATTGATGAAAAATGTATACATTCCTGAAAAATTGAGCAATAGTTGATGAATAAGTATAACAGTATATAATATGGTCAGATTAACAGCCAGGGTGTTAAAATCACCATTCCTCTTCAACCCCAAAAAACAGTCAAATGACATGTTCTACTGAACTGTAGACTCTCAATGATGTTTTTTATCTTATAATTGTTGAACTGTGAAACATTAAAATTGGAACTCTAATTTTGTGAACACGACTTTGCAGGTTGTCTGCACTTAAACTCGTTGATCCATTGGAATGAATGAGTGATTTCTAAAAAGTTGATTTGATGAATATGGTAACTTCTGCAGTTAGACTTCAAAATTTCTCTCTTGGCATGAAAGAAAAAACTTTAGTTGAAAACAAAACTATTTTACTCTTAAATGTCAAGATCAGGCACAGTTAAAAGCATAAAGCAAAGGTTTCTTTAAATAATGAACCCTCAGTAGAGAAGGTTTATGACACCATGAACAAAGTATGTATCTTCAGAGATGTGTAAGATTCTGTAACTCCAAATATCCATGCTTAGCTAAATGCACACCACAAAACTGACTATAAACAAACTTATTTCTGGACTATCAATCTAAATCTTATTGTTTGCTCCTACCCTGGTCATTTAAGCATGAAGTGGGCATGATCAAAAGCCAAAATGAAACATTCTACAAAAAATTTCAGGATGATTGCAGTTTTATTTCAATGGCATTTTTTAAATTACTCATTCTCTAGAATTGCTTTGATTATAATTATCTTCTATCTTCCTTTTGCTTAGTTCTGTTATTTAGAGTTCATGAACTGACAGCCCAATCTACACAATGACCTGTATTTTCATTGAAACCCTAGTCTCTTCCAAGTGCAGAGTTGGGTTTCTGCATCTTCACAACTCTCGGCTTCTCAAGATCAAAACCCAGACTCTCATTCACACATTCTTACTAACTCCTAGGCTCTTTTAAAATTAACATCCCTGATTCAGTGCAATGGATTTATATTCACTACTCACATATTCCATTACTCTTTATTATGTAGGACAAACTCAGGACCCTTTTTATTAGTCTTAAACACAACATACATAAGAACACTTGTATTATGAAATCAGCTTTAACTCAGTACTGCAATTCATCACATAGTGATCATTATTAATAATGAAATAATAAAGAATAAGGAAAGATTACTTCTAGAGAATGATTCATATGTTTAAAAAACTGAATACCTAGTATAGTATTGCCTTAAATAAAATAAATTATTAAAACCATCAAGAAGGCATGCAATTTGACTTGTGCCTTGAATAATGGGTAAAGGAGG
This sequence comes from Stenella coeruleoalba, assembly GCF_951394435.1. Classification (NCBI taxonomy): domain Eukaryota; kingdom Metazoa; phylum Chordata; class Mammalia; order Artiodactyla; family Delphinidae; genus Stenella; species Stenella coeruleoalba. Next base: position 20,465,368 of record NC_137154.1, read on the forward strand.
TTAATGTTAATTTAGCCCTTAGCTCTACTCCATCATGTAAAACACATAACAAGCATGAAAGGTATCTACTACTAGTTTAGTTTTCCAAATGAGTACCAAGATTCAGAAACATTCAATAAAGTACCAAAAAAACACAGGTAGTGAATAATGGGATTGGATTGTAATATAAGTTGGTTCCTAACCATTTTTTTCCTCCATTCTATCACATAGGATACTTATGACAAAAAGTTGATCCTTCTGGAGAAACGTAGAACTGTACATTATGTAATGGGTCTATGTTTATCTAGACTGGTTCCTTTATGCTACTAATGAGAAAACTATAGAATTTCCCAAAGACATGCCCAAAGTAGTATTGGAATTAGGATTAAACTTAGGTGTTTTGAATCTTATTATGGTTCCTTTTCCTCTCAACACCCTGTAGAATGTTGTGGGCAAAGCTATAGATGAGGACATATTTAGGAAAAATAAATATATGATTAGAGCATTCACAACTCTCTTCTAGCTGCTGAACATTAGGAATTTGTGTACTTTACATGGCTCTACAAATTAAAGGACAGATATCAGTAGCATGAGATAAAGGAGAGAAAGTTTTGCTGCTGGATGTGTATTGTCTCATCAGAAAAAAGCCTGAGAAGTACTTCCTTTATTCAGGTGATCAGAGTAGCAGTTGGAGTAGAGAAATCATGAAGAAGAGGTTGAAATCTTGAAATACAGCAGGAATAAAACAGATGAGCCATGGATATCTTGAAGAATTGCTGAAAGAAGTCTTCTAGAAGAATATCTATTTGAGGGCTATTTAATCAGGATGTTAATTATTGCTTATTGAGTGGTGACTTGTTCCTTGTACTGTCCCATAGAAAATGCAAGGCGATAAAAGTTATAGTCTCAGTCCCAGGAAGGATCTTAGGACTGAGCTGGAGAAATATACTGTTAATATATCTATCTACACACAGGATATATGTTTGGAAGAAGATAACCATCTTGCTCAGAATTTTTAGTGCTAATTTTATATAACTGAAATATTTTCAGTAAAGGCAATACGTATTAAATTTATAACAGCATATAATATAATTTCAATATTTTTTTTCTAAAGCAGTCACATAAACTAACACATTTGCCAACTCTGGTACTCTGATCTCGAGTTTGGAATAATTTTCAATTCAACAAATATTTTTCAGTTTGGATCTAAATAGATTTGATTCTTAAGATCAGCAACGACTCTAAAGGAATGGGTGAGGTCTGTCTAGAATGCAGGTTTTTCTTCCCTACCTGCTGAAAGGATACCACACTATGTAGTCTACTCTTTGTTTACTTTAATCAGAACCTTTTTATTTATTAGGTGGGAGCTAAGGATTGGCAAGTTCTTTGCTTATTTTAATTTTAGGCAACTCTGTTAGGTGTCCAGTCTTTATGGAATGGTAACTTTATCCTACTTCCTGTCAAGGAGATTTATGTCACCTTTCTAATCTGATATTTTTAACGAAGCATATTTTTTGGAACATGAGTCTGAGGTCACTTTTAGAACTAGCCAGCAGTCTCTTCCTTCTTACCTAACTATTGACTCCCAGATTAATTATGAGTATTAACAAAATGAGAAAGCCTTCGTAGTATGATACCCAGGGTGCCAAGAGATGGATCTGATTTTTTATTAGGAAAAAGATTATTCTGAGAATTCTAACTTAACTATAAATATGTGAGGAATGTGTAAGTGTAATCAAACAAAATCATGTAATATTTTCAAAATTAATGTTTAAATATCTGTTCCTTTTTTCTTTTTTTTGAATTTCATTTTATTTATTTTTTTATACAGAAAGTTCTTATTAGTTATCATTTTATACATATTAGTGTATATAGGTCAATCCAAAACTCCCAATTCATCCCACCACCACCACTCCCCGCCACTTTCCCCCATTGGTGTCCATACGTTTGTTCTCTATATCTGTGTCTCTATTTCTGCCCTGCAAACCGGTTCATCTGTACCATTTTTCTATGTTCCATATGTATGCATTAGTATATGATATTTGTTTTTCTCCTTCTGACTTACTTCACTCTGTATGACAGTCTCTAGATCCATCCACGTCTCTACAAATGACCCAATTTCATTCCTTTTTATGGCTGAGTAATATTCCACCATATATGTGTACCACATCTTCTTTATCCATTCGTCTGTTGGTGGGCGTTTAGGTGGTTTCCATGACCTGCCTATTGGAAATAGTGCTGCAATGAACATTGGGGTGCATGTGTCTTTTTGAATTATGGTTTTCTCTGGGTATATGCCCAGTAGTGGGATTGCTGGGTCATATGGTAGTTCTATTTTTAGTTTTTTAAGGAACCTCCATACTGTTCTCCATAGTAGCTGTATCAATTTATATTCCCACCAACAGTGCAAGAGGGTTCCCTTTTCTCCACACCCTCTCCAGCACTTGTTGTTTGTAGATTTTCTGATGATGCCCATTCTAAATGGTATGAGATGATACCTCATTGCAGTTTTGATTTGCATTTCTCTAATGATTAGTGATGTTGAGCATTCTCTCACGTGTTTGTTGGCAATCTGTATATCTTCTTTGGAGAAATGTCTATTTAGGTCTTCTGCCCATTTTTGGATTGAGTGGTTGGCTTTTTTAATACTGAGCTGCATGAGCTGTTTATATATTTTAGAGATGAATCCTTTGTCCGTTGATTCATTTGCAAATATTTTCTCCCATTCTGAGGGTTGTCTTTTTGTCTTGTTTATGGTTTCCTTTGCTGTGAAAAAGCTTTTAAGTATCATTAGATCCCATTTGTTTATTTTTGTTTTTATTTCCATAACTCTAGGAGGTGGATCAAAAAAAATCTTGCTGTGATTTATGTCACAGAGTGTTCTGCCTATGTTTTCTTCTAAGAGTTTTATAGTGTCCGGTCTTACATTTAGGTCTCTAATCCATTTTGAGTTTATTTTTGTGTATGGTGTTAGGGAGTGTTCTAATTTCATTCTTTTACATGTAGCTGTCCAATTTTCCCAGCACCACTCTTTGAAGAGACTGTCTTTTCTCCATTGTATATCCTTGCTTCCTTTGGCATAGATTAGTTGACCATAGGAGCACGGGTTTATCTCTGAGCTTTCTATCCTGTTCCATTGATCTATATTTCTGTTTTTGTGCCAGTACCATATTGTCTTGATTACTATAGCTTTGTAGTATAGTCTGAAGTCAGGGAGTCTGATTCCTCCAGCTCCATTTTCTTCCCTTAAGACTGCTTGGCTATTCGGGGTCTTTTGTGTCTCCATAATTACCTGTTCCTGTTTCCTTTACAAGTTAACTTGACGTTTATTTTTTATTTACTTTTGATTCAATTCAATGTGGTACATCGTCTTGTCTTATTACACTTTTAGCAACACTGACAAGAAGTTATTACTGAATCTAGCCATGTTGTTTTCCAGGATGGCTGAGTTTCTTAGATTGTAGTCAAAAAGAAGAAAAAAAATCTTTAAATCAAGATTCATAATCAGTGCTTCCTAATTCTGAGTGAAATGGTGCATATTTAAATACATAGGTTTGAGAATTTCATATACCACCTTGATACCATGGATTGTCACACTGATGTAGCACATATACATTGAGACTTATTGCCATTCATTCTGAAAGAATAAAAGAATTACTTAAATTGACTTACTGTAAATTTTAAGCTTCATAAAAGCTTTCCAGACAGTAATTTTTCACAAATGACTAATCACCTGACAACAATTTTGTTTTTATAAATGAACATTAAAAAATTTAGTGATTGGTATAGAATATAATTTCAAAATAATTAGGAATACCAACTATATTTGACCATTTGATTTATTATCCTGTATATTCATATTAATAATTGTAACTTCCCACTAATATGGGAAGTTCAACTTCTAGAAAAGGTTTATAAGAGAGGAAAATTATTTGAAATATTCATAGTCTTTTGGCAGTCTTCCTTTTTAATGCCATAAAGCTTGAAGCATTTATAGGTGTCTGATGTGAATCCAGAAGCTGTTCTGGAAACCTAGTAGAATCATAAAAATGGCAATATCTGGTGTCCTTAAAGTAAGGACAACTATTGTTTGTGGGTTTTATGTTTATGGAATTTTTAACATTTCAATGGAGTAAAACAGAGTTGATTAGTTTTTATCACCTTGACATTTACTTTCAATCAATAGAGGACCATGGGGCTATTATTCAGTTTAGAGTCATTTAAGTCATTTAAATTAGATTTCAACCAATATCTTGGAGGTATGATATAAAAATGTCAGCCACGGGGTAGAATTCAAAAATAAAGTTATTGTGACCTCACTTGAATACACACAATTTCATAATATGTGTTTTGGAGCTTTCATTTAATTCCTTTTGAATTTCATTTTGAGTTAGAAAGGAAAATAACAAGTTTCCTCAGGATTTCAAAAATTGAGTAGGATTTTAACTCTTACCAAAATTTAAAAGCCAAAGTAGGTGAAAGAGGTGGCATGGGGGAAAAAAAACCTAAATTGTGAGAACACAGAATTTAAGAATTTTGACCAAACTGTTGTTGCTCTGTGAAATTTTCTGAAATCTCCTCCTCTTCTGAATAGTACTCAGAAGACAAACAAGAGGATCAATTTGGTAAATCCTTTTCTCTGGTGTGTTCATTGTGAAGATAGGTGATCCCAAAGGTTAATTGTAGTTTTTTGATTCTCTGATTCTAATTGAAGTTTGCATATATATGAGCACATAAAATTTTATAACTCCTATTTGCAGCCGTTGTCCTAGTTTTGAACTTGGACCTTTTCTAAAAATGTGCGGGAGGAGGTGAGTCATAACATATGTTCCAAGAAATTTGATTTTAAATATAATTAGCATGAAGATGATATATTTTTTATATGCGGGATTAGGTTCACCTTTATACATTTATGAACATTAATTTTATTTGTATTGTGTTATTGATTTACTAGAAAGGTAATTATGATTACTGTGAAATTGTTCAGTGGTATAAACACCTCTCATGTTAGGTTTTTTGAGATGAAATAGTTTGTGAGTGGGTACATACACAAACACTACAAATACATGGATAAAAAACAATAGTCATATTGGGAAAACCTATCTAAATGCCCATTAGTCAATTAATTGTAGATGGACATAAGGTGCGAAACAATGCCCCACATTAGTATTCTTAGTATTCTTTTTAGCTTTGTACCTCCAAGTCTGCATATTTAACTCAAGACAATTTTGGATAATAAATAGATTCTCTTTCTGAGAAAGTTAGGCTTATAGATAGATAACATTTTTCATTGTGTTTTAAAATCTGAAGAATCACATATTTATTTTATGTAAAAAGTAACTTACTAGAAGAAATAATTTTAGACATGTTCTCAACTATAAAAGAATTTCACAGTCCTTTAAGTATTTTTTAAACATTTTTAATTAATTCACATTCAATAGTTAAAAATTATAAGAAAGGAAGCAAATTTAGTCTCATGACAAACATGGTTTGGGAATTTAAATGAGAAAAAAAAATATTTTGCACAGCTAACCTTGTAACACATACATTTTCTCATAAAGAATATTTATAATTTCAAGGTTACACAAAATGGAACTACTAAAGCAAACCACTAATACATAAAGTGTTTTGCCCCTACTATATAGATCTGAACAGAAATTTAACTAGGTGGTAACAAACTACAGATTAGTAGTGTGTAAATTTTATTCACCTTCCTTATTTATTTGGACAAAGGTTAATAGCTAAATTAGTACATTGCATTGTCAAAAGCTCTCAGGTTCTCAAATTCTCTTCCTTTCATGATCACTAACTTTAAACATCTGGTTTCTGATTTCAATCTTAGATTTCACCAAGATGAAATTAAAGATATTGGAGACTTTCATACTCAATTTCCATAGGATTTCACAACAGAAGAGCAAGAAGGAGGAAGGATCAACACAATGTTATCTCTGGCTATATCAGTGAGTAATGGAAGTTCATACTTCTTGAAACATTCTTACACTTTGTTTATACACCACCATATTTCCTGGATGTCTCCTAACTCACTCACTACTCCTTCTCAGAGTTTTAATTTCACCAATTATGCCGACAACCAAGAGCAACTTTCTCCCAGTTGTGGTTCTTGATTCTGGGTGAACGTTAAGGATTAGGTTCATCCCAGGTAAAGAAGCTCCGTTAGGGGAAAGAGAAGAGGAAAACTTTCAGTGGTCACTTGGGGCTAGCATTAAAAAAAAAAAAAATCAGAGACTTAGAGATGTCAGATGATCAGCTGGCTTTACATAAGCACTTTTACCGAGTTATGGGTTTACACACAGGAGGCTGGGGGGCTAGGCTGTGAGCTTCTTAAAGCCATAGTGATATATCCTTCAGTTTCCCAGTGCTTATGAAGTAAAGACCAACAAGGGAGGGAGCCTGTCTCCAACATGCAGTCAGTCTCCAGCACTTCCCAGACTAGGAATGATATAGTGTGAGAGGGTAGAGAGATAAGAAGACATGGACTTATTGTAGACTTTCAAGGTAAAGAAACTGAACATCAGCTAGGTTCCCAACCAAAACCCCAGGTGTTTCGGCAAGAAAAATAAGGTTGAACCAGAGTTAGGCTGAGACTTACTATGAATCCAACCCCATCCTGACTAAGGTCAATCTGTTTTGGATTGAGGTGTCTGACATCATTCTATCTTCCTAACAAAGGAAAGAAAGAAAGAGAGAAAGATAGGGAGAAGGAAAGAAAGGAAAGAGCGAGAGAGAAAGAAGGAAAGAAAGAAGAAAAGAAAGATGGAAACAAAGAAAGAAAGGAAAGGAAGAAAGGAGTCTCTTCTTTGGAAGTAGAGAGCATCACCTAGAGGCTGTTTGCTTCTTTTTCTCTAGCTATGGCAAGAAGCCCAAAAATATGACTAATAGTCAATAGAAGAAAAAAAAAACCTGATACACAGATGATGTCGGTATTAGAGTTACCTGGCAAGAATTTTAAGATAACTATGATTAAAACATTAAAGAAAATAGAAAAGAAAAGGGATAGAAACATGAAATGATGGTAAATTTCAGCAGGCAGTTGGAACCTATATTAAAGAATAAAATGGAAATTCTAGATTTGAAAAATAAAATATATAAAATTTTGAATTTGACAATTTACAGAACAGATTGGCTACATCACAAAACAAGTTTAGTGAACTAGAAAACATGTAAATAGAAAAATGCTTAAAATGAAAAGCATAGAGGAGACAAAAAGAAAAAAAATGAGTTAAATAGGAAAGAAAACTTGGGACATACTCAAAAATTCTAAGAAACATCTTTCCTAGAGCTACAGAAAGGGAAGAAACATGTTGATTAATTTACCTTTGGTCCTATTATGTTTCAGGATCCTGTGAAAAGTCATAGTGGAATTGCCCCCTGTGCAGGCATTATACTACTAAAAATAAGTAGGGTTATACCAATATTGACAAAAATGCCTGAGCAAGAAAGCAAAATTCATGTTTTTCTGTTAGAAAGATGTATCCATCTAGCAGGTTAAAGGTCTACTTGTCAATTAAATGGGTCATCCTAAGATTATCTTAGGCTCTAAATCCTTATAGAGTGTATTCTCAAGGCTGTGTAGGATTGAAAAATACTAAGAAATAAGGGAACACATTTTTCTTCTCTTTATTCAACGAAAGTCACCTTGGAAATGTAAAGATCATTTTTAGTGTAAAGAATGGGGTCACTTTTAGAGTGATAAACGATGTTGAATGATCCTGATTTATAGAAATGGCAGTCAAGAATAGACAATATTGCCACGATCCAAGCCTCTCATGTATAAATCGGTATTCTGGGGAAGCAAAGAGCTTGGAGAAGGGAACATAAGTAAATTATGTACTTTCAAGATCTACTTGGTATTAGTAGCTGTAGTTTGTAAAATTCTATTGCTGCCCATTGAAATTTCAAGCAGTCTTGTTGATGGTGTGATTCAATTATAAATGAGAAACTTAATTTTGTTTGCTTCAGTAAATATTGCATCTTTCTTAAATCAAATAATAAATTATTAATTTCTTCCTGCCTGAAGCCCCTGTAATACTTAGTAAGAAAATCCTAATTCTACCTACATATACGAGAGCCTTATGACTCCACAAAATCATGTGTCTGGTGAGAGGCAATAATAATCACAGAAAAACAACAGTGACAACAAAAACAGTAATCATGGTGCCTCAAACAAGTACTAGAATGTTTATGAGAGGCCTTTTGCTTATTTTTTTTAGTAAGAGCATCTGACAGTAAAACCACCAAAATACCAAAGAAAAGATGCTGCATGAACTTTAGACAGTGGTTGCCAGAGGGACAATTAGGAAATAAAAAGAACTTAACATGGAAATACCCCCAGTTTTATCTACCGCAGAGCTCCTGAATCACAAGTTTCATTTAAAGGAGAATGGGGCAATTAAATATCATATTTATATTTGGCATTTGCTGTGAGAGTACAGTTCAATATAGGTTGTAATCATGTAAACATGTTTACTTCTCAGCAAGACAGTATTGTTGATTTAAATACCTGGTCTTTTCCATTGTGCCTAATAGTGAGTGGGCAGCAATTTTTTCTGAAAAAATGGGGTCTATATGATACTAATTACTAGTGAAAGAATGATGGTTGGGTGTTTATTACATACCAGTAATAAATCATTATAGCAAAGTGCCAATCCTCACTTAAAAACAGAAAAGGTTGTATATATAATGAATGGATCAGAGAGAAGTTCAGCAGGAATACACAATAAAGGCAGTGGAAAAATTTTGTTAAAGACATTCACTAAATTAGTTCTTTTCACTATATAATTTTATAATTAAATTTATAAATTTATAATTTTCATTTAAGTTTTGTTTAAAACTTTAAACAGATAGCAGCTTGTTTAAAATTCTAATGTAAAATAAAGTTAAACTCTTCTAGTTAGAGGGTGGGCTATTCTTTGGAAAAGAAAACCCTCATCTGGCAAACAGAGGGGCTAAAAAATAAAATATCCACTTTCATGTAAGGACTGAAAAGGTACCAGGGAAGAAATAAGAAAACTCTAAGCAACCAGCAAGGTGATCCAGTTGTGAAATTTGTTGTATGTCAGTCAAAGAATTCCCTTTTTTGTACTTCATTCAATACCTTTGGGACCTGTAAAATGTTTAGAACTAAAAGATCTGCATCATATCATTTATTTCTCCAAAAACTTTCAACAGCTCCCTGTTATCTGCAGAACAAAGTCCAAGTGCCCCAGCCTAATACTGTGGACTCCTTTAATCTCGTTTAAAATAACATTTTCAGCATAATTTCTGATTATATTTTTCCATGTGCTTCATTCTCTTCATTCTGAAATACCGCATCATGCTTTGTTTCCAGATATGCTTCTCCTAAATCTAACCCATTCTGGTTGGGAAAAAAAAATCCCCTTCTCATTTGAGGCTTCAAATATTATCATGTTTGTAAAACTCTCCTTGATGCCTACAAACTCAATATTGAGTGTTTTTCTAGTCAAAGAAATCCTCATATACACATAATTTCAGAACATCTTTCTTTAACAGAAAGTTATTTATAATTTCCGCTCCTATTTGTTTTAAGAAATATAAAGGCAGGTTCTTAGTCACATTCATTTTGTATTCCTGGTAGCATCTTATACTGGGGTTTTCTCTGTAACAGGCATTTGCTAAAAAAGTGTTGAATCATCAAATAAATGAAAAAAATTTCTGATTTTATTTAGTTGTTGGGGTGAATAGGGACTGTTGCAGGTCTATTGTAAACTATTTTATTTTCTGGATTATAAATGCCTTAAATCACTTTTCTGCAAAAATCAGATCTCCAGTTATGGAGAAGTGGTAAAAGTATCGTGTGTGTGTGTGTGTGAGAGAGAGAGAGAGAGAGAGAGAAATGGCATAACATACATTCTGAGATATTCTCATTTTGGGAAAATGTTTCCAGGTGGTCTTTCTACGGCCATTAGTAACAACATTGTAATTCTCTTTTATACTTTTTGCCTTCTCCCCAGTCATTCTTTTCTCCCATATTTTCCCTTCCTTACATAATAAAATCAATTCCAGAAATGCACAATAGAGGAGGTTTTTGACAACAGGTGGCAGCCTACTTTGAAAATCTACTATAACGATTTGTGGCTACTTTGATAAATTTAGGAAATTTAGAATTTCCATTGACTCCTGAAGTACACATTGCATTCAGTTTGTAGAATTTCTGACTTTGGTTGGATCAGAAGAATAGAGTTTGATGATTTTTCATTGTGCTTTTATCCTGAAGACTTTAAAAAGAGGAAAAGTTATCATAAGTAAACCTGGTCTGGAAAGATATCCAAAATAATTTTTCTCTTTCAAGAGTGACAGATATTTCAGATAAACACACAGCCTTTGAAGTGCTTATCTAAACCAAGCAGAAAGCCCTACTCTTGGTCCAACTCATCACTTTCTGATTGTAGTAAGATAGAGGAGCTTGGATGTTTAAGGGGCTGGAGCAGAGGGTGAACAAGAATGTAATCTAAATCATTTTATTTGGACCCCTAGTCTGTTCTTTTTATTTGTTAGTGTGATGTGTGAGCAAGCCTTATACCTGGACTTTTAGATGAATCCTTTGGGATTTTTTCCCCAATATTAGGTCCTATATTACATGATTTTCATGTATTTAATTTTGAAAAGAAATAATTCTCCATCACTGAAACAGCTAGCTCAGAATTCGCTCTAAGGGCTCCTGAGAATGTAAAATTTAAGTTTGAAGAAAACCACTCTAAAATTTATTGTGAGCGTTACCAGTGGCAGGCACAGTAATGAATATGTCATATATATATAGACTCTTATTTAATTTTGGGAGAAGGGATAAGGTGAAGTACTAGAGTTAGCACTACCTTACAGGTGAAAATTATTTATATTAAGTAACTTAAGAAAAACACTCAAATGGAAGTACTTAGTATAGACTCAAATCAGAATTCATACCCATGCCTGTGAGACTTTAATCGGTGAGACAGACAGAGGTTCATGATTCTTTCACATTAAAATTTGTCTCTGATATTTGAAAATTATCAAGACATCTATAAGGACCCCAAAGTAAACATTTAAAGCTTTGTGAAAACCCTGATTCCATTTTCCAAATTCATGAATATGTCATTAAACTATTTTAAGGAAAATCAAGTGACTGAATGGCTCTTTACTATTGTATATTTTGCATTTTCCTTAGAAGATATATTAAAAATCAAGATATCATCAGAAATCAGTAAATCAAATCACAGTCATTTATCCCACATCCCTTTCAAGTATTTATATGTGGAAGACATTCGATGGTGAATAATTCCTACATGTTGATTTTAGTCCAGATAACCCAGCCACACCTATAGACAGACTCTGACTCACAGAATGGTAAGACAATAGTGGTTGCTCTTTCAGATGCCAAGTTTGTGGTAATTTTTACACAGCAAAGAAAGCTAATATACCTGCTACACCCTTCTCTTATGGATTTACTTAATTTGCTGCCTATCCAGGTTTTTTTCTTGCAGCAATGATGTAAGCTTATTTTTTAGCTCTAAACCTGACCTGCCCAAACTAAAACCAAAAATGCTTTGTGTCTTTTATTTATCTTTCAATGAATGTTCTTTTAAACTTGTTTACATTTGTTATACATCTTAAGCGTATGGGTGTAATATAATAGCCTTTTTATATACTTGTCTGCTAATATTATCTTTTTATTCTATTTCTGTTTCTATTGCTTGACTTTTTTTTTCTTGTTATGAGATATATTTTCTTCTTCATGTATCTAGTAAAGTTTTGAGAAGTCTGAAATTTAAAATTTCATTCTTCCATATACTGAATTTTCTGTTTTTTTCAAAACTGTTGGACTTTTTTCCCGTAAGCAGTTATTTAAAGACAAGTAGGTTTCTTTCAAGACTTATGCTCTTAGAAGGCATATGTAATGTAGCCTTTATTCAAGTGCTAATTTCTCCCCACTTCTGATGTGGTCTCAACCAAGTGGCTTGTGTATTCATAGAGGTATCCCCACTGTCGCTATAGGAAACAAGAATAATTTTAGCCCTGAGTAAATTTTGAGAATTTCTTTATATTACAGTTCCCCAGAAATTTTCCTTTTCGGGACAGTTTTTCTTTGAACACCCTGTGGGTTTGCAGCCTACACAGAAACAGATCAATATTCAATCGAAGAGTCAAGGGCTCTTGGCATGTGTGGCTCTTTCCTGCTGGCATTTTTTGTTTGTTTCTTTGTTGGCTTTTTTTTGTTTTTTTGCGGTACGCAGGCCTCTCACTGTTGTGGCCTCTCCCATTGTGGAGCACAGGCTCCGGACGTGCAGGCTCAGTGGCCATGGCTCGCGGGCCCAGCCGCTCTGCGGCATGTGGTATCTTTCTGGACCGGGGCACGAACCCGTGTCCCCTGCATCAGCAGGTGGACTCTCAACCACCGCACCACCAGGGAAGCCCTCCTGCTGGCATTTTGTCCTGCAAATTCTAGCCATCTTGAAATACAGAAAATCTTGAAAACAGCAATAAAAAACCGAAACAAACAATTAATCACTTATAAGAGAACACTAATTAACAGTGAACTTCTCAAGGGAAATCAGGGAGGCCAGAAGGCAGTAGGGTAACATTCAAATTGCTCAAAGATAAAATTGGTCAACCAAGAATTCTACATCCAGCAAAGCTATCTTTCAAAATTGGGTATGCAATGAAGTTATTTCCAGATAAATAAAAAACTGGGAGAATTTTTGCTAGTGTAGACACCTTATAAGGAATAATAAAGGAAGTTTTTCAGGTTGAAAGCAAGTGATCTCAGATGATAATTCAAATCTACACAATAAACACCAGAAAAGGTAATTAGTTAATTATAAAAGACAGTATAATATATATTTCTTCTCATTTCTTCTGTTCACTGACTTAGAATACAGGTGTATACAACAATATGTATATAATATTGTTGAGCATATAACATATACTTATATTTGCCAATAACAGCATCAAAAGACACTATCAAGAAACTCAAAGTACAACCTGAAGAATAGAACATATTTGCAAAACACAATCTCCTAAGGGTCTAGTTTCCAGAGTATTTAAATAACACTTATAATTCAATTACAATAAGGCTAATATCATAATTTAAAAACTGGGAAAATATATGAATTGAAAGTTCTCTAAAGATATACAAATGGCACTAAGCTCAATGAAAGATTCTCAACATCACTAATCATAAGTGAAATGTAAATAAAAGCCACAATGAGATACCACTTCACATCCACTAGGATGGCGCTTCCATCAAAATCCCAGCAAGTTATGTGTGGATATCAATAAACTGATTCTAAAGTTTATGTGGAGAACCAAAAGACCCAAAATAGCAAAGACAATATTGAAGGAGAAAAAAGTTGGAAGACTAAGAGTGCCTGACTTTTTAAGACTTACTATAAAGTTACAGTAATCAAGACAGTGTGGTATTGGCAGAATAATGAACAACTAATTAATGGATCAGAATAGAGCATGCAGAAATACACCCACATAAATATAGTCAACTGATCTTTGACAAAGGAGCAATGGGCAATACATTGGATCCAAGATACTGTTTTCAACTGGATATGGTACTGGAACAACTGGGTATCTACATACAAATAAGTGAATCTACTAAAATCAAGAACAACACAAGGGTGCCCACTCTCATCACTTTTATGCAACATAGTTTTGGAAGTCCTAGCCACAGCAGTCAGAGGAGAAAAATAAATATAAGGAATTCAAATTGGAAAAGAAGTAAAACTGTCACTGCAGATGATGTGATACTACACATAGAAAATTCTTAAAACTCTACCAAAAAGACACTAGAGCTCATCAATGAATTCAGAAAGTTGCTGGAGACAAAATTAATATACAGAAATCTGTTGCATTTCTACACACTAACAATGAAATATCAGAAAGAAAAATTAAGGAAATAATCCCATTTACCATCACATCAAAAATAATAGATACTTAGGAATAAACTTAAGGAAGCAAAAGACCTGTACTCCAAAAACTATAAGATGCTGATGAAAGAAAATGAAGATGACACAAACAGATGGAAAGATATACTGTGTTCTTGGATTGGAAGAATCAATATTGTAAAAATAAGCATACTACCCAAGGCAATCTACAGATTCAATGCAATCCCTATTCAATTACCAATGACATTTTCCACAGAACTAGTACAAAAATTTTTTGTTGTTTTAATTTGTTTGGAAACACAAAAGATCCTGAATAGCCAAAACAATCTTGAGAAAGAAGAATGAAGCTGGAGGAATCATGCTCCCTGACTTCAGACTATACTAAAAATCTACAGTAATCAAAACAATATGGTACTGACACAAAAACAGACATATAGATCAATGAAACAAGATAGAAAGCCCAGAAATAACCCACACACTTATGGTCAATTAATCTATGACAAAGGAGGCAAGAATATACATGGAGAAAAGACAGTCTCTTCAATAAGTGGTGCTGGGAAAACTGGACAGCTACATGTAAAAGAATGAAATTAGAACATTCTCCAACACCATGTACAAAAATAAACTCAAAATGGATTAAAGACCTAAATGTAAGACCAAATACTATAAAGTTCCTAGAGGAAAATATAGAACACTCTTTGACATAAATCATAACAATAATTTTTTGAATGCACCTCCTACAGTAATGGAAATACAAACAAAGAAACAAATGGGACCTAATTAAACTTAAAAGCTTTCACTCAGCAAAGGAAACCATAAACAAAATGAAAAAAAACTATGGACTGGGAGAAAATATTTGCAATGATGACATCAACAAGGGATTAATTTCCAAAATATACAAACAGCACATACAACTCAATAGCAAAAAACCAAACAACTCAATCAAAAAATGGGCAGAAGATCTAAATAGACATTTCTCCAAAGAAGACATATAGATGGGCAACAGGCACATGAAAAGATACTCAATATCATTAATTATTAGAGAAATGCAAATCAAAACTACAATGAGGTATCACCTTAACACCAGTCACAATGACCATCATTAAAAAGTCTACAAATAACAAATGCTGGAGAGGGTGTGGAGAAAAAAGAGCCCTCCTATACTGTTAGTGGGAATGTAAATTGGTGCAGCCACTGTGGAGAACAGTATGGAGATTCCTTAAAATTCTAAAAACAGAGCTACCATATGATCCAGAAATCCCACTCCTGGACTATATTTGGAGAAAACTATAATTCAGAATGACACATGCCCCACAAGTTCAGTGAAGCACCATTTACAATAGCCAAGACATGGAAACAGCCTAAATGCCCATTGACAAATGAGTGGATAAAGAAGATATGGTCAATATATACAATGAAATATTACTCAGTTATAAAAATGAACAAAATAATGCCATTAGCAGCAACATGGATGGACCTAGAGATTATCATATTAAGTGAAGTAAGTCAGACAGAGAAAGACAAATATGATGTTACTTATCTGTGGAATCTAAAAAAAATGATACAAATGAACTTATTTACAAAACAGGAATACACACACAGACATAGAAAACAATATTATGGTTACCAAAGGGGATAGCTGGTGGGGAGGGTGGGTGGGAGATAAATTAGGAATTTGAGATTAACATATACATACTACTCTATTTAAAATAGGTAAACAACAAGGACCTACAGTATAGCACAGGGAACTATACTCTATGTCTTGTAATAACCTATAATAGAAAAGAATATGAAAAGGTGTGTGTTTGTGTTTGTGTGTGTGTGTGTGTGTGTGTGTGTGTGTGTGTATATATACACTTCAATTTTTAAAAGATATTTGGATAAATATGTTCATCATAAGAATATAATTCACTGTACAAAATTGATCTTAAATTTTATCTAAATAATAGTTTATTATTTTCTTTTTCTATTTAGGGGAAAAGTTATTATATATCACGTAATCACTGTAACTGCTTTCTTAAGTTTAAAAGTTATTGTAATTACATTCTTAGTGTTCCCATCGTAGAAGGGAAAATATATAGCCTAGTATATTTATTTGGTCACTCTAATAAATATTTCTAGAATACTGTCTTTATTCTTTAGTAATCCAAAAGAAAAAGATTTTGTCACTTTTAAGCAGAGATCGTGATTTCTTTCCAAGATAATTTTAGTGAGGATTAAATGAAGTAATACATGTAGAGAGCTGGACACAATTTCTGATACCTAGTGAGTTCTCAATTAATTGTAGCTATTGCTGTTATACCTTAAAAAGTAATGAAGTCTGGTAGAAAGCATGCATTTTTCCCTAGAAAAGAATTTTTTCCCTAGGCTCTGTTTATCAGGGTTCAAATTCTTTATCATGCCAATTTTTATCTCTATAACACTAGGTGAGTTACTTAGCCTCACTGAGTCTCTTTTTCCTACCTATAGAATAGAAACTATAGTAACATCTGTCTCACAATGTTATGAAAATTACATAACTAAATGAGAGAATTTAACAGGGTCTTGGGAAACCACAAATATCTATAAAATGACATTAATTACAGAATATTATTTTGATTAATATTCGTGCTTCCTTTTATTACATGAAACAAACTTCTTGTTTTATGTCATTTCATAGGGCAATTATGGCTTCTAAATCACAATCTCTTTCCCAAGTCCAAATAAAATAATCTTTTAGCCTACTTTAAATGAATGAGGTTAAATTAAGGTATTTAGTTTGCCTCCCGAGGAAAATCCCTATAAGGTTTTCCAAAGCCCATGAGTGCTCCAACCAAGTATTTGGCATCTCATGAGTGGGGGAAATGCCTTGCTTGCATTAGCTAAGTAGCTGTGTCCTTCATTGCATCAGGTGTCAGTCATACTCCAGAGTAGCAAGGCACAATGGCTTGCAGGCAGTTTGGGAACAGTTGTCATGCCCTATTAACAAACATAAAGAGAACAGTATGTTTTCCTCTATTATCCAGGGCTGTACATTTTAGTGCTGCCTCTCTAGCCCTTTATGGTACTACACAGCAGGCAGAGGGATGGTGATTAAGTTGAAGGGGACTTCAAGCTTCACATTGTACACTAGTGATAAACACATGTGGCCCAGAGCTAAAAGATCAGTTTCCTTTGCTCTTTGTACTCAATATAGTCTCATGGGAAAACACTGATGAATGTACCCAGAAGCTGTTTGATTTTTTTTTTAAAACCTCCTTGGATGAAGGATCTAAAAATATACCTTGTTACCGGGTAACAATTTGGCAGAACCATTTGTTATGACATGTAAATATTGAACCTCAGCCAAAATGGAAGGTGGTTCCACAAGATGTATGAATTTTGATTATTGATATTTTTATGAAGTTGTTATGAAAAGTATGGGAAATTAAAGCATAAATACATAGTAATTAATTACAAGCCAACCAAAATAATAATAATTCTCTGCAGAAATGAATAGTCTCATCAAAATCATGAAATCGTTTGTGAAGATACCCAAGAAACTCCTGAGAATAATTACCAATTTGAGACAAGGGAAAAATCAGAATCAGCACAGCTGCCCAAGAAATGTTTAAAAGTGGGAAATTGTAATAGCATATAATACTACATAATGTGATGCTATAAAATATGATAGCACTATTATATTAATTGCAATAAGTAGTTAAACAGTTCCTTTTTTTTCTTTCCAACTGTGAGGAAGGAGTACTGCTAAAGTTATAATTCACATTGGATGCACACTTAAATATGCACACCA
Organism: Stenella coeruleoalba; assembly: GCF_951394435.1. NCBI lineage: Eukaryota > Metazoa > Chordata > Mammalia > Artiodactyla > Delphinidae > Stenella > Stenella coeruleoalba. The sequence continues at coordinate 20,483,026 of NC_137154.1, forward strand.
ATTCAACTCTTACCTGCACCTGAATTATTTCTGTTTGGTGTTTGTTATTGCAAGTAATGGAGCCTTTGATTACAAGATGAGTAAAGTTTGGGAAAATCTTGAAAATTTGTGGAGGTTTCTTTTTTCACATGAAATCTCATCTTTTATTCCCCCATTTTCTTTTTTTCCACAGAACTGTCTCTCCTTCCTTGTTTTTTATATTATTGATCTTATTTATTGATGATTCTAGAATTTGTTTCACATAACTCATAGATGTCTTCACAAATCACAGATATGTGATTTGACTGTGTTTTAAACTGCCAAAAGGCTGGAGACCACATTTTTCTTTCTGTCCTTTCTCAAAATCTGATAAAATTTTAGACTATCTGGTAATTGGTGAATATATCCTGGATAATGATAATGTTCGTTACTTTTTAGGTGTACGGTTTGGCATCCTTCAACCAAACCCACATTTTTACACGTGTACATGAATTCAGTCTCCAACTAAGGAGTCACTGTCAAAATATTTTTGGTTGGGCTGCTCCTCACTTTATAATTGCCTTGGAACAGAGTACCATGTAACAGATGTTATACATCCAGTCAATGTGAATGATGCTCTATCTACATTTACTCTGTTGACTGGTTCTTTTGGCAACCTATAGAGAAAACAATTTGGCTTCAAATTCTTAATGCTAATACTGAATTCAAGATTTCTACACAAAATAGCAAAATCAAAACAGAATGGAAAATCTGATTAAATAACACTGCTAATTGGACGTTTATGGGACAAATGATTTCCTTTTTTTCTCTTTGTCATGTGACTAGCAACAATTCTTCACAGTGATACACCCTAACTGGAAGTCCAATTTGTGGACTTCTTAATGGGATGCTTCATCACAGTGAGTCTTTCATACATTAAGAGAGCAGGCAGAAAAATCAGATTGGAAATTTCCATTGTGATAAAAGCAAGTAGCCTTGTGAAATCAAAAGACTCACTAACTACTAACTCTTCTATGATCCAACACGTTGTTGTTGTTGTTTTTAATTGAAATAGAGTTGATTTACAATATTGTGTTAGTTTCAGGTGTACAAAAATGGATTCAGTTATACATATATATATGTATTCTTTTTCAGATTGTTTGAAAGCTGTGATAGATTATTAGGAAATATTTTATTAAAAGATACACAGAATACAGAATAAAAGTAGAACATCAGCTAAATTTAGGCTTAGTCAGCAGAAGGGATTTATTGTACCATGTAACTGTGAAGTGTTTCCCTTCATAAATTTATGCTAGTCAGTGTTCAATCTCCTGGGCTCAAACATCAAACCGGTTTCATCTTATCAAATAAGTTTTCTTTAATGTTAAAGTTTATGTAGAACTGTTCTGGAAGCAGAAAATGTAAAATAAACTAAGAATGTTGGCTGCTGCATTTTATGAAAGATTTTTTATGGACATTAAAACTAGTCAGTGAAACCAACAGAACAGAGAGTAGAATGGTGGTTATTAGGGGCTGGTCAAAGGGTACATGCCTTTAGTTATAAGATGAGTAAGCTCTGCGGATCTATTGTACAGCACGGTGACTGTAGTTTGTAATACTACAGTGTTAGTATTATTAATGTGTTGTGTACTTGAAATCTAAGAGAGTAGACCTTAAGGATTTTTACTGGATACACACAAAAGAGTAACTGTGTGAGTTGATAGATATGTTAATTAACTTGATTGTGGTAATCATTTCACAAATTATACATATGTCAAATCACCACACTGTACACTTTAAATATATTCAATTGTATTTGTCAATTATAGCTCAATAAGTCTGAAAAATTAAAAAATAAAATAAAGACTTCACTAAATAAGATCTAATGTAGAGCCAATTTGTAAAACAGAAAAACACAGAGTTTCTCCATTTGAGGACTTGGATTTTTAAAAAAGCCAATTCTAAGATCTCTGCTCTATATTGTTCCTGCTCTGTTGCTGTATATAAATAAATATCTCAATATTTATAAAGCAAGTTTTCTTCATAATTATAGGTCATAACTAATTTATTTGCAGAATTATTATGCATGAAGGCAGTAATAATGCATATATGTTTTCTTTTTAATCAGAAATAACCACTTGATTTAGGGGACTTGCTTACAATTAGGAGCACCAGCAAATATTGAGTTAGGAATTATGATGAGTCTAAACAGCAATTAGCATTAATTGATTCACTTGCAAAGAAAAAAATGTTCAGTTACACTTCTAAACTCCTCATGTAATTTAACTCATTTAATACTCAAAATGGACCTATGGTATAGCTATTATTATTATCTCCAAGTTACAGATGAGAGAAGCAAAGCAAAGATAAAGTAAGTAACTTGCCCATGTTCAGACAGTAACAAGTGCTGAAACCTGAAATCTGGACTTCTGCATGGGATTTTAGATTACATTCCTCCCATAGAATTACACACAGAACATTTAAAAAAGCACTGATATAAAATATAAAACATTGAAAAATATGTGGAACCATTAAATTTTTCACACATGGAGACAGTTGTAATTACACCCAGGCACACACACACATACTCACAGAGGAAACTTTATATGCCAATTGGGGCAAGTCTAAATGAACAGTCACTTTGTTAATTTCTCAGTAACATTTTATAAATATTGAAAGCTTTTCATTTATGCACAGTCTATGCAAGTATTCTATAAATATAGAAACACTCTGTTACTCTCCATAAGAACAATGCTGCATTTGGGCAATTAAATTTTAGGCAATTTCAGAGTACTTTATCTTTTTTATACCATTAGATTAATTAAACAGTTTCTATTTCAGCATATACTATCCAGGGCTTCTTAAAGAAATCACTGTGGATTGGTTCAAGATGGTGGAGTAGAAGAATGTGTGCTCACTCCCTCTTGAAAGAGCACTGGAATCACAAATAACTGCTGAACAATCATCAACAGGAAGACACTGAAACTCACCAAAAAAGATACCCCACATCCAAAGAGAGCAGAAACCGCAATGATACAGTAGGAGGGGCATAATCACAATAAAATCAAATTTCATAACCACTGGGTGGGTGACTCACAAACTGGAGAACACTTATACCACAGAAGTCCACCCACTGGACTGAAGGTTCTGAGTCCAAGGGCAGGCTTCCCAACCTGAGGGCCTGGCAATGGGAGGAGGAATTCCTAGAGAATCAGACTTTGAAGGCTAGTGGGATTTGATTGCAGGACTTTGACAGGCCTGGGGAAAACAGAGACTCCACTCTTGGAGGGCACACACAAAGCAGTGTGCACATCAGGTCCCAGGGGGAAGGAGCAGTGACCCCAGGGGAGACTGAACCAGACCTACCTGCTAGCGTTGGAGGGTCTCCCGCAGAGGTGGGGGGTGGCTGTGGCTCACTGCAGGGACAAGGACACTGGCAGCAGAAGTTCTGGGAAGTACTCCTTGGCGTAAGCCCTCCTGGAGTCCACCATTAGCCCCACCAAAGATCCTGTAAGCTCCAGTGCTGGGTCTCCTGAGACCAAACAACTAACAGGGAGGGAACTCAGCCCCACCAATCAGCAGATGAGTGGATTAAAGTTTTACAGAGCTCTTTCCACCAGAGCAACACCCAGCTCTACCCACCACCAGTCCCTCCCATCAGGAAGCTTGCACAAGCCTATTAGATAGCCTCATCCACCAGAGGGCAGACAGCAGAAGCAAGAAGGACTACAATCTACAATCCTGCAGTCTGTGGAACAAAAGCCACATTCAGAGAAACATAGAAAAAATGAAAAGGCAGAGGACTATGTACCAGTTGAAGGAACAAGATAAATCTCCAAAAAAACAACTAAATGAAGTGGAGATAGGCAACATTCCAGAAAAAGAATTCAGAAAAGTGATAGAGAAGATGATCCAGGAACTTGGAAAAAGAAGGGAGGCAAAGATCTAGAAGATGCAAGAAATATTTAACAAAGACCTAGAAGAATTAAAGAACAAACAAACAGAGATGAAAACTACAATAACTGAAGTGAAAAATACACTAGAAGGAATCAATAGCAGAATAACTGAGGCAGAAGAATGGATAGGTAACCTGGAAGACAGAATGGTGGAATTCACTGCCATGGAACAAAATAAAGAAAACAGAATGAAAAGAAATGAAGACAACCTAAGAGAAATCTGGGACAACATTAAAGGCACTAACGTTCACATTATAGGGGTCCCAGAAAGAGAAGAGAGAGAGAAAGGACCTGAGAATATATCTGAAGAGATTATAGTCAAAAACTTCCCTAACATGGGAAAGGAAATAGCCACCCAAGTCCAGGAAGCACAGAGAGTCCCAGGCAGGATAAACCCAAGGAGAAACATGCCAAGACACATACTAATCAAATTGACAAGACTTAAAGACAGAGAAAAATTATTAAAAGCAGCAAGGGAAAAATGACAAATAACATACAAGGGAACTCCAATAAGGTTAACAGCTGATTTCTCAGCAGAAACTCTAAAGCCAGAAGGGAGTGGCCCAATATATTTAAAGTGATGAAAAGGAAGAACCTACAACCAAGATTACCCATCAAGGATCGCATTCAGATTCTACAGAGAAATCAAAAGCTTTACAGACAAGCAAAAGCTAAGAGAATTCGGCACCACCAAACCAGCTCTACAACAAAAGCTAACAGAAATTCTCTAAGTGGGAAACACAAGAAAAGAAAAAAAATAGGAAAAAAAATGTAAAAAACACAAACATATGGAAATTAAACAACATCACTAAATAACCAAGAAATCACTGAAGAAATCAAAGAGAAAATCAAAAGATACATAGAGAAAAATGACAATGAAAACACGATGATCCAAAACCTTTGGGATGCAGCAAAAGCAGTTCTAAGAGGGAAGTTTATAGCAATACAATCCTACTTCAAGAAACAAGAAAAATCTCAAATAAACAATGTAACCTTACACCTAAAGGAACTAGAGAAAGAAGACAAACAAAACCCAAAGTAGAAGAATAGAAATCATAAATATCTGAACAGAAATAAATGAAATAGAAACTAAGAAAACAATAGCAAAGATCAATAAAACTAAAAGCTGGTTCTTTGAGAAGATAAACAAAATTGAGAAACCTTTAGCCAGACTCATCGAGAAAAAGAGGGAGAGGACTCAAATCAATAAAATTAGAAATGAAAAAGGAGAAGTTACAACAGACACCACAGAAATACAAAGCATCCTAAGAGACTACTACAAGCAACTCTATGCCAATAAAATGGACAACCTGGAAGAAATGGACAAATTCTTAGAAAGGACTAACCTTCCAAGACTGACCAAGCAGGAAATAGAAAATATGAACATACCAATCACAAGTAATGAAATTGAAACTGTGATTAAAAATCTTCCAACAAACAAAGTCCAGGACCAGATGGCTTCACAGGTGAATTCTATACAAACATTTAGAGAAGAGCTAACACCTATCCTTCTCAAACTCTCCCAAAATATAGCAGAGGGAGGAACAATCCCAAACTCATTCTATGAGGCCACCATCACCCTGATACAAAATCAGACAAAGACGTCACAAAAAAAGAAAACTACAGGGGAATACCTCTGAAGAACATAGATGCAAAAATCCTCAGCAAAATACTAGCAAACAGAATACAACAGCACATTAAAAGGATCATGCAGCATGATCAAGTGGGGTTTATCCTAGGAATAAAAGAATTCTTCAATATATGCAAATCAATTAATGTGATAAACCATATTAATAAATCAAAGGATAAAAACCATGTGATCATCTCAATAGATGCAGAAAAGGCTTTTGATAAAATGTATCACCAATTTATGATAAAAACTCTCCAGAAAGTGGGCATAGAGGGAACCTACCTCAACATAATAAAGGCCATATATGAGAAACCCACAGCAAACATCTTCCTCAATGGTGAAAAACTGAAAGCATTTCTTCTAAGATCAGGAAAAAGACAACGTTTTCCACTCTTACCACAATTATTCAGCATACTTTTGGAAGTCCTAGCCATGGCAATCAGAGAAGAAAGAGAAATAAAAGTAATACAAATTGGAGAAGAAGAAGTAAAACTGTCACTGTTTGAAGATGACATGATACTACACGTAGATAATCCTAAAGATGCCACCAGAAAACTACTAGATCTAAGCAATGAATTTGGTAAAGTTGCAGGATACAAAATTAATGCACAGAAATCTCTCGCATTCCTATACACTAACAACAAAAGATCAGAAAGGGAAATTAAGGAAACAATCCCACTCGCCACTGCAACAAAAAGAATAAAATACCTAGGAATAAACCTACCTAAGGTGGTAAAAGACCTGTACTCAGAAAACTATAAGACACTGATGAATGAAATCAAAGATTACACAAACAGATGGAGAGATATACCATGTTCTTGGATTGGAAGAATCAATATTGTGAAAATGACTACCCAAAGCAATCTACAGATTCAATGCAATCCCTGTCAAATTGCCAATGGCATTTTTTACAGAACTAGAACAAAAAATCTTAAAATTTGTATGGAGACACAAAGGACCCCAAATAGCCAAAGCAATCTTGAGAGGAAAAAAACAGAGCTGGAGGAATCAGGCTCCCTGACTTCAGAATATACTACAAAGCTACAGTAATCAAGACAATATGGTCCTGGCACAAAAACAGAAATATAGATCAGTGGAATGGGATAGAAGGCCCAGAGATAAACCGATGCACCTATGGTCAACTAAACTATGACAAAGGAGGCAAAGATATACAATGGAGAAAAGACAGTCTCTTCAACAAATGGTTCTGGGAAAACTGAACAGCTACATGTAAAAGAATGAAATTAGAACACTTCCTAACATCATGCACAAAAATAAACTCAAAATGGATTAAAGACAAGACACTATAAAATTCTTAGAGGAAAACGTAGGAAGAATACTCTTTAACATAAATCACAGCAAGATCTTTTTTGATCTCTCTCCTAGAGTAATGGAAATAAAACAAAAATAAACAAATGGAACCTAACGAAACTTAAAAGCTTTTGCACAGCAAAGGAAACTATAAACAAGACAAAAAGACAACCCTCAGAATGGGAGAAAATATTTGCAAACATATCAATGGGCAAAGGATTACTCTCCAAAATATATAAACAGCTCATGCAGCTCAGTATTAAACAAAACAAACAACCCAATCAAAAAATAGGCAGAAGACATAAATAGACATTTCTCCAAGGAAGACATACAGATGGCCAAGAGGCACATGAAAAGTTGCTCAATATAACTAATTATTAGAGGAATGCAAATCAAAACTACAATGAGGTGTCACCTCACACTGGTTAGAATGGCATCATCAGAAAGTCTACAAACAACAATTGCTGGAGAGGGTGTGGAGAAAGGGAACCCTCTTGTACTGTTGGTGGGATTGTAAATTGATACAGCTACTATGGAGAACAGTATGGAGGTACCTTAAAAAAATAAAAATAGAATTACCATATGACCCAGCAATCCCAAAACTGAGCATATACCCAGAGAAAACCATAATTCAGAAAGACTCATGCACCCCAATATTCACTGCAGCACTATTTTTTTAAACATCTTTATTGGAGTATAATTGCTTTACAATGGTGTGTTAGTTTCTGCTTTATAAAAAAGTGAATGGGCTATACACATACATTTATCCCCATATCTCCTCCCTCTTGCATCTCTCTCCCACCCTACCTATCCCAATCCTCTAGGTGCTCACAAAGCACCGAGGTGATCTCCCTGTGCTATGTGGCTGCTTCCCACTAGCTATCTATTTTACATTTGGTAGTGTATATATGTCCATGCCACTCTCTCACTTTGTCCCAGCTTACCCTTCCCCCTCCCCATGTCCTCACATCCATTCTGTACGTCTGTGTCTTTATTCCTGTCCTGCCCCTAGTTCTTCAGAACCATTTTTTTTTTTTAGATTCCATATATATGTGTTAACATACAGTATTTGTTTTTCTCTTTCTGACTTACTTCACTCTGTATGACAGAATGACAGACTCTAGGTCCATCCACCTCACTACAAATAACTCAATTTCGTTTCTTTTTATGGCTGAGTAATATTCCTCTGTATAGATGTGCCACATCTTCTTTATCCATTCATCTGTCAATGGGCACTTAGGTTGCTTCCATGTCCTGGCTATTGTAAACAGAGCTGCAGTGAACATTGTGGTACATGACTCTTTTTGAATTATGGTTTTCTCAGGGTATATGCCTAGTAGTGGGATTGCTGGGTTGTATGGTAGCTCTATTTTTAGTTTTCTAAGGGACCGCCATACTGTTCTCCATAGTGGCTGTATCAATTTACATTCCCACCAACAGTGCAGCACTATTTACAATAGCCAGGACATAGAAGCAGCCTAAATGCCCATTGACTGATGAATGGGTAAAGAAGATGTGGTACATATATACAAAGAAATATTACCCAGCCATAAGAAGGAATGAAACTGGGTCATTTGTAGAGACGTGGGTGGACCTAGAGATCGTCATACGGATTGAAGTAAGTCAGAAGGAGAAAAGCAAATATCGTATACTAATGCATATATGTGGAACCTAGAAAAATGGGACAGATGAACGGATCTGCAAGGCAGAAATAGAGACACAGATGTAGAGGACAAATGTATGGACACCAAGGGGGGAAAACGGGGGATGGGTGGTGGTGGTGGAGTGAATTGGGAGTTTGGGATTAACATATATACACTAATATGTATAAAGTAGATAACTAATAAGAACCCGCTATATAAAAATAAATAAATAAAATAAAATTCAAAAAAGAACTGACTAGAAGAGATGGGAATAGTGGAACAAAATAAAGTATATGTCTACTTTTTCTGCCCAGTGTTGGGGGGTAGAGTGGGGAATCACTGTGAATCTCTCCAGACTTAAGAAGTTATCAAAACATTTGAACAAACACTAGTATCTTCAAAAACAAGATATCTAATGAAAACACAAACTTTATTTAAAGCATGCAAGCATTGTTCATATGTGACAAGGAAAAATGGTGTTTTGCAAACATCTCCATAAGCTGCGCTTAAACTCGTCTTGTAATTCCTAGGGCAGAAATCAGATGAAATATTCTTTTCCAGGCTTACTTTATTATCCAGTCATGGTGGAGCTAAAGCAGTTATTTCCAGAGCACATGAAGATCTCTCAATCTCTATACAAATCAATAATAATTTTACTTAACAAGCAATTATACTTTCTGTACCTACTTCACGGCAGGCATCATGTTAGGCATTTGAGATACCAGCTTAAATAATATATGGTATCAGCCCTCAGTGTATTTAGTCTATTAAGGAAGATCTGACAAAAATAAAGTGCAATAAAATACAATGTGTTCGTGATAGAAAACTGAATAACATGCTCTATAAGGAAATAAGAAGAACATCTGAATCAGACTTTGATTCAAGGTTCAGGGTTAGATTCCTAATGGAATGTTAAATTACCTGAATTTTCAAATTTAAATTTTGCTTACATGTGTACATCATTAGGCAGAGAAATTAGCCTGTATGAAATCATGGTAGAATGACACCATACGCAGTCGTCAATAAACCTCACGCAATGTATTATGGTCAATATCACAAATGGAAGTGAGATGAAGCTGGAGAGGGACAAGTGTGCTAAGATACAGAGTTTGAAATTGATCTGGAAAGTTATGCAGAATTACTGAAACATTTAAAGCAGAACATTAATATGCTGACATTATTGTGGACGGATCAGAGGGAATCCTGATTAGAGCCTTGAAAACCAGTGGTGCTGTTGTACCAATCCAAGTTTTCAGAGACATGAGCTTAAGGTAGGATGAATGGTGATAAACATAAGAATTATTGTGAAAGTAGTAGCTATAGAGCATGATCAGCTATAAGATATGGAAAAGGGCGGTAAGTGAGAATGAAGAAGCCAAATGTAATTCCCAGATTTTTGTTTTGGACAAATATATTCTTGCTACCATTATTTACTAATGAAAGGGATACTGGAAGAGAAACACGTATGGAGCAAAAGATGATGGATTTGGTTTCTGATATGTTGGGTTTGAGGTGCCAGTGGGATATCCAGGAAAAACATTTCTGTTAAGCATCGTAAGTAGCGATGATCTGAGAAGCCTGGAATAAAAGTACAGAGTCAGAAGTTACTAAAGTTGTACAGGGCAATGAAAGTCATGGGTTTCAATGATTAGAAATGCAGACATCTAAGGGATAAACTGACAAAGAAGAAACCACAAAGGAGATCAATTAAGATTTGCTCAGGCAAATATGACAGTGGTATCTAGTAAAGTGATTCACATCACCTAAGGGCATATATGTTACCGTCAGACTACCTAAGTTCAAATTTTGGCTCTGTATCTATCTAGATATATAAATTTTGACAAGTTGCTTAAATTTCTTGAGCCCATGTGTTAATCTGTAAAATGAGGATATTAACAGTACATACCCCACAGGGTTACAGGGAAGATTAAATATTAAATGATTTAAGTTCCTGGCATAGGATAAGAACTCAATAAATGTTAGCTCTTGTTAAACTTTTTTTTTTTTTTTTTCGGTACGTGGGCCTCTCACTGTTGTGGCCTCTCCCGTTGCGGAGCACAGGCTCTGGACGCGCAGGCCGAGTGGCCATGGCTCACGGGCCCAGCCGCCCCACGGCATGTGGGATCTTCCCGGACCGGGGCACGAACCTGTGTCCCCTGCATCAGCAGGCGGACTCTCAACCACTGCACCAACAGGGAAGCCCTGTTATCCTTTTTTGAGATATAATTGACACATTAATTTCAGGTTCACAACATAATAATTTGATATTTGTATATATTGCAAAATGGTCACCACAATGACTAGTCAGCATCCATCACCACATAGTTACAAACTTACTTTCTTGTGATGTGAACTTTTAAGATCTACTCTCTTAGCAACTTTCAAATATGCAATACAGTACTATTAACCATAGTCACCATGTTGTGCATCACATCCCCAGGACTTATTTATTTATAACACCAATGTGCAGCCTGTATCTATGAGTTCTATGCGTTTAGTTTTGGTTTGGGGTTTTTTTAGTTTCTACATATGAGTGAGATCATAGAGTATTTTTCTTTCTCTGCCTTATTTCACTTAGCCATTTTGCCCTCCGGGCCCATCTATGCTGTTGCAAATGGCAAGGTGTTCTTCTTTCTCATGGCTGAATAATATCCCATTGTGTATATATATCACATCTTCTTTATCCATTTATCCGGGCACTTAGATTGTTTCCATATCTTGGCTATTGTGAATAATGCTGCAATAACATGAGACTGCATATATCTCTTCAATATCCTGTTTTCATTTCCTTTGGGTATATGTCCAGAAGTGGAATTACTGGATCAACTGGTGGATCTGTTTTTAAATTTTTGAGGAAACTCCATATTGTTTTTCATTGTCCCTGAGACAATTTGCATTCCCACCAACAGTGTACAAAGGTTTCCTTTTCTCCACATCCTCACCAACGCTTGTTACCTCTTGTCTTCTTGACGATGGCCATTCTAACAGATGTGAGGTGATATCTCATTGCAGTTTTGATTTGCATTTTCCTGAAGTTTAGTGATGTTGAGCCTTGTTTCATGTACCTTTGGCCATTTGTATGGCTTCCTGGAAAAAAAAAAGGTCCATTTACGTCTTCCACCCTTGTTCTTTTAAATAGAATTGTTTGGTTTTTTTGTTTATGAGTTCTTTATATATTTTATTAACCCTTTATTCCATATATGGTTTGCAAATTTTTCTCCCTTTCTGTAGGTTGCCTTTAATTTTGTTGTTTCTTTTGCCGTGTAGAAGCTTTTAAGGTTGATGTAGTTTTGAAATGGAGGGTAGTTATCAGTAAGCCATTAATAACTAATAAACTATAAACTTCCTTCACTGACAAGGCTCGTTTTAACTGTTTTTATAAAAACTTGCATATACTTGCAGAATATTAGCTGATTGTATATTCAGGAGTTTAACTCTGGGCTCTCATTGGTTTATGTGACTATTTTTATGCCAGTACCATACTCTTTAAATGACTGTAGCTTTTTTTTTTTTTTTCGGTACGCGGGCCTCTCAGTGTTGTGGCCTCTCCCATTGCGGAGCACATGCTCTGGACGCGCAGGCTCAGCGGCCATGGCTCACGGGCCCAGCCGCTCCACGGCATGTGGGATCTTCCCAGACCGGGGCACGAACCCGTGTCCCCTGCATTGGCAGGCGGACTCTCAACCACTGCGCCACCAGGGAAGCCCAACTGTAGCTTTTAATATAGTTTGAAATCAGGAAGTGTGATGCCTTCAGCTCTGTTGTTCTTTCTCAGGATTGCTTTGGCTATTCGGGGTCTTTTGTGGTTTCATACAGATTTTAAGATTTTTTTTTGCTATTTCTGTGAATAATAGAAAAAAACAAATAATAATTTCATTGTTACTCTATCAGTACATTTTAAAATTTGTTTCCACTTTTTACCTAAATGAAAAACCTACAGGCATCTATGATAAAAATTGCTCCTTAGCAGTTAGGTAAGAAGTCCTAGAGAGACCATATCTAAATTTTGGTGAGTGCACTTTGAAAGTAAATGTAGTTTTTAATGCTTTGCCCATATTTCCAAGAATTGTTTTAACTCCTAAAACACGAAGGATTCTGCAATGTATCTGGTGAGTAATTCAATTGTATGCATCAAAATCCTTTAAAAATATATCACTCTTTGACCAGTCATTCCTCCTTGTATAACCATAGAAAACAGGAATAGATATGAGAAGTATGCATAGTGCTAAAATATTATTTGGTGTTTGGAAATTGTATATGAAAAGTATTATGAGAGGAATAACACAATGAAACTCATCAAGTATCAAATTTTGAAATGAACTGCCATGTGTGACGCTGAATAAAAGGAGGGATTAAAGGAAATGTGAACACAAGTACAAACTAAGCTGTTGATATGAGCAATCATCAGGTACAATGAGTTCTGAAACGCCCAGATTTTACCTATTGTGAAAGTGTCACACTTTAAACTTAATAAACCTTCCATTACATTTAACTAAACTTGAAATTTTTATCTTCGTATTGTGATTCATCCGTTTATTGTGTTCCATAGAGCTGAGCACTGGAAATGACAGTCCAATTTTTCAAGGGAATTTACTTTAGAGTCAAGGTGAATTGGAGCAATCAATCCTTCAGTTATAGTAAACATCTTGACTGTATATGTTACAAAGAAGTCCTCACATTCCAGCGTTCTGTATTTTCAGCCACTTATATTTTTAACCTGAGAAACCTAAGAAAAAGTCCAAGAGGAAAATTTTCATTTTGTTACAATATGGATCTTTAGGTCATACTTAGGAAACATGCCTCAAAAAATATGCCAAAATAATAACATCAATATCAGCAATAATAATTAACAAATAATTAAAACTTGCTATGTACCAAACAGTGCTCTACATTTTTTCCTGAATGTCCCATTTAATCTCCAAAAAGCACATCAATAAATAAAATATGACATAGGTACTATTATAATCTTCATTTTACATATAAGAAAACCAAAGCCCAGATGTTTTCAAGTGTCCAAGTTCACACAGGTGATGCGGACAAGATGGAATCTGGGCCGCCATTGTGAAGACCACACTCTCCCCTTTGGTCAGACTAGAAACAGTTCTTCTGTTAGGTTGTGACATGCCAAGATCTTTGATTTCATTTTTGTGCTTGGAACATTGTTTTCTTCCTTTGACTTTTATTATCAAAAGAACAGTCAACACCAGATTGATCCTCTTAACAGACTTTTAAGTGTATAATACATTACTGTTGACTATAGGTATCAATACAAAGTTGTAGAGCAGATGTCTAGAGCTTATTCATCTTGCTTAACTGAAGCTGTATGCCCTTTGATTACTCTCCATCTCCCTCTACTGCCAGCCCCTGGCAACTACCATTTACTCTTCCATTCTATGAATTTGATTACTTTAGATACCTCACGTAAATGGAACCATGCAGCATTTGTCTTCCTATAACTGGATTATTTCACTAAGCACAATGTCCTCAAGGTTCATCCGTGTTGCATACTGCAGAATTTCCTATTTTAGCTTGAATTATTGATCACAAAGTGGTGTGCCCAGGCTAAACGTACACTGAGACTAGTCACATGGGGTTTGTGAGGCTTCTTTGTAAAATACACATTTACTGAGGAGGAGAATAGGTATTTAGTGCACGATGGTGCTTAGGATAACAAAGAGAATGAAAAGTAATTGAGAACAGGATGGCGAGTATTCTCCTTATTCAGACCAGGGAAAATGTCTAATTTCTATGGAATCAAGATTTCCAAGTTCTGGTGCATGTGAGCTCTGAAAATTCTCATGAGTTAGTCACAAAGTCCTTTAAAAATGCAAGTATTTATTCAACTGACAAATGACAGAGAGAATTGAATAGATTTTCTTTTTTGCATATAGCTAAGGATTTATTAGTAATAATCTACTAAATTATCAAAAACCACTAAAATTTTATATTCCTAAATTACATGTGTATTATTGGAGTTATTGAGGCTCTAATGAAGCAGCTTAAAGAGTCAGCACATGTTTACATACAGATGGCCAGAGATGACGTGTTATATAAGAATGATTTGGTGGTATCCTGACTTGGTCTTGATTTCCATTTGCTGACTTGTTACCTCATTAATTATACATCATTATCTGTTTAATATCTTGCAGATTGTTTGCGTAACCCTAGAGCATGTACATATTTGCATATTTGTGGTCTATAACTTTCCAATAGCCAGGCTTTAAAACATTTATATGCTGTAGTTAAAACATGAATCATCTGTACCCCTATTGCTAAAAGAAACATATATTCCTCCAAAAAATTTCTTCTAGAGTATGATACTTCTTTGGTGATCTGCTGTATATGGGTTTGGGCAAAATGCATATGAAAAATTGCAAAATAACCTCAAGGTAAGTGTAATAAAATTACTCCCTAATTTTAATATTGGTGGGGCTAAATAAAAGACATAAGCTCATAGTGTTCTAAAATAAAAGGTATAAGCTCATAGTATAAACCTTATATTTTAAAAAGTAAATCCATATACATTTTTTATTATCTTTTATTGTATTAAAGATTACCCCCAAATTAGTGGCTTAAAACAAAATAATACTTATTACCACTTGGTGTGGGTGGATCAGTAATTTCAAGAGGATGGCTTGTCTCTGCTCTGTGATGTCTGGGGCTTCAGCTGGAAGACTGGAAGTTTGGGGGGTGGTGCTGAAATTATCTGAAGGTTTGATAAAGCCTGGAAAATCCATTTCCACATGGACTCACTCACATGACTGGCAAGTTGGGTTTTTTCTACATGAATTTCATATTTGAACCTTTCCACAGGACTCCAAGTGTTTCCTCATAGCATATGCTGGCTTCTCTTTAGCGACGGTGATCCTGGAGAAGAAGACAGAAAGGGCATGGAAGCTCCGTGCTCTTTCCCCATACCTTGTTCTACCCATCACTTCTATGGGACTTCTCTTGAGTTATATTCTTTTATTAAAAAAAACTGGTGATCTAGTGAAAATCAGTTTCTCTGAGTTTGGGGAGCCACTTGAGCAAATTAATCAAACCCAAGGATGAGGAACCCAAGGAACCTCTGATTTATAGCTATCGGTCAGAAGCACGGGTAACAGCCTGGGCTTGTGACTGGTGTCTGAAGTAGGTGCAGGGCCGTCTTGTAGGACTGAGCCCTCAACCTGATGCTCCCTCTGGGTAGCTCTGAATTGGGTTCAATTATCTGACATCTTGCTGGTATCTGAGCATTGCTCGGTGTTATGTGGGAAACCAGCCCCCTCCACATACACAACTGGAATTTGGTCTCAGAACACCTAAGTTCCAGCTTTTGCAATGGAGTATATCAAAGTATTTGTGGATGCATTTTTAAGTTTGCATAAATTATTCAAAGTTTGGACACACTGAATTTTTTTTATATATAGTTTATTGGAACTGGGAGTATATCCTAGGTGAGGAAGGCCCCTTTTATGGATGTTATTGGCATCCATGAGAATGAATCCATCAGACAACTTTTAAACAGAAGTCCTCCTTAAGGAACTGGTAGTGTTAAAACATGAGTAAGCTACCTCCTTGTACAAAGCACCCAGAAGTAAAACGTGGAAATAAATGGTGAAAATATGACCTTGTCTGACTTCCTGAAGTTGTTCGAGTCATTGGGATGAGCTAGAGAAATTTACTCATTATTATTATTATCCTTCATGATCACAATTTGAATCATAAGCTGATGAGGCCTACAACAGGTTGGTCAAATTAATCATATTAAGGATACTTTCCAGGAATCAATTGCAAAGAATGAATGGTTTGTAAAATAAAAGCACATCAGTATTGAAATGCACGCGACAACATTTTGAGGAAGAAATTCATGTCTAAAAAATTTGAATAAGGATGAAGCACAGCTCTCTTGTGATCTCAGATATTGAAATTAAGGCAATAGTCAAGTTTTCAACTAAAATAATAAGTTATTCCAGGTCAAGACGTCACAGGGAATGAATTGAAAAACATAGACTTGAGGGGCTTCCCTGGTGGCACAGTGGTTGAGAATCTACCTGCCAATGCAGCGGACACGGGTTCGAGCCCTGGTCTGGGAAGATCCCACATGCCGCGGAGCAACTGGACCCGTGAGCCACAACTACTGAGCCTGCGCGTCTGGAGCCTGTGCTCCACAACGAGAGGCCGCGACAGTGAGAGGCCTGCGCGCTGCGATGAAGAGTGGCCTCCTCTCGCCCCAACTAGAGAAAGCCGTTGCACAGAAACGAAGACCCAACACAGCCAGCCAGCCAGCCATCCTCCCATAAATAAATAAATAAAATAAACAAAATTTAAAAAAAAAAAAAAAAGAAAAACATAGACTTGAAATGTAAAAATTTTCTAAGAATATCTAAAAGCCAAATAATTACAAATTGATTAAAAAGTCCTTACCTTTTATATTTTAATTAGTATTTTCTAATCTGCTGTATGTGTCAGTTATGGTGATTTGCTCATTTTATTTACAAAATAAAGTGAAACAATTATATAATCATCGATATAGACTCAGTAGCTACCAGTCCCACTTCTTTCCCAGGCAGTCATTTCATAACCAACCCATGTGTGATTTATTACTGAATCTCTGTTGATGTTTTAGATTTCATCATCACAAAGAACACTATTTTACAGGATTTTAGAGAAGGTTTATCTCAGTTTAGGGATACTATGAAAGCAGGGATGTTGAGCATCTGTTCATATACCCATTGGCCAATTGTATTTTTGTTTTAGAGAAAAGTCTATTTTTTGTTCATCTTTAAATCATTTTTGTTTTTTAATTTTGTTTTTGCTATTGAGTTATAAGGAATTTCCTACATATGTTGGATATTAATCCCTTATCAGATATATACCCTGCAAATATCTCGCCCATTGCAAATGTTGCATTTTCATTCTTTTGTTTCCTTTGCTGTGTGAGAGCTTTTTAGGTTGATGTAATTCCACTCACCTATTTTTGCTTTTGTTGCTGGCACTTTTAGTGTGACAAAGAAATCTTTGCCTAGACCAATGTCTTGAGGTTTTCCCCCCCTTTTTTTTTTCTAGGAGTTTTATAATCCTTTGTTCATTCTTTGTTACATCTCTATTAAATTAATCAAAACTGCTGTTCCAAAGCATCGCCTCTCTTTTCTTGTTCCCTGGTTGACCTCAGTTGTTCTGAGTTGTACGGAGCTGATTGATAACATCAACACCAGTTGTACAGAGCTGATTGAAGCTTTATAGTGCATTTCTCCATAGGAGGAAAAATGCTCCTTTTTTAAACATTACACCTCCCGTTTTCTTCTCTGCCAAACTATGCCCACACTTATGGAAACATCTAAACTCATGATCCAATATACCATTTAAATCATTTGCTATTATTTATTTTGCTTCTTTAAATCTTTTCTTCATATTATTTATTAGCTTTTATCTCTTTACTCTCAAATCTAATCAGAAAGGAACATTTCTTTTCTCATTTGCCTACTTCAAATACTGCCCTATTTTTCATTCCTTTTACTACTGACATTCTTCAAAGTTTACTTCTATTTTCTTTCCCTCTTAGTCTTTATATTGCCTTAATCCTTGCTTCTGACTTCCGCTTTCATTGTTATTGTGAAAAGCCTCTTTCCAAAGTCATCTATGTTCTTATAATTCCTAAATCCAATTACTTGTTTCATTCTTCATGATCTCAGTGCAGACTTTGTCACTATTTTCCCGATTCCTTGATCTATCCCTTTTCCCAAGATTCAGGATACAACTCTCATCTTATCCTTCTCTTATCTGCCTGACTCTCCTTTTCTCTCTAGTGTGCAGACTTATTTCCAGTTAAAAGTCTTGGCATTCTCAAAGAAATCATCCTGGACTTTTCTCTTGGTCTATATTTTTCTTCAGAAATTTCATTTACTCTTCTTAAACAATTATCTTAAGTGGATATCATATAAATTGTTAAGATGAGCATGAAAATCTTAATTCCACGTTCCCCTTCTACTGGATTGCCTGCATGTTGGTTCACAACTTCAGGAGTTTCCCAGGTGAAATTCAAAACTGGCCCCCATACAGGAAGGGCAAGGAAAGACCACAGAAAGAGGCAGACTACTCCAGATTAGTAAACGGCACTTTTAATAAGCAAGGGAACTTACACAGGAGGCTTGCCTTTGGTGGCTGAAAGAAAAATAGCTCTCCACACTTGCCCACCAGAATCTTAAGAGTTCATATAGAGACCTTAGAGCAGTTCAGTCCTATATTATATCTAGAGGGCCTCAATAACATTTTATTCTCTCCAGGCTGTGTCCTTGAAATGGCTCCTAGTGCAGGAACAGTGGGTGGAATATACATTCCAAGGACCAGGTTTGGGGTCAGGAGCTTCTGATTGCCCAGGTCTAATTCTTGGATCAACTGGCAGTCACATCTTCTTCATGACCTCCTCCAACACTGCTTCCACCTGTCTGGCCATTCTACTGACAGCTTAAATTCAGCATGTCCATTATTGAACTCATCATTTTCCATCATTAACCAGTTCCTCAACTTGACATCATCATATTTGGTTTTGGCATCATGAAATTATCCATCACCCAGACTAGAGAAAACTCCATTCTTTTCATCATTATCCATAACCTTTTACATAGGCATTCTAAGCTTTAAAGACTTGAGATTATTTAAACAAAAAAAGAAAAAAAGGAAAGTACAACATAAGGTAGAATTCATATTGAAATTAAAATCTTGCATCAGCACAAGGTGTAAATACGACATTCTAAAGCTTTAATCTTGACATTTAATTACAATTGTTGCCATTGCCTGTGGTAAGAAAATATTTTCCTTTTCTTCTGCAGAATTTTAAATGGAAAAACTTATCTATCAATGTGATATTCTAAAAAATGATATATACCAGATTTGTAAAATTTCCATTCCTAATTAAATAAGGTCGCTCTTACATGTAAAGGGATTTTTGCACTAAATCAGAATATTGACCAAATAATAAAGGAGTATAGTTCTAAAAGCCCATTTCTGTATTTCAGGGAAAATAGAATTTTCCTGCCTTTATAAAAAAAAGCAGTTATTCAAACTTTTTCATCAGCTAAAGTGGAGTTATTCACCTTGAATAGCCAGCTCATTTTAAATATAATCTATTATTTTAGATCTTGTCACACTATAGTTTTCTACTCTTCACATTTAAAAGCTAAAAATAGTGAAGGCTGCCCTTCCTCTGTAGTATCATGTTTTAGTTTGTTTTGTTTTTGTTTTTGTTTTTTTTGGTGGAACTGAAGTAGAAGCAAGTTAGTCTCATGATCAATGATGCTCACTAAAAAATAAAGTTATCTGGTTCTGTGCAGACTGGCAAAATAAAAATATTTTGAACTGAGTCTAGATATATAAATTTATAACTACCTCTTCTTATACATATTAGAGTTTGAGAACATTAGCATTACTCTTTCCTGTGCATCATGGTAGGAGATATTTAACTATTTTGAAAGAAGTCCTAAAGAGGACAGGGGAAAGAATATTATATACAGAGTTAGAAGGTCTGTGTTTCAAATCTGTCTATACTATTGACGAGATGTATGACTTTATGCAACCTGGTTTTTTCTGATTCCCAGTTTCCTTGACCTTAAATGTGACAATATCAAAAAATGTGTTGTGATGATTAAATTACAAGATTTAGATAAAATGCCTGGAAGAGTATAGGTATTGAACAAATGTTACATGAATTGGAATAACCAAACTGCTTCATTCAATATGACAGTAACTCCTGATGGAAAAATCTGTTCCATTATGTAACTAATTGCTTGAGTTATAAGTTTTCCAAAATATTATTGCTATTAATTTTCTTCTAGTCATAGAATATGGGAACTTGCTTCTTTTTCTTTTAACTCACTGACTTAAAAGTATTCATTCTTATCTATTTGACAACACACTAATTCCCATTAGGGAAATATGCTTAGAGGTCCTCTTTCTATATATTATTATATAACATGATATGTTTGATATCTAGTTTTCCTGTTTCACTTTTTCCAGCTTATTTTTACTGAAAAATATTCTCTATATTTTTATGTCCCTGCTGTGGCCTGAATCTAGGGGGAAAGCTTACATGGGGAAATGAAAGTGAAGAAGAGAGAAACTCTTTATTCATTCATTTTCAGCTTTTGCATACTTTATTACTGGGCCTTCCCTGATGTCAAAAGTAAAAAATCTAAAATATAAAAGTGTTTTAATGTCTCAGTTACTTTTCAATAGCTCATGCCAATAATTATTTTATAGAAATTTAGATAAATATTAATCCTGAATTATTTAATTCCTATGAAGGATTTGTGTTGTTAGCTTCCATTATGCTGCATCTGATTGCTATTAATCAAGAGCCCTTTTGCTAACAACTACAGGCTGGAGAATTCCCCACTAAGCCTGGTTTTGAATGTAGCTTTTAAAGATGTTATTTCTTACCCCATACCATCGAGCTGCCAAAAAAATACCATATATACCAAGTAACAGAGAAGTATATGCAACATAAGAAGATTGATTATTTGTTTGATATGGACTGAAGAAATTAAAGAAGTTATATTAAGTGTTAAAGCTGAGGACATAAAGTAGGAATGCAAGTGGAATCTCTGGTTGCTCAAAATAATGTAATATTCATTGAGCAGAGACTGTATGCCAGGCAGTTTTATCTCATCCTTTAACAGTAATTTATTAGAGGATTAAAAAAGGGTATACTGGTGTGACTACAGTTTACTCTCTTTAACCACGGCTTTCCAGATCCCTTAAATATTGAAATAATCATTGTTCTGGGACTTGAAAATAATTTGTCGTGTGTGTGATTTGCCTATAGAGCCATGTATTTTGTAATCAAGAGCGTTCTCCCTGGAGATAGAGGAATGAGCCTGATTGGTTAGGTTAAAGCTTATTCAGTGACAAATTCAAACTTGAGGAGTATCAAGCAATATATGGAATAGACCAGGGGCCAGAAAACTTTTTTGGTAAAGGGTCAGATAGAATATATTTTAGGTCTGCACCCATGTAGTCTTCCTCACAATTACTCTTCTTTACCATTGTAGCATAAAAGTGGTTGTAGACAACACATAAATGAATGAGCCTGGCTGTGTTCCACTAACACTTTTTTTTTTTTACATAATCAGGCAGTGGGCAAGCTTTGGTCTGTGAGCCAATGTTTATTGATCCCTGGCATAGACATATAATATGCCAATAAGCTTTATGTATATGAAGAATTATTGTGCTATTCCAAATTTTAATTATTTTTGCTGTGTACCATGTATCTTAAAAGAAAGAAAATGCCCATAACATCTGTATATCTATTGTGCGACAAGCATTGTATTAGAGTCCTTATCACTATAACATCCCTTTACAATAGATTGTGCTCTCACATGTTCTAGCCAGCATCCAAGATTGCTCCCAATATTTCATACTTCCTTATGTACTCCCTTCCTATATTCAGTTAAGACTAATTGGCAGCCAATAGGATATCACAGAAATGATGTTGGATAATTTCTGTGGGTATGTCATTTTTAAAATGCTGGTTTCCACCTTGCCTTCTCTTGGATCATTTTCTCTGAGGGAAGCCAGCTTCCATGTCATGAACCCTATGGAGAAACTGAGGTCTCTTGTCAACCACAGACATTAATTTGCCAGCCATGCAAGTGAGCTGACTTGGAAGCAGATCCTTAAGCCACAGTCAAGCCTTTAAATGCCTAGACCCCTGACCAACATCTTGACTGCAGCCTCATGAGAGATGCTGAGCCAGAACCACTCAGCTGAGCCATCTTCTGATTCCTGATACAAAGAAACTATGTAAGATATTGCTGTATCTTTTTTCCCTTAGAATTATTTTTATTAAATCGTAAAAGTACAACTGCTTCTTAACTCTACACACACAGTTAACATATTTAAAGGAATAATGTTATGTGTCATTACACCAAATTCCTGGCTAACAGCTTTTCAAAAATTTGAGAAAAATAAGATATTGCTTTAAATTACTATGTCTTAGAGGGCTCCCCCCCAACAATGCTAACTAAAATGCCATGTTATAGATAAAGAGATAGAAAATTTTTTCTGTAAAAAGCCAGATATTGAATATTTTATGCTTTCTGGGCTCTATGGTCTCTGATGGAACTACTCTGCCATTGTAGTGTACAAGCACCCATAGGTAATATTTAAGGGATTAGGCGTGGATGTTTTAATAAAACTTTATTTAGAAAAACAGATGGTGGGTCAGATTTGATGTGTGTGCCACAGTTTTCTGATCCTTGTCAGAGTTGGGAAAAAAATCAGAGAGTTTGAGTAATATCTTCACAAAACTAATAATCAGTTTACATATTTAATGGGATCATCAAAGTAGGAATCTTAACGATAGATGGCTTTCTTAAAAATTTTTTCAGATAATACAGTTTAACTAAGATATTTTTTTCTTCTATAGCTGTACAGCATTTAAGTGTAGAGTGTAGAAGAATTTTAGAGCCTAAAATATCCCACTTAAAGTGAAGAGTCTATGACTCTTCCCATTACATTCTTTGCAGCTATTCCAGGATTATCTTTTTAAAGTTCCTAACCTTCATCAGACGAAAAAACTTGAAGATACAACAGAAAAATTAACAACAGAAGGTTTAATGGGCCTATTTTTTCTGCTAATAAGAGGAAGACAGTATCATACTCATCTCTGCTCTTAAATTACAGGAGAGACTTCTCATAAACACCCCAAACTTGTTATTTCTGACATAAAGAGACTGGTTTTAAAATGGGCAAAATTCTCCATTCTCATTAGTAAAATGTCTACTGGCAATGTCTGTTTAATAACCATAACAGTAATTTTACAGGCAAAAATCTAATAGATTTGTAAAAAGATCTTAACACTAAATTAATTCAACATGCATTTTGTAGATTTTTAAATGAAAATTTTTATTAACGGGAATAGCCAAGTACTTCAAACAAAGGATTAAGTTTTTTAAAATTCAGATCATGAAATGGGCAGAAGACCTACACAGACATATCTCCAAAGAAGATATACAGATTGCCAACAAACATATGAAAGGATGCTCAACATCACTAATTATTAGAAAAATGCAAATCAAAACTACAATAAGGTATCACCTCACACCGGTCAGAATGGCCATCAAAATATCTACAAACAATAAATGCTGGACAGGGTATGGAGAAAATGGAACTCTCTTACACTGTTGGTGGGAATGTAAATTGATACAGTGACTATGGAGAACAGTATAGAGGTTCCTTAAAAAACTAAAAATAGAGCTACCATATGACCCAGCAATCCCACTACTGGGCATATACCCTGAGAAAGCCATAATTCAAAAAGAGTCATGTACCACAATGGTCATTGCAGCTCTATTTACAATAGCCAGGACATGGAAGCAGCCTAAGTGTCCATCAACAGATGAATAGACAAAGATGTGGCACATATATACAATGGAATATTACTCAGCCATGAAAAGAAATGAAACTGAGTTATTTGTAGTGAGGTGGATGCACCTAGAGACTGTCATACAGAATGAAGTAAGTCAGAAAGAGAAAAACAAATACCGTATGCTAACACATATATATGGAATCTAAAAAAATAATGGTTCTGATGAATCTAGGGGAAGGACAAGAATAAAGACGCAGACGTAGAGAATGGACTTGAGGACAAGGGGAAGGGGAAGTATAAGCTGGGACGAAGTGAGAGAGTGGCATGGATATATATACACTACCAAATGTAAAACAGATAGTGTGAAGCAGCCACATAGCACAGGGAGATCAACTCAGTGCTTTGTGACCACCTAGAAGGGTGGGATAGGGAGGATGGGAGGGAGGAGATACGGGGATATATGTATATGTATAGTTGATTCACTTTGTTATAAAGCAGAAAGTAACACACTATTGTAAAGCAATTATACTCCAATAAAGATGTTTAAAAAAAATCCAGATTATGACAGAACGAAAACTTTGAAAATTGCTTTACATTTGAACCTGAGAGACTGAAGTTGTAAACTTTACTGAAAAACTCCACTTTCGAGATGCTAATGGGTGGCCCATGCATGCAGATGACCATTTCGTTTTTGTGCCTGCCTTCTTTCACCTCAAATTTATATGATTTTATGGGTTTTTTTGAAACAGAGAGGCCTCTCCTTGGTTTTCTTCTATATATTTCAAAAAATGAAATATAATAATGTAGGATCATGGCTCATGTGAAACAAAGGGTTTCAATCAACCTGTCCAAATCAATGAACAGTACTTCTTTGCTTGAAGTACTGCCAGGACTAGATCAAATCTCAATTTTAGTATATTCCAAAAAATAGTCAAGGGGTATTCTAGAATTTTGTGGTGACAAACGGTGGTAGAATTGTTAACAAATCACTAGGACATTATGTCATTTTAGTGATTAATGATTATTATTGCAAATACGTTTTCACTGAATGATTTAGTTTGTCATTCAAATGCTTTGACTACTGTGAATCAAATATGCTCTGTTAGTGGTTTTACCCATGGAGCTTTGAGGTGAGTTCCCTATTTAGTAAAAGATTTATTGTCTTAAAATGGAGACAGGTGAATTATACGAGTTTGGCAAAATGGAAGCAGTTTAGGCTTTTGATCACCTTTGTACAATAATTTCCTGGAGGTAGGACAGTAGACAAAAATCTTAGTTGGATTTTCCTAATTTATACCTAGGAGAATTAGAATATTTAAGTGACTTAGTAAGTTTAAAAAAGAATATGTGTCAAAAATGAGGACTAAATACTGAGATTCCCAATCATCTTCTACTTTCCTTATGTAATACAGCTTTAAATACAGAATTAGACCAAAATAATGAGGCATCTCATGCTGCAGTGAGCTCTGCCACTTGCCTTATCAATTTCCAAATTTGTACAAAAATGACCTTGACCATCATGAATTAGCTTGAAAATGTAAACTGGGCATCACAGCTAATTAACTGCACATATTATGAAATGTCTTTCATATATATATTGGATGTTCATGATAATTAAAGTTTATTCATCCATAATCCAGAAACAGTTGGATCTGAATAGTATCAGTTACACCAAGTTTTTGCTGTGTGACTCTGGTCAAACTGTCTCTAAATATCAATATCAGAGTTTATATGAGGATCAAGTTAAGTACTATAGTCACACCTAATCGTAGAGTAATCATTCTTAGAAAGCCATTATCACCATGGAGTCAATGATGTATGGAGACAATTAAACATTTTAAAGATAGCTCTCACGGTCAAGGGAGCATTTTACTAGTCCTTTGAATATTATCCAACTTCTGTATGGTAAAGCATGACCTAATACACTACATTGAAGCTCATTTCATTTCCCTATAACATTTACTAGAAGTTTAACCTCTTTTCCATCAGAACATATGCTTCTTGAGGGATCATGTCTAATTTCTTTCCTACCACATTACCCTTACTTAGTACACTAATGGAGACATAAAGGCCCTTAATAAACTTACTTTGATGACTAGAAGAGCTTACTGAAAGGACCAATCCCACCTGAGTGTCACCCACAAAATAGTCATAACCCCAACTCTATCTATCTATCTATCATCTATCTATCTATCCATCCACCTAACTATGCACATAATGCTAGCTTCCCTATGCATGTTAACTCTATTGAAAAATCCTAGAGGAAGGGAAAGTAGGAGTGTGGGCTGTCTAAAAAGAGGAGTGAGGGTATACAGATGTTATTGCTGTGGTTGCAACTCCTACAAAGAGCTTTGGAACATATTTTCCATTGAAGTATATGGTTGATTTTCAGAGAGTTTATATAATTATTGAATTCTTCATTTATCCTCTTTTTAGCCAGATGACACTCATGCATCCCTTCACTTTAATATTTAACACATTACCAATCATGCACATTATGTGAAGGGTTTTTTAAATATAAATTACTGAACATATGTGTAAGAACTGATGATGATAGAGAAGGTAGAAGAGAAAGGAAATACAGAAATAGAAGGAGGAAGAGTGGGAAAGGAGGAGGGTGATAAAGGAGAGGAAGAAGACAGAGGAGAAGAAAATGGGGTAGTGATTATTCATTCTTTGTCTAGCTCTGGAATGGAGGACAAGGAATAGAGAGCTGAGGGTGGATGTCCACATTAAAAAAATTAGTAAAGCAGAATTTATATGCTTTATATATCATATAATCATATTTATATGATTTACTGTCAATTCATTATTAGTGCTAATAAAAAAGAAAACGTGGCTTATTTAATCCTACATGTTGAATCTCATTCGTGGATTTTATGTTTTCTTACGTGGATGAAGTTAGCTATTGCATACAACTGAGTCTCTTTCCCTATTTGCTCTGTATTAAGTATATTAAGCAATGCAATCCTGATTTTATATTTATTTCATTTATTTGATCCCTGACTTTGTCTCTGGTCTTTTATTTTCTCACACTAGAGAAAAATAATCACAAAATGCCTTTTAAAATTCATGTAGAAAGTTATGAATGAAAGTGTCATGTCATTGTAAATCATTTCTCCAAATCTTTGGAAAGTGTGTGTGTGTGTATATATATACTGTTTTTTTTCCACTTGTGATACACAGTTACAAACATCAAAGAATTTGTCAGACACTTCTCCCATGGTGCAGACTCCTTTCAATTAGAGCTTCCATATAATCGAGATAAGTTTAAGCTGTTTCATGATATATTGTGAAGGTGATATTAATATTTAATGACTTTTAAAGAGCTAAGTCCTCATTAATTTATTCAGATGGCTCTAATTTAGTGCGAGAAAATATGTATTTATAAATTATTTTCTTTCAATGTGTTATTTTCCTTATTTTTCTGACTTTCATATTAATAAATATCTGCTTTATACTGCATATTACAAAGTATGAAAATGAATATTTTCTTTGGTTCCTAGAATTAGAGCAGATATGCTTTAGATATAATTGTTTACATAGCAATTTTATTCCATCCTCACATACACACAACATAGACCAATGCTTTCTTAGTAGATCTTCAGTTAGTATGTTATTTACAATAGGTAACTCATTTCCCCAGTGCATCATGGACTTTTTTCCTTCTCTAAAGTAAAAGATAGTAGCTGTGATTATGGAAGGAGGTAATCTTTACTGAACCAAGATATCAAGTCAGGGAAGGAAGCAAGGGAAATACACTCCCTACCACTCTCTTCTGCCCTCTCCACTGTTTGTGCTTGGATTATTGCAATAGTCTCCTAACTAGTGCACTATTTCTCCTCTTTTCTCTTATGTTTGTCCTCAGTATGGTAGCCAGAATTGTCCTTCCAATACAACAGTCAGACCATATCAGTTCTCTCCCCCAAACCCTGCAATGGTTTCTCATTTCAATTACAGTAAATGCCAAAGTTCTGCCAATAGTTTAGAAAGCCCCAATTAATTTGTTTTTTCTCCTAATATCCCATTTGCTCACATACACTTCGCTTTGCCCTCATATCCTAGTACTTCCTCTGCCTCACTCCATTATATTCTTTGGACTGTGCCTTTCAATTCAGACCCGTTCCTCCCTTAGAGATTTTGCTCAGCTGTTTTCTTATAACCATATCTATTTTGCTTACTTTCTCATTGAAGCCAAACTTGACCACTTGTTTACTATTGCAACCCACATTCATCTTGGACTGATTTTTAATACGCTACCATAACTTTCCTTTCTATGCATAGTACTTGTCACCTCCTAACATATTATAGAGTGTCCTAATTTATTACACGTTTAATTTGCTGTTTATTGTCACTTAGTCTCTCTCTACTGGAATGAACATTCTGGAAGTCAAGGATTTTGTTTTTTTGCTGATGTTGCTGAAGCACCTAGAGTACCTAGTAGATGGTCAATAAATACTTGTAGGGAAAGAAAAGGAATGTGTAAAGCTAATCATTCTCTATTGACCTAAACAAAAGATTGCATTGATCTTGATTGTAGAATAAATAATCCCTCAAGTCTAAGCTAAGAGAGAAATTGTATCAACTGAGAATTAAGAAAAGTAGTTAATTTTGCTAAGAACTCAAAATTTTCGTTTGAAGGCAATGCTTGGAATTGTTTCAACGTGTGGCAGTTTTTCATATATTTTGTGTACAAATGTGTGTAATCCATTTAAATAATGTTTTGTGATTTTTAAAATTTGCTTAGTAATTTATTTCTGATATAGAGTTTCAATTGTCTCCAAACTCTAAATTTACAGTGGTAGCTCAAAATACTGTAGGTAAATTAACTTCATTGCCTACACCCTCAGGCAGGCAGTATAAGTTATTTGATGTTCCATTCTTTGTTTTCAAGGGTATGTTTTAGCAAAGAAAAATTTGGTATGTAACATGAGAAAAAGGAAGTCATAGAAGTCATAACAAGATATCAATACTTACAAATCTTTCTCTCTAGGGAGAAAAAAGAGATTCTAGGAAAAGCAGCCCATTTTTATTAAGGATAGTACTGTAAATTTTGGTTTGCTATTTCTTAGGTAGGTGGCCATCTAAGGATTGTCCATTTCTTTTTCTGACACCAGCTGCCAGTTGGCAAGTCTTATCTAGATATTTGCTTCACATTGTGGGTGGAAAGATCTATCAGAACTTTAGTCATACACGTAAGAGGACTGGAAACCTGGGTTCTACTTCTGGCTTAATTATATACTAGCTATATTATCTTAGGCAAGTCATTTAACCAAAGTGTCTAACTTCCCCATATATTTATCAATCTATACCTTTTACCAAGTCTGAGATTAAAATGATATAAAATGATATAAAAGAAAGTATTTTTAAAGACATTGTTCCACTGTTAAAGTGCTTTACTAAGTATAATACATTAAAATATTTCAGGTTCATAATAAAAAAAAGAAAATGATCTAATATATCAGGCTTCCAGAATAAGTTTAGCCAAATAATTGTCAAGGGGAAAAAAAAAAACCAAAACCCATAAGATGATAATATTATATTAAAAATATTTATACTTTTCTTGTGATCGATGAACAAATCCAAAAGTTTCATGATTCCTAAAGGGCATTGTTATGACTAGCAACGTTATTGACTTTGGATAAAAGCTATAGAGGAGTTAAGAGTCATTGCCAGAGATAACCACATAAATAGCTCAAGTCTCTCAAGGTGACATTGAATTTAGGTTAATTCACCATTAAGAGAATAATTGCTCTCCAGTGTAATTTGCATATCCTCTGCAAATTGCTCTGAGATTAACAGAGATTAAATTAGAAGTGACCTGATGCTGTATTACTGCCAGTCATAAAGAATAGTAAGATTCTTGTCTATCAAAATGCACAAGCTGATATGGTAGTTACGTGTAATTCAGGAATAGACTCAAGTTTATATAAATTTGATTTATGATCTATTGCCAATAATGAATGTAAGTAACAATATTGACAAAAGAACCAGACCCTTGTATCTATTAGTCAACACATTCTTCCACTTAGAAGTATTCATAAGAAGTAAATATATAATCAAACATCTGTTTTTTTAGGCAGAGATTCCGAGCTGTGGTGGAGTTTGAACATGAGGAGTGGTTGTATATGGATTAAATGTTTAATAATGTTAGGTAATAATAGTATAAGAATATTTTTGCATATATAAATGTATGATGTATGTGTATGTGTATATATATATATATATATATATATATATTTTTTTTTTTTAGTGATTCAGAAGATTCTTGTTTTCTTCCAGTTTCTTGGCAATATATCATGGACAAGTGATCTCTGGATAGGTAAGATATTGCTATAATATGACACTTCATTTAAAGCTAGCTGGTTACACTTCCAGGAAGTCATGTTGGAGAAGACAGTTAAAAACTGCTTATGAAGAGCACAAAAACACCCCAATATGATTTCCTAAATAGTTTTTTTTCTCTAACTTGCTAGAAGGGGGATTACTTAACAAAGCTGGAAAAATCAGTTCAAAGTGAATTTCCAACAGTTTACTGACACAGGCCATTACAAAGTAACCCCAACTATTAGTAGGCTAAGCTCAGTTACACTTCCTCTTATAACGCCTTTAAATTGTTCTTGAGGCATTGCTTATTCTCTGGACAGCATTGCCAATACAGTTTAGCTAAGTGTGAGGCCTGCCCGTCAGCCTCCTAGCTCTGTTTTGCTAAGAGTTCGGAGAGTAATTACTCCCCAGAGGTTATAGCCTGCCCTGTGTGATATGTGCTGAGCAGTCTGACCAGAAATTCTGATAGATCCAAACCTGGTCTCCTGCCAACTCAAATAATAGGAAGATTCTTGGATCCTAAAATGTTTTAGGTATGCAAAGCCAAGCAATATCTTCTAGATGCTTTCCTATGATTTTAGATTTTAAAAGTAGTATTGGACACAAATGATGCAACTTACTAAGACATACCAGATTGAGATTTCTGCCTTGACTGTCAACCTTTAACCTTTGGTAGCCTATAAACAGATACAGTAAATTAGCCAAAACTTTTGAACAACATGTCAATGAAATGCATATTATCATTGAAAATGCATAGCTAAAAAAATACAAAGTTAGATGAAATGTTTGACTTTTTGGCTGATATACAGATATGTTGTTTTTCTAAGAGTCTTAATATTCATTTAAAATATTAAAATAACACATAGATGTATATCAAGAATATAAATAGGATTTATTAAATTATAATTTTTGAGATTATTTTAATATTGGCTTGCTTGAAGTTAGCTAAATAAAATATAAGAAGGATGTTATATACTCATCATTGAAGAGAAGGAAATTTTGTGGTGAAAGTAGAAAATAAAGACCCTAGTTTTTAAATTGTCTATTAGAATCATTAATAAAGTCTTTTATTTATTTATTTATTTTAAAATATTTTTAAATATTTAAATATTATTTAAATATTATTTTTAATATTTTAATAAATTTAAAAATATTTATTGAAAAATATTTTATTGAAAAAAATAAAATATTTTTTTAAATAGTTGATGTACAATATTATATGTTACAAGTATACAATATAAAGACCCACAGATTTTAAAGTAGAATTGTTAGTAAAGTCTTATGCAACCTAAAAGTGGACTCCCACATAATATCTTTCAAAATGAGCCTAGGACCTAGTAGGATAAAGTAGCATATAATTTTTTTTTTTTTTTTTTGTGGTAGACGGGCCTCTCACTGTTGTGGCCTCTCCCGTTGCGGAGCACAGACTCCGGTCACGCAAGCTCAGCGGCCATGGCTCATGGGCCCAGCTGCTCCGCGGCATGTGGGATCTTCCCGGACCGGGGCACGAACCCATGTAGCCTGCATCGACAGGCGGACTCTCAACCACTGCGCCACCAGGGAAGCCCAAAGTAGCATATAATTTTAAAATACAAGTAAATATTAGTAAAACGGAAATAGTGGATTTCAGAAATTTTTAGCACATTATCGGGAATTAATTGGCATGCCAAATTTTTATGTCACATGCTAACAAAATTGGGGCAACTGGAAATGATCATAATTTTAAAATTATTTTTGACTAGAGACTAAAGTCTAGGCTTATTCATTTGGTCAAAAAGAGTCTTATTTAACAAAATTTTATTGAACTTTTCCTTAAAGTGTCACTGTTATATGCCCAGAAATGAGAGTAGTGGCAATGGATAAAATGTTCCTGCTCTTTTATGCCCTTTTATTCACAGCACTGCTTATGTATCTTCCCAACCTATTTCCTTTATAAAATGAGACGGTCCTCTACTCTTACACTATTTCTCCAAATGTATTAAGTGACTAAGGACATTTTGCTGAGACATATGTTGGTGGCAGGTGGAGAGAAGTTCATTTCTCTCGCTAGACTCCCAGGAAATTAGGCTATCTTGAAGGATAGTCTACTTGAAGGAAGGATACTTGAACAATGACTCAATGAAATGTGTTTGGCTAGTACTGTTTTTCTACTTTAAGGCTCTAATGACTATAAAATATTATAAAATGCCATGTAGAAAAAGATGAGACATTTAAACAACACTGTAGACTGCATGCATCTATAATGTGTTAAGTTACACATCTCTCCTTCAGTCTTTTTGACTTGGGTTTCATTGACTGTTTTCAGACTTAATCTTTATTAGTCTAAGCCGATTATGGTACTCCATCTGTCTTACCAATGATAGCTCAGAAGCCTTGGCTTAAAGCAATCAACATATGTTATTCTCTGATGATTACTATTGGTCCACAAATCAACACATAGTTTACATTAGCTCAATCCGACTGCAGAGAAGTGTTTCTGTGGTTAAATGAACAGTTCTCTCCACTCCATGAATGTGAAGAGGGAATCTGTCTTTGCTGATACCGGCAGGCATTTTCAGTTATGAGAGAAGCCAGCCTAAAGGAAGAACCAAGAGAATCACAGAGTTTATAGTTTCCCCATTGTTTAATGTCCTACTATGTGTGAAAGAGCAAATTTCCTCACCTTTACTATTTTAAGTTGGGTTCTTTGTAACTTGAGACTAAATGAATCCTGAACTGATTATAACAAAGACGCAGCAGAGAGCCTTCTTAGAACCCAGTTCTGACTTTTAATTTAATTATTTTTCATGGTCTTTGAAATAAGTGGAATATATATTCGATGACATTGTGAGCCAACTAATTCTAACCCAGGATTTCATGTCTTGTTTTCATATTTGTCAAATAATTGACTGATTATCTAAAAAACAGCAATAGCTATGTGAGCAGCTTACTACTTAGGGGACATGTCTGAATTTTAGAGTTGTCTTCAGATAATCTAATCAAGATCTAAATTCTAACTCATACTCCAAGTAGTTCCACTTTTTCTTTATTTTTACTGCTATAAGTAATTAAGCACATTATTACTGTTCATTTGACCCCATGTTCTTGCTATAACTTTCTCTTCGCATGAATAATACTGTTGCCAATGTCTTTTCACTTTGCAATAATTTTCTACAACGATAGAAAGGACCTCTGTACATTTTCTAAATCTCAAAACTATACGTATAGGGATTTGTACAACTTATACCTTAAGGAAAATTGGTCAAATGGAAGAAAGAGGAGGATGTGAATAAACTGATTGAAAATAATTTATTCAACTCCAAGCTGTCAGAAATATACTACAGACTCATTAAATCTGGTGATTGATTCTGGAAAAGTTGACCAGATGAGAAATTGATGGAAAATACTAATCAAAAGGAAAAATAAAAGTAAAAATATAGGGCTTCCCTGGTGGCGCAGTGGTTGAGAGTCCACCTGCCGATGCAGGCTACATGGGTTCGTGCCCCGGTCCGGGAAGATCCCACATGCCGCGGAGCAGCTGGGCCCGTGAGCCATGGCCGCTGAGCCTGCGCGTCCGGAGGCTGTGCTCCGCAACGGGAGAGGCCACAACAGTGAGAGGCCCACGTACCGCTAAAAAAAAAAAAAAAAAAAAAGTAAAAATATAAAGTTATAAGCTTATTTTCAGAGGATATAAAAATATAGAAAACCATATTGATAATCAAAAAGTAAGTGTTAGGTGACTGATGAGAAGAGTGAGAAAGAACACTTGTTACTCTGGAGAAAGGAAATTTATTATGTATGTTCAATAGAAAGTGTGTGTTCAGCTAGTTTAGGGGACTGTGGACAGGTTAGCAAAATACAGAGCAGAAAAAAGGTCTTAGTAGGAGACTACCAACTATTTTTATTCTTGGGAAATAAAAGTCATGTGAACCAAGAGCAAAAGTGAATTTTTCAAAAACGGAGTTGAGGATTTAACTGGGACTGGCATGTATTGAACCAAAATCTTTGTAGTTTTGTAAGTGTTTTTGTCTCTCCTCCATGATAGTGGTATTGTATATAATAAGAAAATCACCTGAAAATGGAGTTAATTATCAAAGTGGAGGGAACTAACTTTGGTTTAGGAGAGGTTGGAGAGAAGTGTTTGAAAGGAAATCATATGGTGAATGAAAGGGAAGTTCATAATTGACTAGCCTTAGATTATAAATAAAAAGAGAATAAACTGAGCCTGAATTTTTGGAAAAGTCTTATGTACTTCAGACATTTCAATCCTTCTGAAGTTGTCATAGTAATTTAAAATAATTAACTAAACATTTGTGGACCAATACTATCTAACTGTTCTTTGTCATCACCATACAGAAGAAAATAGTTGAAGGTTCAATGTGCATGTATATAAATTTGTCAAAGTACAGATTCTGTTGCTGCAACAAAAGTCAGATTAACATGAAAAAGAAAAGGGCTCACTCCTTTTTCTCATATAGCAGTTCATGCGTAAGTAGCCCAAGGCTGCTGTAATGGCTCCAGCTGTAATGAATCCAGGTTCTTTTCAATCTTTTTGTATTCTATCAACAGTACCTCACTCATGAGCTTAAAATGCTGCTCCAGCTCTTACCGTTATATCTGACTTGATAACAACATGAGCCTCTAAATGATCCAATACGATTTCAAAGTTATGTGGGCCAATACGTTGCCTTTTTGAATGGGGTTATTTTTAGTTGTGTTTCTTTTATTTGCAGTTGAAAGAATTCTAGTCCATTCAGGCTCTCAATCACCTATAACTTCCAAGCTTCTAACCTTGAAACATTAAAGCCCTTCATAATCTGAACACAGCCTAACCCGCTAGTCTGATGTTTATAATCCCTTGCCATGCATGTGATATTACAGTGGTATAGCAAATTATCAGGAATTTCCCATAAATAGCATGGTCATTCTTTCCTGTTTCTGCTCATTTTCCATGCTTGGAATGCCCAATTCTCCACACCTGCATTTAACTTGTTACCTCTCAATCGTCATGTGAGATTGATCTGAGGAATCACTTCCTTCATGAGTCCGTCTCTGTGCTGCAGGCAGACTACCCTTAAACTCTCTTCCCTCTGTGACAACGTACAAGTGTCTCAAACATTGCATTTACTATAGTGTGCTATATTATTTATTTTTTGACTCTAGACTGTGGGCTACAATGAGTTATATTCACTGTTTCATTTCCATCCCAACACAGACTCTGACCCAAAGTAGAAGTTTAATAAAAATTATTGAATAAATGAACTAGATAATAAGAATACAAAAATCGAAACTATCAACTTCATAACCCTCTCTGCTAGGTTTAGTTTTGGAAAAAAATATTGGGCTAGAAACCAAAACACCAGAATTGAGTTTGACTTTATAATTTACTAGTTTTTTTTTTATGAACCTATTTGTTCTGTCATCTGTGCTGATGTTTTCATGAGAGGACACTTTCCTATTGTTATTAGCACTTTATTTTTTTGTTAGCACTTGGCTTTGCTTCTTGCCCCTTTCTCATTCCTGCTTAGGCATAGGAAGGTGACTAATGTGATGAATTTGGAAGAAGGAACTGGCAGTGGATCTGTTCTGTTTGACCCCTTCCTATATTCACTTTGATACATGCCAACCTGCAGGCATCAGGTGTTCGGATTCACTTTCTGCTGTGCACTGTAAACTCTGCTTTTTTAGAGGAGTTCTGCAATTGATCCAGCTGTTTGAGCGACTATGTGTGTAATTATGTATCATTTAGCAGTGAAGTACTAACAAGCCTGTTTAGCCACATACTAAGCCTCCAATGGCTCTGTCAGTAGCAGATGTAATGTTTTGTTCTCCATCCTGTGTCATATCTGAATGTGTTCTAACATGAGCAAGAGAGAGACTCTCAACGATCTCAATACTCTCTAAATCAGTAAAATAATTTATGCCCTAACTGAGCTTGTAAAATTTTAACTGCATGTGTCTGGCATTATTTAAATGTTAGGATAATTAAATGAATAATACATATTTCACAACCTCAGGGAACTCTCATCTGGGGAAAATGAGCATCTTTCCAAATATCTGAGTTATATAACATTAGTATTCTATAAGAATATTAGGGATTCACCAACCTAACTGATCACTAGTCATTGGGAAAGGTCTAATAACTAAAGAACCCCTCATAAATAATAGAGCTACTCAATAAGACCTTCTGGGGGTGGAGATCAGGAATCCAATCTTCTTGTTTGTTTGCTTGTTTTTTTATAATATATCCAGGTGATTCTATCAATATTTTACTAAATTTCAGGAACTATTAATTGAATCCTTACCATAGTCAAAATCCAAGACCTCCAATGATTGATAACACTGCCAGCATGCAATAACTCACAGGACTTTAATGAATTAGTATAGTGTTACAAAGTTTTCCACGGAAGTACTAGTGTCCATGGAGATGTTGATTGGTCTCACACATAACACATACGTGTCATGGGCATGCGTGCACACACACAGACACACACATATTCGTGGATACCTCAGAGATTCTTGTAGTCAAACACATTTGGAAATACTGGGAGAAAAATAAGTCAGAGTTTCTTTGGATTTATTGGAGATTTAGTATCTTGAGGTACATTGTGATTCTCCAAGGGCCGGTTAATGTATCTCTAATTTCCAGTTATATTATAGCCTGAAATCCTATTTAACTGGAACACATTTGGGGCATAAGAGTTTATATATACAAAAATGTACTATGAATTATTATATAATATTATACATCCATAAACTATTTTAATATTTGTTGGATTAGGTCAAATAAATATCTTAAATCCATTAAAGAAAATTGTCAACAAACATTTCAAAACTGAAATTTTTTGTTTTGCGTTACTTAGCATTAGATAGATTTCCATAAACTGTAACAAATTATGGAAATAAGGTAATGGCACTCAAAATATCAGAATATTAATACTAAATCATACAAAAACAATTAATAGAATAGCATTAGTTAGGGTCAGGCTTTTTTCAGGAAATGATTTTTTGCCAAACTTATACAAATTATTTGCTTAAGAGATTTTGTAGTCCATCAGCGGTTTTCCAAGTCAGAACTAAAGTCTCCGGGCTATAAATAGGGATATTCAGAATCACTATTTTTAAGCACAACGTATTATATACCAAAAAAATCAAATAAGGGCAGACGGGCAAATAGATTCCTGGAGAAATGAAACAAAATATGAATCTGATATTCTGTCTTCTGAAGTGAATTCTTTTAGTCTAACTTTTCTCCTCTGAACTCTTTCCTTTCACTGTTTCTGGGGCTGTTTAAATTGTTTCCAGTTATAGTAAGTGAAGGCAAGTATAAAATCTATAAAAACTTTAAATATATAAATGTAATTTAAACATAAGAATATAAAAAAGGCAACTGTTTTTTCTTAGAGATTCAATTCATCAAGACATTTTTAGCCATTAGCACTTTTCCTCAAATTAGCTTATTGGTTTCCTGTCTTGAAATATTGGCACAAGGGAGCAAAACACACACTCATAATGGATTGGCTATTTATTACATTGAGAGAAGGAAAAAATAAGAAAAATTTAAATTTCTGTGACAATGGCCCATTTGGGACTGATACATAGAACTTTTGATCCAGATTCTTTGGGGTCATGAAATATTTATGTAAATAGATACCTAGAGAAATTTTACTAAAACAAACATCTTAGAATGCAATATCACAGACACCTGATTAGAATAAAAAATCAGTTTCTTCCTGAGATGCCAGAAACTGAAAGAGACCATATAACGGTCTCTACTCAATCTCCATTAAATATATAAAATGGAGCAGGAGGGAAAAGTTATGCCTATTATTTATTAGGGCCATGGAATACCTTAACATTTCACTAGTGGGAATAGAACCTGAAGAAATACTGCAATAAACTTTCCATCCTAAAACGCCATTGATTCTACAATATACCAGTTCATAAATTCCTAGTTTTGTGTGGATTAGGGTATATAAATTATACACATTAATTACCTTAATATCCCTGGTTTACAACATTACAATGTGGAAGAAAAAATACATGAATAAAATAAGACTTTCTAAACCCTATAGGTACCCCAATCCATTGCAGATATGTTAACCTATGTTTTATTCTTAATGTTGGAAGAGGCAAAAAGCTAAAAACTTATTAACTAAAACTAACATAGGGTATAAGGCCACGGCAGTTTTTATTTGTTTCTTTTGGTTTTTAATAAGTATTTATTGAATAAAGGGAAATGATTACAAGGAAACAATTATTGCGTATTTCTAGGCAAAGTAATATTAATACGATACAGAAAGTTGATAAGAATATGGACAGTTTAGTGTCAACGGAACTGCAGAAAAAAATATTTTCATGTTTCTGCACAGTTGGAGTTTTTCAAATGAAGGAAACTGAAACCTCAGTTAAAGGACAAACTTTAGAAGTTAAAAGGTGATTGAAAACCTAGAAAAAACTTTGTAGAGTTGTAACAATTTACCTCCCCAGAGCTGTGTTTATATTCAAAGGCAATAAAACTCTGAATCAGAGGATTGTATACTAGAGACCTTCCCCTCCTCTTCCCAGAGAAGATTAGTTTACCTTTGGGAGATTTTATTTCTCACTGTCTCTCAGGAGAGGAGGAAGGGGTTTGATTATTCCAGGGTTCTTCTCTCATAGCACTGCAAAAATAATTGTAATATGAAGGGTCCATCTGGTTCTCATTGCATCACACTAAAGGGAAGATGAGGCAAGGTAAACAGTACGGTTATGTCTGTAGGTAATAATAATTTTTTAAAATTTATTTATTATTTATTTTTGGCTGTGTTGGGTCTTCGTTTCTGTGCGAGGGCTTTCTCTAGTTGCGGCAAGCGGGCGCCACTCTTCATCGCGATGCGCGGGCCTCTCGCTGTCGCGGCCTCTCTTGTTGCGGAGCACAGGCTCCAGATGTGCAGGCTCAGTAGTTGTGGCTCATGGGCCTAGTTGCTCCGCAGCATGTGGGATCTTCCCAGACCAGGGCTCGAACCCGTGTCCCCTGCATTGGCAGGCAGATTCTCAACCACTGCGCCACCAGGGAAACCCAATAATAATATTTTAACCCTAAGAAACCTCATGTTTAATCTCAAGCTAAACTAAACAAAGATATTTTAGCAAAATTGCAGTAGCTCCAGATGTTTGTTCATTATATTCTTCTTTATTTTTCCCCAGCATTTTATTATAAAAAATAAATATACAGCAACCATGAAAGATTTTATATTTGAATACCCACAATATGGATTCTACCATTAACATTTACTACATTTATCATACGTCTGTCCACTTATCCATTCCATCCAATTGTTAATCCATCTGATTTTTTTGATTTTGCATTCAAAAGGAAATTGCAGATATTAGCACACTTCTATCTAAATATTTTAACATGAGTTACCACTAGAGTTTAACAATTTACTGGCATTTAATATTTGTTCGCAATTTATTCTTTTCATCATGAAATTTACATACAATGCTCTGCACAAATACAGTGTTCATTTGCCAAGGTTTGACAGTTGCATACAGTCCTGTAACCCACACCACTATTAAACTAGAGAATATTAACATCTCCCAAAAAGTTCTCTCAGGCCCGTTCCCAGTCAGTTGTTACTCTCACCCCTCAAGGAGTCCCTGTTCTTATTTTTCCATCATTGATAGTCATGCCTATTCTAGAACTTTATATACTACAGTGTATACTCTTTTAAGGCTTCTTTCTCTCAGAGTAAGGTTTTTGAGGATCGTTCATGTTCCTGCAGGTATCAATAGTTTATACCTTTTTATTGTTGGGTACTCTTTCATTATATAGGTATATCATACTTTATCCATTTTCTACTATAAATAAAGCCTCCATGAGGATTCTAGTATAAGCCTTTGTGTGTGTGTGTGTGTGTGTGTGTGTGTGTGAACACATGCTTTCAATTCTCTTGAGTAAATACCAAAGAGTAAAATCACTAGGTCAAAAAGTTAAGTGTATACTTAGTTTTATAAGAAATTGCCAAAAATTTTTCCAAAGTGGCTATACCATTTTACATTGCTGCCAGGAATAGATGAGAGTTTTATTTGCTTCACATGATCAGAAACATGATGTATCACCAGTCTTTTATTATACATTCATTCTGCTGGGCGTAGAATGGTTCTAATCAACCTCACCCTCATGTTGAAAACTATTTCTTTTGCTTTTTGGTCATTTGTTTAAATTTTTTGTTTTCCCCTTTTTTTTCGGTACGCAGGCCTCTAACTGTTGTGGCCTCTCCCGTTGTGGAGCACAGGCTCCGGACGCTCAGGCTCAGCGGCCATGGCTCACAGGCCTAGCCGCTCCGTGGCATGTAGGATCTTCCCGGACCGGGGCATGAACCCGTGTCCCCTGCATCGGCAGGCGGACTCTCAACCACTGCGCCACCAGGGAAGCCCTGTGTTCACATTTTTTGCCCATTATTTTGATTGTTTGTCTTTTATTATTGAGTTTTAAGGGTTCTTTATGTATTCTAAGATTATTGCTTTCCAGTACCTGTTAGGGAAATATAATTAAAAACAAAATCTCCTCCCAGTTCAGAAAAATCTCTCCACAAAGGTAGAAGAGAAAGAAAACAATTTTATTATTGGATGGGCATTACACCAGAATGTGATGCATATCACGGACTATCCACTAAGAGATTGCAAATGCAGAAATAAAGCTCACCTTTTATGAGTCAAACAGATGTATCCCATTACATACACATTCTCAAGATAAATAATAAACGGTTCTCAAGTAAGGGGACTTACAACACAATTTGTCACACATAGTTCGTTTTAAATTTACCAGGTAGTTTGGGTGATCATTAGTTTTTTATAGGTTTATAACAAGAGGTAGTTTTGCAACTTGACAGTGGGCAACCACCAAAATTATCCTCCTACCCTACTACTGAAACTGAGCGATGATTATTTTTCAGAGTTTGCTCACAGGTCCTTGGGTCATAAATGTGGCAAGTGGCTAGTTTAGCTTATAAAGATTTACATACATTTCAAAGTGGTAGAGAGAACTTAAAATTACAAGTTTTTGAAAGTAAATACTTTAAGAAAAGGGAGAGGTCTCTTTTTCTTAATTTTCAACAGAGAGAATTATTCCTCTTAACTCTTAACTTGTATTTGCCCTTACAAAATCCTCCCTTGTTATTATGAAATACTAACATTACAATTTTCCAATGATCTTTATTGCTTTTTCTACATTTCTATGGGCATATAGCAGCCATCTAAATATCTTCAAGTCCATAATTGTGATGTCTTTATTGCTTGTATTTTCAAGTTCTTATCCAAATATTGGTAGTTTTTTATGTAGTCTTATCCAATCCAAGCCTGAGGGATACCTAAACTCTGGAGCCTGATAATCTAAATTTTTAATCAAGAATTTTCTTTGCAAGGTCCAATAAAGTTCTCTTGAGTTTCAGTCAATCACATAAATACCATCACATTTATATGACAATTTAGGACCTTAGAAATTGTTCTATCTTAGCAAGTAATTTTCACTAGATGTGAAATGCAAAGATATCCATGACTATCATCATCTATCATCATGACTAGTATCAAAGTTTTATTATGAGACATCCATTGAAAGGTACAGATTGAATTTTCAGTGCTTGATATATATGGCTGTGAAGAAAAACAACCCTTATGGGCCTTTTTTTTTTTTTTTAGCATCAGGTCCAGATCAATAGTTATATTATTATAATAGTCAACTGTATCTTCATGAATAACAGACATTCAACTTTGTTTATCTATCTATGATGAGACTGGTGATAACTTACGTTTCAAAGTTAACTGAGTGACAGGAGACTTGTCTTTTGCAGTCTCTATCTGTAAATGCCAGATTTCTGTTAGTCTATTAATTCAATGTTTTTCTTTTCTTTCCTGTATCACCCTTCCAATGAAACAATTACGCAGCATTTTTGTGTCAAATTTAGAGCTTGAATACTTGGATGCATCCTAATTACTTTTACTTTGTTTTTATAAAAATTTACTAATGAAGACTGTCCATTTTTTCTCTGTCAATAATCAGACTGTTGGACTTATGAGTCCAGATACTAGTTATACTGGAAGGACAGTTTAGAGCTAATCAGAAATAAGACTGTGGAAACAAGTACTGGGAGTATAGAAAGAAAAAGTAAAGTAACAATAACATGTTTGTGTTTTAGAAAGTTGTGATGCTTAAAGTAATTGAAATAACCTTACTGTGAGCAAGGCCGACTACGAGAATAGTAATAAGTTTGCTAAATATATTTTTTCCAGTTTAGTTCACTACCACCATCAGTTACTCCAAAAAAATTAGAGTTTTAAATCCTTTTAGGGAACACAGTCCAGTCTTCCTGAGATGGTGTTGGCTTCACATGTAAAGCATGAATTGCTGGATTTTGCTTGTTTGTTTGTCTAATTTTTCACTTAGATCCTAATCATATGGGTGATCAGCAGCACTTGAAAGGGTCTCTCTCAAAACAGTGACAGCCCATCTTTCAGGCTTCTGAACACTGAAGGTGGGACACTTTCAGATGAATGGGATTTCCTGGTTAATGGGGTGGCCAACTTCTTCCAAGTCTTTTCAAGATGGCGTTATGTCTCAGGGCTTCTAGGGAAAAGAGAAGTCCCTTTAGGTAGTGAATGTGATTAAAGAGGATTCAGTTAAATAAGGAACAGGACACGGTCTCAGACCCAATTTCATAGGCCTGCCAAGCAAATTTGAAGAGTGAAATTCCATGCTTGCTCACAGGTGTCATTCTAATTTTTAACAAGGCTAATGGTAAAGCTCTGGGCCGTCTTACTGCATGTAGTAAGTTTCAGAATCTTAGTGAGTTATGTGGTTTGATTCATTAGTTCTACTTGTCCTGAGGACTGAGGTTTATAGGACTTTACAAATATTGGCATAATGCTTGGAAAACAATAGGAATAAACTGAC
The DNA here is from genome assembly GCF_951394435.1 of Stenella coeruleoalba. Lineage (NCBI taxonomy): Eukaryota > Metazoa > Chordata > Mammalia > Artiodactyla > Delphinidae > Stenella > Stenella coeruleoalba. Next base: position 20,526,110 of record NC_137154.1, read on the forward strand.
TTCTCCTGTCCTAGCCAATGTACTCTGGTATCCCAAAAGTGGAAATTACATGTACTAAGGGAGTCTATACCACTGCCTGCCTATTAATTTTTAAAGGGGAAAAGACTTTGGGCCATCCAGACATCGTACACACCATAACTCTTGCCTTTTACAGACGTTAGTTCTGTGAAATCCAACTGCTGCCAGGTGCTGGTAAAGTTGGTCACGGAGAACTTCCTGTGACTACCTTGGCAGTGGCCTGCAAACAGTTCTGCTGATAAAGAGCACATCATTCTAATATGTTTTGAATCATGTTATCTGTTTCTGGTAGGCATATTAAAAGTCTAGTCTCCTTATTAAAAGTCTAGTCTAGTCTAGTCTAGTCTAGTCTCCATATTAAAAGTCTAGTCTCCTTATTAAAAGTCTAGTCTAGTCTAGTCTAGTCTCCATATTAAAAGTCTCGTCTCCTTAAATCCCTCTTTTATTCATATGCATTTGTTGATGGCACAACAACACTAACCAAGCAAATTGAGACTGTGCTGTAGGACTGACTTTGTTAAACAAGTTCCATTGTCCGGTGAAACATCTTTGTAGTCCCTTTTATAATCCATTTGTCGATTTTCTTTTGCGAAGCATATTTTTTGAAAAGGAACAAGATATTTTTCCAGCTTTATTGATATATAATTAACAAATAAAATTGTAACATGTTTAAAGTGTGCAGTATGATGATTTGATATACGTATACATTGTGAAAAAATTCCCCCATTAGTTAACACATGTCTCACCTCACATATTTCTTTTCTTTTTTTTTTTTGGTGAAAACATTTAATTGCTACCCTCTTAGCAAATTTCTATTATATAATACAGTGTTGTCCACTATAGTTACCATGTTACAGATTAGATCCTCAGATCTCATTCTCCCTGTAACTGACAATGTGTACCTTTTTTTTCTTTTTTTCAAACTTTCCCTATTTCCCCCAACCGCAGTCCCTGGCAAATACTTTTATACTCACTTTTCCTGTGAGTTTGACTTTTTTTTTTAGATTCCACATATAAGTGATACCACACAGTATTTGTCTCTCTCTGCCTGAGTTGTATGAGTTACACTTAGTGTAATGCTCTGTAGGTTCATCCATTTGTTTATTATAAATGATAGGATTTCCTTCTTTCTTAAGGCTGAATAATATTCCTATATGTGTGTGGGGGTGTGTGTACATCACATTTTCTTGATCCATTCATCTGTTTACAGACACTTAGGTTCTTCTCATACCTTGGCTGTTGTGAATAGTGCTGTAACAAACATGGAAGTACAGCTATCTCTTGTAGATAATGGTTTTGTTTCCTTTAGATATATATACCCAGAAGTGGGCTAGCTGGATCATATGGTAATTTTATTTTTAATTTTTTGAAAAATCTCCATAATGCTTTTCATAGTGGCTGTACCAATTTACATTACCACTAACAGTGTACAGGTTTCCTTATTCTGTAAATACTCAACAGCATGTATTACCTTTTTGTATAAGCACCATCTTAACAGATATGAGGTGATATCTCAATGTGGTTTTGATTTGCATTTCCCTGATGATTATTGATGTTGAGCACTTTTTCATGCTATTTGTATGACTTCTTTGGGAAAATGTCTATTCAGGTCCTTTGCCCATTTTTAAAATGGGTTACTTGGTGTTTTTGTTTGTTTGTTTTTGTTTTGTTTTGTTGCTATTGAGTTGTATGAGTTCCCTGTATAGCTTTAATATAACCCCTATTAAATATGTGGTTTGCAAATATTTTCTCCCATTCCACAGGTTGTCTTTTCATTTTGTTTATGGTTCCCTTTGCTGAGCAGAAGCTTTCTAGTTCGATGTAGTCCCATTTGTTTATTTTTGCTTTTGTGGCCTTTGCCAAAAGTTTATTCTTTTAAAAGTAGAACTTCCAGAAGCCATTGCAGCTCTGTCAGCAAGATTATTGTGTTTAGAAACTTCATCCTTCTGCTCTGTGTGAGCTCTGCAATGACTTACTGATATCTGAGCAGGTAGTTGTAAAACCTCTGACAAAACAGCTATCATTATTTTCCATGATATATTTTAGTTCTCACTGAATTAAAAATCCTCTGTTTTTAAAATTAGTCTTTGTACGACAGAAAAGAATCATGTATTTATTAGTATATATCCATATTAAATCTAGAACCAAGAATTGCAGCTCTAGTAAATACTATTCATGTGTCTGCTTGTGCAGACTCACAGACAAATCATGAGCTTCTAAGGAATTATGATGTCATCACAGCATAGGAAGCCTTAAGTGAGCCACTTTTGTCCCAACCTATCAGTGAACATTATCAAATATGGAATAAAAAAGGAATAGCAGATAAATCAGGTCAGGTTTCTTAAAATTTGGAATCTGCTATGCTGGGGTGGAGGCTACTGCCAAATTCAGTTGTTCAAACACCTCTTCAGATTCTGGAGTTCAGACCAGAGGATCTGGAGAATTATCATGCAATATCTCCATCAGAGTGTTTGCTCACTCTGCAAAAGCTGGAATCCACTCTCTACAATACTGTGCTAGTCCCCGAAATTGTCTGATTTTTGGTAGTAGACTGTTTTAATTTCAAAATGTACTGACTGATAGGTTGTAACACTTGGTGTTGACGACACCTGTAACACTACAGTTGACAACTGTAACACTACAGTTGACGACAAATGTCCTAAATGTTTTGCCTCAGTTGAGCAATATTGCAATTTTTCCAGTGAGGGTTTATGTCCTTGTGAAGCAAAGAATGTTAACAAATCAAAGTATCACATTTGCATTGCTTTCCAGTTTCAGAGGCTATCAGCAAATCATCTACATTTTGAATAATTAAAATCCATCTGGTTGGATGAATGCCTTTAAATTTCTCCCTTTCTCTCTCTCTCGTAGAGAATTAGATGAAAAGATAAGAGAGCCCTGAAATTTTTGAGGAATTCTTTGCCATAAATACTGGACTCTTTTGTAAAAAAATAAAAAAATAAAAAATAAGCAAACAAAACTATAGACTCCCAGTAGCAAAGAAGAAAGGAGAGGGGAGAAGAGAGGGAAAGAAAGAGAGGAAGGAAAGAAAGAAATTGCAAAACATAGATCAATTACAGAGAAAATTTTGTAGACAATAGTACCAAAATCAGATGTCAGAATAGTTGTAGGGTTGGGAAAAATAGATTATTTAGATCTATATAAAACTTGGCCATCTTTATCAAATTTACCATCCTTTCTTTACTGGAGGTATCAAAATGTGAGTGTCCCATTTTCAAATTATTCTTTGTTTTTTGAATTCTTTTATAATCATTTTTATTCCTTTTAATTAAGTTCTAGACCAAGGATACAGTTTTACATATGGCCATGGCTTATCCTTTTAGTAAACTATTTTTGTTGGTTCTGTATCTCAAATTAAATGCATATTATTATTCCCTATTGTTTCCCAGTTTGTTTCTGATTGAGGTGCTTTTTCTAGCACAGTATAAGACCGGGACTCTCTGCAAAACCACTCTTCTTTCAGAAGGCACATTATAACCAAATTAGGTGTCTTTTCCCAAGATGCTCCACAGATCCTGCATCCAGAGCACAGAAGCAGCCTTTAAGCTGCACAACAGGTATCTCTGCATTACAGTTACCAGAGAATCAGGAGAAAAAAAGAACACATGTTCCTCAGTGAAAGGACCTATCTGTATGGAAACCATGAAGGAAAAAGAAGACATAGAAAGCTGAGCTGAGATACTGACAACCTGTAGTGATCTGTCACCAGAGAAACATTTCCAAGGAAATTGCAGAATAGTAGCATGAGTATCTGTCAGAGGAGGCACGGATAGATTAGCCTGAGGACATATATGGTTTACCAGTTCCTACCTGTAAAATTTCCTCAATCTGTCAACGTTGAGCCTTTTGCTAAATATTTCCTAGCTGAGGATTTGTCCTAGGATTTCTTGATACTCTTGTTCTTACAACTCCTGCATACCCCAGAGTCTCTGCAACTCCTCTTTCAATGTCCTGGCTTTTTGAAGTAATAACATATAAGCTCCCTTTGTCCTTTCTTCTCTTTATACGTTGGCCAAATTCTAGACTATTCCCTTTATTGAGTTATAACTGAGCAGCCAACACCGTGGTCCTTAATTTCTTTGTCTCTAGGCTGTCCGAAAACTTAGAAGCTGCTGCTAAAATTTGAGTAATAGTATGTCCTTGCCATTCTACCACCTCTTCTGTACCTTGGTACAGGTAGTCAACAAGGAAGCTGAGACAAAATTTGCTAAAGACTAGAGTGTGATTTTGATCTACCCCCAGGTTCATGCCAGTGAATTTTGAGAAAGCTTCAATGAACCACTTGATGGAAATCAATGGGGGAACTCACCTGTCTTCTGGGTACACCTGCAACTTCTCCTAGCTCACCTTTAGGGGAAAGCCTTCAAGTACTGCCACTAGCAGTCCCTCTCGATGGTTTTCTAAAGTCCTTAATTTTTCTGTATTTGAGGGGTGGGGAGCTCCAATGGCAGATAGTTGACCTTGGCCACGATACCATTGATGTGGTGATTTCTGGATCCCAATATGTTTGCTCTATCAAAGGAGCAAAGTTTTCTGGTTGCAGAAATCTATGCGGTAGCCAGTCTCTAAGCTGAAAACATGCTTCTGAGTATTTCTGCAGACTTCTAGGATACTGGCAAAAGAAGTCTTTAAATGAGTACTATCAGCTGTCAAGGGAAGGCATGTGGATAGCAAGGCAGTCCTGGGCACGTGCATCAGTGGCCTCAGCTTTTCTGGCAATCCAAATAGGAGGGCTGGTTTTCCTCATATTGAGACAAGAAAAAGGTAAATTATATGATTTATTGGTTCTCTTTCCATGTTGACATTCATGAACTTAACACCTTGTTTGTTTTTTACCAAGTGGTCATTTCAGCAGATCTCCATTTTCACACTGGAGCAAGCTTATTTTAACCTAATTTTTCAATTTTCCCCTGATTATGTCTTTCATCATGTCTGTCTTCCTACCTACATGGTGTGTGTATGAGAAGGAACTCTTCCAGTTGGAATCTGGGCTAAGAAATGAAGTGACTCAGGGCTAGGCCACAAGGTGCACAAAACTGTGTCCTCAAAGAGAGCAGGTAATTCATTACCAGCTAAAGAAGTTGTGCCCTCATCCCACTTTAGAGGAAAATCCACTAATGAAAGGAGCCACTCATCTGAAATATCATCACCTCCCTCTTCCCCAGAGTCAGTTTGAGGCAAGGAGGGATAAACATGCAGGGGGAGCAGAGGGGCCAGAGAAAGCAGAAAAAGGAGGAGGAAAAGGTTTGTGTACAACAGAAAATGCCTTTAATTCTCTAATTTCCTTTTTCATTTTTTTCTCATTCTTTTCTTCTGGCTATCCAAATCACTCAATTTTTCTTTTCTGCAAGCAACATTTCTGATTTTCTATATTTTCCAATCACATAATGATCCTGTCAGGATTTAGAGCCTGAATTCCACAGGCTTATTCAAAGTTAAATCTTAAATTTGGGGAAGATGGTTCATCCAACTAGTATTCCAAAAGAGAGGATAACTACAAAGGAGACTTTTTATAATTCAGGGTCTCATACCTGACTGTTGTGTGGCCACAGACTTTTAGCCAGTTCACTCGGTTCAGGAACCGCTAGATACCCTACCCTTCTCACCAGAGTTGTTGGAGAAATATAATTAAAACCAAAATCTCCCAACCCAGAAAACCTCTCCAAAAAAGTAGAAGAGAAAAACATTTATTATTGAGCATGTACTAAACTGGAATATGATGTACATCACAGGCAATCTACTAAGTGATAATCAAGATAGAAAAAAAAAAAAGAATCAACCTTTTCTATAGCCAAAAAGATTCAACCCCTTACATACAAATTGTTAAGATAAAAAATAACTACGTAAGAAGAATGGACTGTACCATTTGTCACTTATAGCTCATCCTGCATTCACTTGGTAATTGGGATGATCACCATCTGTGTTAGTTAATTGGCTTTATCTAAAGGAACAATTAATTTCTCATACTTTTATGACAAGAGAAAGTTTTACTACTTGGAGCATGGCATCCACCAAACTTAGGCTTCTACCCTCCCACAGAAACTAAGAAATGGGGCGTTATCTTCCCTGATGATTACTTTTTCAAAGAGATGTCCCCCATGTCTTTGAGAAAGACTTTTCTGGGTCTTAAAGCTGACAAAGGGGTTATTTAGCCCTTAAAAAGACTTATGTACACTTCAAAGGACAGCAAAAGACCTTACAAGTTTCTAAAGTAGGTGCTCTAAGAAAAAGGGGGAGGGGTGTCTCTTATTTTTAACAGGGAGAATCCAGCTTCTAATATTTAATTTGTATTTGCCCTTTTTTATAGTTAAAAATTATTTTTTGCCTACCCTCAAATCATGAAAAGATTCTTCTATGTTTTTCTCTAAAAGCTTAATGGTTTTAACTTTGTAGTTAAATTTATGATGCATCTGAATTTTTTGTGTGTATAATATGAGGTAGGAATAGAGAGTTCTTCCCCACAAAATAACCATTTATTCCAGCATCATCTGATGAAAATATTTGCCTTCCCCCCATTGGATTGTTTTGGTATCTTTCAAAAATCTTAAATAGTAGCACAAGTATGGGTGTATTTTTAAACCTCTCATAAATGTTCATGATCTGTTTGTTGATTTTCATGTGATCTTTTATTTATGGATTATTGCATTTTTAACTTTGACACTGAACACAATTACTTGATGCAGAGAGATAATGATGCTCTCCATTTTTCATATAAGGAGACGAAAGATACACAAATTTAAGAGATTTTCTCAGGGCAACTCAGCTAAAGAATCACAGTGGAAGAACTTCCGACTTCAGATTTACTTTGTGCTGAACTCAATATCTGGTGACAGTATTCTTCCTCCTGATTCCAGTGGTTCTGTGAGTGTCTTTTTCAGGGAGATGCATGTAGAGATGGGGCTTATTATGCAAATGTGCAGAATAGTGTTTTACAAATTTTCTGTAATGTTATCATACCTGGAAGTCATAGGAATTCTTCTATAATTAATGGATAGTCTAGAAGAGGTTTTTTTAGGATTATATTGCACTACTGGTTTTTTTGGTTTGTTTTTTTGTTTTTTTTTTGCGGTACGCGGGCCTCTCACTGTTGTGTCCTCTCCTGTTGCGGAGCACAAGCTCCGGACGCGCAGGCTCAGCGTCCATGGCTCACGGGCCCAGCCGCTCCGCGGCATGGGGGATCTTCCCGGACCGGGGCGCGAACCCGTGTCCCCTGCATCGGCAGGCGGACTCTCAACCACTGCGCCACCAGGGAAGCCCTCCACTACTGTTTTGACACATTTTATCTAGCTTCAGAGAAAATAGGTTTATATCTGCCAGCAGGTAGTCTTATAAAGGCTCTGCTAAAGTCTAGTTTTGCAACCTAAAAGAAAGCATCTTAAAGTAAAAAATATAACAATAATTATAATGCTCTGAATTACTTTTACCCACCAAACATTAAATTCTAGAAATATCTGAGATCCCATAAACATCTTTTCAAATGAGTGCATCTTAATAAAGAGATTAAATTTCTCTTTACTTTGTCTTCTTCAACTATAAATGTTTGATAATGTCTGCTCCTTTAAATCCAGCTCTCATATCCCCTGGCTCTTTATCAAGTAGACGAGGGCATTTCAAACATGGAGCACAGTGTATTGATATATTTTATGGCATTAAGTGTTATTCAGTAAACAATATACATTCATGTTTTTCTTGAATTTCTTCCTCACTAACAAAAAGGAATAGAAATGTATGTTGTCCTGGGACTCCAATAACTGGTGTCAATTTAAGCTGGCCTCATGAAACAACCTCAGGGATTTTAGTGTTTTTAGATCGTAATGTTCAAGGGTCCTGTCATTTTCTCCAGTCCCTTTTTCTACTCTTCACTGGAAATATTTCCCTTTTAATAACATGATTGGGCAGACTCAATAGTGGTCAGAAGTTAACTGCAACAAGTACCACTTTCCAAAATACAAGAGATGAAAAATACCCACAGGTGCTATTGCTTCATGTCATGCACAATACTAAAATACATTATGTAAAGAAGTCCGTGTTACGTCCTCTCAACGTGCTCCGCTACTGAATGCTTTGATTTCAAGGCACTAAATTATTACTGCATCCATTACTTCTGTGTGACCATCAAGACATGATCACAACACACAGTCAAATGATTCCAGCCTTAAAATCGTAGAACTGTTTTACTGGCAAACTGAATCTATACAGCACAGTCTTGGTCAGTTCTGATTTTTAATAGCTTTGGAGCCTATTATAAAATTACATAAGGAATTGTCACTTGCAATCCTTGATTTTTTACATTGTAAATACCTCAGGTCATCCGGATAATATTTCATTTGCATATGGCCACATTTCTTACACCTATAATAGCTTAGGAAGTTTTATCATTTGGACTACTTCATTATCTCTTTTTATAGTTTGTGTCCATTTTAGGCCTTCTAAGGAATCATCCACATCCATCCCCAATTCTCCCCACAAGAATCTTACAGGATAAGGGGAACTTCCCTTTTAAGAATGGTTCCTCATTTTTATGTATTTTCAGAAGACTTTCTCCCTCTTTCTTCCTTATTCTCTGTCATTTTGTCATTTTGTCATCCTCTGTCATTGACTCAGAGTGCAGTCTCTTTGGAAATACAAAGCAAATATCCATTGACTGATACTTGGGACATCATTGAAAGTGTCTTACGTATAAATCCTTGTCCCTAGCTATTGAAAACAGGCTCTGTATACATTTTCTGATCCATTGCTACCTTAGCAACTAACTTCAATTACTCTTCTAAGCCATACTACACAAGCAAGCATCTCTCCGATGAGCAGTACTTTAACTTGCACAAATCTACAGTTCTTAACACTCTCAAATCCCAGGCTAAGTCACTAAACTCTTGGACACTTCTCCTGAAGCACTTGTTCATCCACAGAATACAAATGACTTCACATTTCAGAACAAGTTCTTTCTTTTTGCTACTTGGTGACTGTAACACTTCTGGCATCTTAGTAGACTGTTTTAGCTATATATTAAAAGATGTCTTCCCCTGGGATGTGAGGATCACACCTGAGACTCTGCTCTTGTTTCTGAACTGTTACTATACTTTATAAATACCACTTTTCTGTTGCTTGCCCTAAGACCTTGACCCTTGTTCAAATGATGAACGTATCAATTTTAGGGACAGAAGTATCTTGTTATACCCTAGGACTCTGATGATATAAGATATTACACATTCTTTTTCTAGGCAGAGGCTTAAAATAAGCTTTAGGATTTCAGAGTCTAAGCCTGATTCAGCATCTTTAAAATGTATATATTTAGGCAGTTCCCTTTCAATGATCTTCCTGAAAGTTACAAGAAAATCATATTTTTGACAAGTTTTTTTAGGATTCCTAGAGTCTTGGCAGTCTTATCCAAAAGTTTTAGCTCTTTAAGATCTCTTTGGTGAACTCTGGTTGTATGCTTATAAGGTTACAGATTGGGATTAGAAATAAATTAAGGAATCTTTTTTACGCAGGTGTAATGAGATGCTCAATCTGTATAATACATTGTAACAACAATGTCAGAATTTGTTGGATAAAAGCTGATGGAATTGAAGTCCATGTGTTGATGATCAAGTTTTATGGCATCTCTGTTACCTGACCTTTCATGATTATGCTTCCTTCACTAGGGCCACAGTTGAGACCAGATTTTTCCCCACTTGATCACAGATCATAACATAATACCATATCAGAGTTGTCCCATTCAATTATTTTATCAGTAAAGGACTTATAGAAAGTGGTGTGATTGAGACACATAGGCCTTTAGGATTTGTTGAACAAAGCACCTCTCTATGGAGAAGTGAGCGAGGATCATCATATACTTGCTGATATTACTAATCATCTAAGTGTGCTGAGCTAACCTTTGCATATACTAACTAAATTAATCATCACAACAAACCTCTTACATTGGTACTATTATTTTTTTCCATATTAAAGATAGGAAACTGAGATGAAGACAGGTTAAGTGACTTCTCTAAGTTCTTGTGGCAAGTGAAATATGGGGTCAAAATGTTAACCCAGGTGGTCTTACTCCAGAGCTTGTCCTCTTATTTACTAAGCAATACAGAAACTCCCAGTGTGACCAACTGTGGCAAAGCTGAACTGAAATTTCTTCAGAAGATTTTGCCAAACGTTATCACTTTCTAGTTGTTTTCTTTAAATGTTTCATAAAGATTTATAGGTTGTTCTAAAATTAAGAGTGAATTTGCACTTATCCCTGGTTATCAATACTCCATCAGGGTCATGAATTTAGGTTGAATTCCATAGGCTGTAGTTGATAGAACCTGCTTTAATAATTTTGGTAGCAAAAACAAAGTTGTATCCGCTTTTAAATGACTATGAGTCCCACCTTGCAAATTATAAGTTGGCCATTATTCTCCTGGGAATTCTCTTCCTTGACATTCCCATGAACCTCCACAGTGGCTCACTCAGTTGGAATAAGTCAATCTTCATTACATTGCCTGAAAGTCTGAATCAGTCGTGGAAGCATCCTGTTTTCCTGGATTGTTGCTCTCTGCAGCTATTCTTCAAGCTCAGGTGTGTGATACAAGTTGTACCTACAGGTACCCAACACAAATACTTCTTGCTTACTAAACTCCTAAAGTGAGGGATAAAAGCAAAGGATATGATGCAACCACCAAATGTCAACAACAATCTTCTCAAAGTCTTGGATATTCAACCTGAATTAATTCCACATGGTGGTCCCGGTAGTCAAAAGCTGTTTTCATGAAATGAAATCTTCCTCTCTTAAGGGTAGGTCTATCTAAAGACACTCTGAATTTTTTATTACTAAAGAAAACATAACACTAAGGCTATTTTCAGAATCAAGGACAGTAGAGTTATCTCAATACAAAAGTTGTGAAAATTTGTCATACCATATCTATGTAAACAAAGTATTCATCCTCATGTGTTTCCGAAACAAAGGGAGTTTCACTGGCAATGCTTTCTTTACCTCAATTTGACAAAATTGCCAGTATCCCTAAAATCTTACCATTAAGGGAGAGAGAAAGGCAGGCATGAGATCGAGAGAGAGAGAATCTAAAAATCTAGTGTCTAATCAGGGCATATCTACCCTGAAATAAAATTTCTGAATAAAATTTCTCTTAAGTCTAATAATTGAAATCTTGTTTCTCTTCTCACATATTGACTTGGGTAATTGAGAACATGCATGGGTGGTGGAGAAATAATTTTTTAAAATTCTACTAAAACAATTCTAGGATATTTCCTCAATTTAAATCTGGACTCATGCAGACTCTATCACCTTGAAAAAGTTTCCCTTGCTCTCCATTGCCCTTTCACCCCCTCTATAATGCACATGCGCACACACACACACACACACACACACACACACACACACTCGGAGAGAAAGCTGAGATTAATTTAATACTTTTATTCTGTTAATTATTCCTTACCTGAAGTTGATATGTCAAATAATAATTATGATCATGATGATGGTGATGACAATGATGACAATGTTAAATGGAAGAATACACAAGGTTGTGCTGTGAAGTGAGCCTTCAGTGATTTTTGTGTGCAAGCAGAGTAATGGACCCCAAAGATGTCCACACCCTAAACTCCAGACCTGTGAAGTGTTGTCATGGCAAAAGGGAATTTGTAGATGTGATTCAGGACACAGATTTTGAGATGAGAATAGACTGAGTTATTCCAGTGGAATCAATCTAATCACATGAGTGCCTAAAAGCAGAGACCCTTTCTCCACTACAGAGTGCCATATCAGAAGGGACAGAGAGATGATAGCCTGAGAAGAATGTAATTCCCATTTCTGGTTCTGAGATGCAGGTGGCTATGTGCAAGGGTGGGGGAAAGGTTTCTAGACTCTAAGCGTGGCCCTAGCCAACAGCCACCAAAGAAACTGGAACCTCCATCTTACAAGCACGTCACACCAAACTCTGCTGAACTTTGAATGAGCAGGAAACAGATTCTCCCCTATAGCCTCTAAAAAAAAAAAAAAAACAATGCAGCCCTGCCAACATCGTGGTCTTAGATTGTTGAGAACTATACAAGGCTTCTGACATACAGAGCTCTAGAATATTAAATGTGTGTGGTTTTAAGCCAGTTTGTGGTAATTTTAATGTCAGCAATAGAAAATAAATACAACTTCCTAAATAAAGAAATATATATATACATATATATTTTTTAAATATATATATTTTAGGGATTCCCATCCCCCTTGAAATATGACACTGCACCATGTTTGTTAAGAATTGGACTCTGGAGTAAACAAGACTGGAGTCAGTGACTTTGGCATTACTCCTAAGTGATTTAGAGCCGTTTGCTCCAAAGTCTTTGCATCAATTTCTTCATCTTTATAACAGAAGCAATCATAAAAAGAACTTTAAGATTCAGTGAAGCAATGTAAGTAAAGCAAACAGCACATGGCTTCACAAATAGCAAATATTTACCACCATTGATATTAGTAGTAATACCAGTTATAGCAGTGGTGTATGCTGTTATTGTTGTTGTACAAGTACTTTTTAAGTGTGATTGAATATCAGTTAAGGCCTGATCTTAATCCTTTCAATTCTAAGATACAATAGTATCATGAAACTTAGAATCATAATTTTCCTGTTGGATATACAGCACATCAACTTCCCATTTCATCTTTTGTTTCTAAAAAGATAAATGGAAGTATCCACATTTTTTCATTTTTCATCACCTTCATCATCTGCAAATTGTATAAATATATCTTAAATAATTTTGCAAAGGGATGGCCTTGAGCATCGATGTATAAAATATTAATTATGCTATCCACATACAAGGCAACTTTATCTTGTATGTATTATTATCATATTCTCTCCACTTACCCCGTATTGTCACCAACTGTACAACCTGTAGGTCCAACCTACATGCTCTTTCATTCAGAGAACTGCTACGTACTTGGACTTATTTTTTCTATGGTGTTCTATAAATTGCTTACATATTTTCCCCCATTTTCAAATGAGAAAACTGAAGCTCAGAGAGTTTGGATAATCACAAGTCCCATTTAGATAAATGTCTGTGCCTGTGTGTGTATGTAAGACTCTTGGCATTGAAAACATTAATCAGAAAGTTTCAGACTATGTTCTTCTCCTAAAATGTTTATTCATCTTTCTCATCCTCATAAATTGAAAATAATTCATCATAGTCCTACTTGCAAGTTACTTTCTGTTTGACGCTAACAATTATAATGCAATTCATAAGAAAAAAGAATTCCTACATGGAAAAATTTATCATAGCAAGTGGATTTGAAAGTGTAAACTCTACAGTTTTTATTTTCTAACTCTACAGTTTTAATGCATTGTCTAACCCATAGGTTGATACAAAATAGAAAGAGCCAAGTAAATATAACAAGTTAAAAATAAATCATTAAGTGAGAATCAAAGAGTAAAATATAATCTTTCATTTTCTCCTAGCAGAGTGCTTTTATACCATAAATCCAATTAGTTTGAATTGAAAAGAGATTAATCAATTTCTAGGAGCTTCAGGTTTTGCAAAAGTGACTGAATTGGAAAAAAAAAATAGTGTTCTCAAGAAACTACACTCCATCCTTGGTGATTTTCCAAGCCAATTTTTTATTGTGTTTGGACTGACCAGTGCTCTTTTTCAGCTTCTTTCCAGGTTTCTGACATGTGTGCACATGCATGCCCACTCAGGCGCACACACACACACACACACACACACACACACACACACACACTCTCACCAAGCCATGTTTGTCTGAGGATATTACTCAATTAAATATCTCATAATAAAACAATATGGTCTATAGGGCATTCAACACTTACAAAGAGATGAGGTAAGTAAAACAAATTAGACTTTACACAGGTAGAGAGAAAGGAGGTACAATTAATGTACTTTGGATAAATGGGTAAAGTTACTAGATAAAGTGCATTAAGTCATAAAAGTGCTTGGACTCAATTTCCAAGTAACACAATGGGAGAAAATGAAATTTTAAAGATGTAGAAATGAAAGTCGTATTTTTATTTAAATTGCACAAAATACAAGTAAAACAATTATTTCTTGTGTGATGGGGAGCATGAAATTTGGAATTTGAGAAGCATCAAGAAAATTAGAAAGGAAATATTCACTGATATCTCTAGTAATTCTCTCTTTTGTACACAGAGATTATTCTAGTGACCCACTAATTTCTCTGAATTAGTTTTGTGACCAGGTCCAAGAATTGACTGAAGAATGCCTCTCTCTTAAATATATTTAGTCTTGGGGACATGTAAAGGCCCAGACCTAAAGCATACACTATGAACCCAAGGTCAAGAGCAGAGCTAAACTGGGATTTCAATTAAAATCTTGTTTGTATTTTTATCATATTCTCTCCACTTACTAAACTGAGTAGGATGCTGACATACTACCCAATAAGATAGTAAGTGCATACTATTCCTATTTGATTGAATTAATACCTTCTTAAACACTTTCTTACAAAGCAAGTCTATCTTTCCTTACATTGTCTGTCTCGACATTTTAAATATACAAATGTTGTTTCCTGGAAATTATGTTTATAAAGATTTGAATATTGAATATATCAAAGCTATGGAAAATGCAATTTGTGATTTTTAATGCACTCACAATTCATGAAGTCTTCTCTTTTCATTTTCACGAATGGAAAAAATATGATTTTAACCATTTTAGATCCTAATTTAAAATGTGATAAGGGCTTTTGATTTTCAAAACTGACTTGAGCTCTATACCATACCAAATTACATTTTGCCCTTCTAGATGAAGCACAGACTGAAATCCATAAAGATTTTGTTTACTAGTAAAAGTGCTTAGTTTGGAGGAGCCTGGGCCTTGACCCAGAATGACCCTGTGTGGGTGCGTGAAGCTGGCTCTGGAAATAGGGAATCTTTTAACTGAGCCAATTGGTTACTTGGAATCCTGTTTCTTGGCCAAGAATGGTATTCCAAGGCAGCCATCCATTTGTAACCATTCACGGGCTTGTCTGAGGATTAGAAAAAAGCATCTTTAATAATCCTGAACATTCCTTGATGGACTTAGAACAGATTTCTCATGTTTGGATTTTGTTTGTTTTTCACAAAAATGATCATTTGAGATGTAAGGCAAAAGTACAGCCTCCTAGGCTGAATGGTGGGAAGACTGGCCTTTGCTCTACAAGGAGCCCACATCATCCCAATGCCATAGGACTGACCCTAGCAAAACTGGGAAAGGTAGAAACCTTGTGACTGACAGGGTCTTGGTGCTCCGGCCGGGTGTCAGGCCTGTGCCTATGAGGTGGGAGAGCTGAGTTCAGTATGTTGGTCCACCAGAGACTTCCCAGCTCCACATAATATCAAAGGGTGAAAGCTTTCCAAGAGATCTCCATTTCAATGCTAAGACCGAGCTCCACTCAACAACCAGCCACCTACAGTGCTGGACACACTATGCCAAACAACTACCAAGACAGGAACACAACCCCACCCATTAGCAGAGAGGCTACCTAAAATCATAATAAGGGCACAGACATCCCAAAACACACCACTGGGGCAGACACCAAAAACAACAGGAACTACAAACCTGAAGCCTGTGAAAAGGAGACCCCAAACACAGTGAGTTAAGCAAAAGGAGAAGACAGAGAAACACACAGCAGATGAAGGAGCAAGGTAAAAACCCACCAGACCAAACAAATGAAGAAGAAATAGGCAGTCTAACTGAAGAAGAATTCAGAGTAATGATAGTAAAGATGATCCAAAATCTTGGAAATAGAATGGAAAAATATAAGAAACATTTAACAAGGACCTAGAAGAACAAAAGAGCAAACAAACAATGATGAACAACACAATAAATGAAATTAAAAATTCTCTAGAAGGAATCAATAGTAGAATAACTGAGGCAGAAGAATGGATAAGTGACCTGGAAGATAAAATAGTGGAAATAACTACTGCAGAGCAGAATAAAGAAAAAAGAATGAAAATAATTGAGGGCAGTCTTAGAGACCTCTGGGACAACATTAAATGCACCAACATTTGAATTATAGGGGTCCCAGAAGAAGAAGAGACAAAGAGTCTGAGAAAATATTTGAAGAGATTATAGTTGAAAACTTCCCTAATATGAGAAAGGAAATAGTCAATCAACTCCAGGAAGTGCAGAGAGTCCCATACAGGATAAATCCAAGGAGAAACATGCCAAGACACATATTAATCAAACTATCAAAAATTAAATACAAATAAAACAATATTAAAAGCAGCAAGGGAAAACAACAAACATACAAGAGAATCTGCATCAGGTTAACAGCTGATCTTTCAGCAGAAACTCTGCAAGCCAGAAGGGAGTGGCAGGACATATTTAAAGTGATGAAAGGGAAAAAAGCCTACAAGCAAGCTTATTCTACCCAGCAAGGATGTCATTCAGATTTGACAGAAATTAAAAGCTTTATAGACAAGCAAAAGCTAAGAGAATTCAGCACCACCAAACCAGCTTTACAACAAATGCTAAAGGAACTTCTCTAGGCAGGAAACACAAGAGAAGGAAAAGACCTACAATAACAAACCCAAAACAATCAAGAAAATGGTAATAGGAACATACATATCGATAATTACCTTAAATGTAAATGGATTAAATGCTTCCACCAAAAGACATAGACTGGCCGAATGGATACAAAAACAAGACCTGTATGTATGCTGTCTACAAGAGACCCACTTCAGACCATGGGACACATACAGACTGAAAGTGAGGGGATAGAAAAAATATTCCATTCAAATGGAAATCAAAAGAAGGCTGGAGTAGCAATTCTCATATCAGACAAAATAGACTTTAAAATAAAAACAAATACAAGAGACAAAGAAGGACACTACATAATGATCAAGGGAAAAATCCACAAAGAAGATATAACAATTGTAAATATTTATGCACCCAACGTAAGAGTACCTCAATACATAAGGCAAATGCTAACAGGCATAAAAGGGGAAATTGACGGTAACACAATCATAGTAGGGGACTTTAACACCTCACTTTCACCAATGGACAGATCCTCCAAGATGAAAATAAATAAGGAATCGCAAGCTTTAAATGATACATTAAACAAGATGGACTTTATATTTATAGGACATTCCATCCAAAAACAACAGAATACACATTTTACTTCAAGTGCTCCTGGAACATTCCCCAGGATAGATCATATCCTGGGTCACAAATCAAGCCTTGGTAAATTTAAGAAAATTGAAATCATATCAAGTTTTCCAACCACAATGCTATGAAACTAGATATCAATGACAGGAAAAAATCTGTAAAAAACACAAACACCTGGATACTAAACAATACACTACTTAATAACCAAGAGATGACTGAAGACATCAAAGAAGAAATCAAAAAATACCTAGAAATAAATGACAGTGAAAACACAATGACCCAAAACCTATGGGATGCAGCAAAAGCAGTTCTAAAAGGGAAGTTTATAGCAATACAATCCTACCTCAAGAAACAAGGAAAATCTCAAATAAACAACCTAACTTTACACTTAAAGCAATTAGAGAAAAAGAACCAAAAAAACCCCAAAAATAGCAGAAGGAAAGAAATCGTAAAAACGAGATCAGAAATAAATGAAATAGAAATGAAGGAAATGATAGCAAAGATCAATAAAGCTAAAAGCTTGTTCTTTGAGAAGACAAACAAAATTGAAAAACCATCAGCCAGACCCATCAAGAAAAAAAGGGAGAAGACTCAAATCAGTAGAATTAGAAATGAAAAAGGAGAAGTAACAACAGACACTGCAGAAATACAAAGGATCATGAGAGATTACTACAAGCAACTATATGACAATAAAATGGACAACTTGGCAGATATGGACAAATTCTTGGAAAAGTACAACCTTCTGAGACTGAACCATGAAGAAGTAGAAATTTTAAACAGACCAATCACAAGTAATGAAATTGAAACTGTGATTACAAATCTTCCAACAAACAAAAGCCCAGGACCAGATGGCTTCACAGGTGAATTCTATCAAACATTTAGAGAAGAGCTAACACTTATCCTTCTCAAACTCTTCCAAAATATAGTAGAGGGAGGAACACTCCCAAACTCATTCTATGAGGCCACCATCACCCTGATACGAAAACCAGACAAGGATGTCACAAAGAAAGAAAACTACAGGCCAATATCACTGATGAACATAGATGCAAAAATCCTCAACAAATTACTAGCAAACAGAATCCAACAACACATTAAAAGAATCATACACCATGATCAAGTGGGGTTTATCCTAGGAATGCAAGGATTCTTCAATATATGCAAATGAAACAATGTGATAAGCCATATTAAGAAATTGAAGGAGAAAATACATATGATCATCTCAATAGATGCAGAAAAAGCTTTTGACAAAATTCAACACTCATTTATGATAAAAACCCTCCAGGAAGTAGGCATAGAGGGAACACACCTCAACATAATAAAGGTCATATATGACAAATGCAGAGCCAACCTCGTCCTCAATGGTGAAATACTAAAACCATTTCCACTAAGATCAGGAATAAGACAAGGTTGCCCACTCTCACCACTATTATTCAACATAGGTTTGGAAGTTTTAGCCACAGCAATCAGAGAAGAAAAAGAAATAAAAGGAATCCAAATCAGAAAAGAACTAAGGCTGTCACTGTTTGCAGATGACATGATACTTTACATAGAGAATCCTAAAGATGCTACTACTAGAGCATCTTAATCCTAAAGGTAAAACTACTAGAGCTAATCAATGAACCTGGTGAAGTAGCAGGATACAAAATGGATGCACAGAAATCTCTTGCATTCCTATACACTAATACTGAAAAATCTGGAAGAGTTATTAGGGAAACATTCCCATTTATCCTTGCAGCAAAAAGAATAAACTACCTAGGAATAAACCTACCTAAGGAGAAAAAAGACCTGTATGCAGAAAACTATAAGACACTGATGAAAGAAATTAAATATGATACAAACAGATGGAGAGATATACCATGTTCTTGGATTGGAAGAATCAACATTGTGAAAATGACTATACTACCCAAAGCAATCTACCAATTCAATGCAATCCCTATCAAACTACCAAAGCCTTTTTTCACAGAACTAGAACAAAAAATGTCATAATTTGTATGGAGACAAAAAAGACCCCAAATAGTCAAAGCAATCTTGAGAAAGAAAAATGGAGCTGGGGAAATCAGGCTCCCAGACTTCAGAGTATACTGCAAAGCTACAGTAATCAAGGTAATATGGTATTGGCACAAAAACAGAAATATAAATCAATGGAACAGGATAGAAAGCCCAGAGGTAAACCCATGCACATATGGTCACCTTATTTTTTATAAAGGAGGCAAGAATATAGACTGGAGAAAAGACAGTCTCTTCAATAAGTGGTGCTGGGAAAACTGGACAGCTACATGTAAAAGAATGAAATTAGAACACTCAAAATGGATTAAAGACCTAAATGTAATGCCAGACAGTATGAAACTCTTAGAGGAAAACATAGGCAGAACACTCTATAACATAAACCACAGAAAGATCCTTTTTGACCCACCTCCTAGAGAAATGGAAATAAAAAGAAAAATAAACAAGCGGGACCTAACGAAACTTAAAAGCTTTTGCACAGTAAAGGAAACCATCAACAAGATGAAAAGACAACCCTCAGAATGGTAGAAAATATTTGCAAATGAAGCAACTGACAAAGGATTAATCTCCAAAATTTACAAGCAGCTCATGCAGCTCAATATCAAAAAAACAAATAACCCAATCCAAAAATGGGCAGAAGACCTAAATAGACATTTCTCCAAAGAAGATATACAGATGGCCAACAAACACATGAAAGGATGCTCAACATCAGTAATCATTACATAAATGCAAATCAAAACTACAGTGAGGTATCACCTCCCACTAGTCAGAATGGCCATCATCAAAAAATCCAGAAACAATAAATGCTGGAGAGGGTGTGGAGAAAATGGCACCATCTTGCACTGTTGGTGGGAATGTAAACTGATAGAGCTACTATGGAGAACAGTATGGAGGTTCCTTAAAAATCTAAAAATAGAACTACCATATGACCCAGCAATCCCACTACTGGGCATATATCCTGAGAAAACCGTAATTCAAAAACAATCATGTACCACAATATTAATTGCAGCTCTATTTACAATAGCCAGGATTTGGAAGCAACCTAAGAGTCCATCAACAGAGGAATGGATAAAGAAGATGTGGCACACATATACAATGGAATATTACTCAGCCATAAAAAGAAACGAAATTGAGTTATTTGTAGTGAGGTGGATGGACCTAGAGACTGTCATACATAGTGAAGTAAGTCAGAAAGAGAAAAACAAATACCGTATGCCAACCCATACATATGGAATCTAAAATAATAATAATAAAAAAAAGCTTCTGAAGAACCTAGGGGCAGGACAGGAATAAAGATGCAAATGTAGAGAATGGACCTGAGGACACGGGGAGGGGGAAGGGTAAGCTGGGACATAGTGAGAGAGTGGCATGTACATATATACACTATCAAATGTAAAACAGATAGCTAGTTGGAAGCTGCTGCATAGCACAGGGAGATCAGCTCAGTGCTTTGTGACCACCTAGAGGGGTGGGACAGGGAGGGTTGGAGAGAAACACAAGAGGGAGGATATGGGAATATATGTATATGTATAGCTGATTAACTTTGTTATAAAGCAGAAACTAACACACCATTGTAAAACAATTATACGCCAATGAAGATGTTTTAAAAAATAAATTTAAAAGCGATTAGTTAGGTAGTTATGCAGAAATTATCGAGACAGTTATTGATGTTTACAATGTTTACAATCACCCCCCTCAAAAAAAAACCCATTCAGTGAAGGTCCAATTTTGGATGGAGTTTGAGACAATATTCCAAGCATAATATTCCTAGTCTCGGTTCCATGATACAGATTCACATGATATCAAGGCTTTATTTTTTCACATCTTTTTTAAAAAATCTAAGTTTTTTGGAGTACAGTTGCTTTATAATGTTATGTTAATTTCTACTATGCAGCAAAGTGAATCAGTTATATGTATACATATGTCCACTCTTTTTTAGATTTCCTTCCCATTTAGGTTACCACAGAGCACTTAGTAGAGTTCCTTGTGCTATACAGTACATATATATACTACTATGTATCTATTTTATACATAGTAGTGTATATATGTCAATCCCAATCTCCCAGTTCTTCCCACCCCCCCTTCCCCCCTTGGTAACCATAAGTTTATTCTCTACATCTATGACTCTAGAAAAATGCTACAGATGAACTTATTTGCAAAGCAGAAATGGAGTCACAGATGTGTTTTTTCACAGCTTTAATAAGATTCCTTTTCCATGCCCCTCTGCAGTTGGGATGAACTTCATATAAAGAATAAAACTCAGGTTCTAACTGAAGATCAGGTGAAGTATGGAGGTAAGCAGATGCAAAGGAGGCGATATCCCAGGCTTCAAGTTTATAAACTAGGCCTAGAAATCTAAGAACCAGAGGCTGGACCACAAAGATAGCTGATTGATCATATAAAACCTCACAGCAAAGAAGAGCAAATGTGATTACCAACCTGAAGTTAATAGTGAAGACAAGAAATAAGTTGATTCCATAAGCTGTATGGGAAAGTTGAATTGTTGAGAATAGACTAAATTTGAGATCATGCTTCATTTGTTATATTTGTTTTGGTGTAATGTTATATCTGTTTTGTATATAACATTATATACATTATATGTATCATCATTATTTGTTAAGTTATCATTTGTAAGTGATACAAAACATTATGATCATTTTTAAATTCAAGCAATGAGTGACATCCTCATAGGATTGTTTGGAGGATTAAGTCAGATAATACATGCAAAAAGCCCAGCATAATTTCCTAATTCAAAGCAAGCATTTATAAATGTTAGCAACTGTTTTTACTATAGAAAAAAATTTATTTCCAAATGTGAAATGCAGTACTCTTGTGAAAGTATACTTTTCTTTCCAATACCTCTGACAAAAATCAACAAGATATATTAAACGAAAGTTTCCTGTAGTATTGTAAAACATTTAAATTTGTTTCCCTCCACATCAGAAATCTCTCTCTCTGCTCACTTTCATCTCATGAGATATTGTCAAACCATATGCAATTTCATCCCATCACTTTGTTCTATTTGACCAATTCCAATTTTGATTATACAGTATTTCTCTGGATGATTGTCTCAGTTTTCCCCCATTTCTGTTGATATAGACATGAATTGAGTACATTTTCACCATTACCCAATGCTTAAGTGTAGTTTATTCAATCCATCAGGGCTGGGAGTAGTGGTTGCTCCCTCCCTGTGTGTCCAAAGCACTCTGTCTATGTCTGATATCGCCTGTATTTTCTTCTCAAGGCTTATTTACCTGAATCTTCTCTCTCCTTCTGAACTTGAGCTTCTGACTCCTATCACACCCCTTTTACCTTTCTTACATCCTGCAAAAGTTAGTGTTGAAAACATTTTGAGATGAATTTGACCACAGCATTTTCCATGCACTGAATGGGACAAAAAGCAAATACTGAAGATTTCTATTTTCAGTCATCTTCTAGGGCCCTAGGAGACACCCAACCAATGTTCTGACATGCACACAGATTTTTATAAAATTTGAAAAACTAAAATATTTTAAGATCTAATAAGGCCATTGATCTTTCCAATGTCCCCTTCGTCAAATTCCTCTCATATTAAATAGTGGAAGTGGCTCCTTGTGGGTCCACTGCGCATTTCATGGGAAGTCGAGATGCAACTGGACACTCAGTTTAGGTTGAGTGGAGTTTAGGTTTCCATGTACATCTAGTATACTTTTAGCACTAAACATACATGCGTATATAAGTATAGGTAGACCTCAGAGATACTGTGGGTTAGGTTCCAGAACACTGCAATAAAGCAAACATTGCAATAAAGCAAGTTACTGTTAACCTTACCACCGGAGGAATAGCTTTCATCTCATTGACTCACAAGGATGATAACAGTTTTAGGACCAGAGTTCATCTCAGAGTATGAACTTTTCCCACAACTTTGAAACCCAGAAATATGTGGGCATGGGATGAGATACAAGGGGTGAGTTGCATAGAGCCAAATTCAAAAAATTCTATACAATATTAGAGCTTATGTATGAAAGACACTTGATAGAGATTTTTCCAATTTTTCAACAATCCTAAACATTTATATGACATTACTAATGAAAGGTTG
The DNA here is from genome assembly GCF_951394435.1 of Stenella coeruleoalba. Classification (NCBI taxonomy): domain Eukaryota; kingdom Metazoa; phylum Chordata; class Mammalia; order Artiodactyla; family Delphinidae; genus Stenella; species Stenella coeruleoalba. The sequence goes on from NC_137154.1 coordinate 20,549,322, forward strand.
TGAACCTGAAAAAAATGGAAAATTATTAAAATCAGGCAAGCTAGATGAATGAAGGATTATTTTTTAATTTTCTCTGTGGAAATAATATCACAAAAATAGTGAGATTGAAAGATGTGTTAAATTACTATGTCACTGAAAAGGAAAGAAAATAGTGTTAATAGAAATATTTCAAGCAGTTTATCAATGAATAATTTTATGAATTTTGCGTTATTAGTGGTGTTAAACATTTTAAAAATTTTAATGGATTGTTTCTTTTATCAAAATCATAAAATATTTAATTTTTTAATATTTAATTTTAAACCAGATTTTGTATTTGTATATTTGTATTCTTTCCCCAGTTTCAAGTTGCATAAGCTTCAGACTTCATAAAGCTTAGACCCTCCTCTGAAAGTGGGGTGTGCTAAACATTGTCCTTGACATCTTGCATCAAGTAATTCAAAAGCATTATATTTTTAAAAGTTAGGTCAATTAGGAACATAGAGAAAGACTCTAAAAACAATATCTAATGGGAAAAGTTTGTTAATAGGCTGTCAGGAAATAAGTAAAAAATTAAAAGAAAAAAATAATTCAACTTAGTTGGTTCCAAAGAAATGTTGTAAACCAAATAGACTTAGTTTCTTATTAATTTGCTCATTTTATAAAACCTAGAGTCCACAAAAATGTTGGCTATTGTTTGTTTTCCTGTTTTTTCCCTAATTGGGAAATTTCATTTTACCCCTTCAAAATATTTCTTCCTTATTAAAATTATTATTGATTTTTTTTCTCTTCTACTAAAGACATCATCTACCATGAAAGAAGTTGAGTTTTAATTAATTTTGAAAGTTATCTAATCCAAACACTGATAAAGCAACTAAGTTTCTACAGAGTTTTCATCAAATAAATAAATTTGATCACGGGTACGGATTTTGATAACATTAATTCTCCATGTATCCCATTTAATTTTGCATTAGGGATATTGGAAAAGTCTTCCACGGTTTACGTTAAATTTTTCCCTTTAATTTTTTTTTGTGGCCACAACATGAGGCTTGTGGGATCTTAGTTCTCTGACCAGGGATTGAACCCGGGCCCTTGTCAGTGAAAGTGCAAAGTCCTAACCACCGGACTGCCAGGGAATTCTCCCTTTGATGTTTTCCACCCATTGATTTTATTTTTCTCTTTCTTTTTAAAGCCCTACAGTTAAATTTCAGTCCCTTCTTCATGCAACAGCCTATAAAGAGTTGAGAATATTTGTCATGTTACTCTTGAGTTCTTCCATCCTTTGGGAATCCTGCCAAAAACTTTCCACTATTCCCAACATGAAATCATGTATTCTATAGCTTCCTTACCAATCTGACTCTTTCCAGTTTATTGATACTCCTTAAAAAGTATGGTGCTCATAGCAGAACATATCATGCTTGTGGTCTATTGAAAAATGAGTAGAGAAAGACTATCATGTCTCTTGTGGATGTCCTCTTTCTAGTTCTGCAGCCAAATAATACTATTGCATCATCTTAAAGTAACCATTGAAAAAAAATCCCTGAATATTTTTCCATGCTCTTCCAAGATCACTTGTGAAATTGTGTAGCTGGTGGAGGGCTTCTACCAAAAGACCTCTCATGCATTCCTGTTAATTATCATCTATTGGAGAAGACTACTTGGCAATGAACTTAGAGTGACATATGGCCAACAGCCAGAGAACTGAGACTCTCAGTCCAAACACTGTCAGTAATTGAATTCTGCCAACAGTCTTCTCCTTCTTCTGAGCTTAGAAGAAGACCTTGAAAGTTGAGCTTTCAAATGAAACCTTACCACTGGCTGACAATTTGGTTGCAGTCATGTGACAGAACCTGAAGTGGGGTTGCCAAATTTAGGAAACAAGAAAGAAACAAACAAACAAAAATCAAGATGCCCAGTTCAATTTGAATTTAGATAAACAAGGAATAATAATTTTTTTAGTATAAGTATATCCCACAGGATATTTGAGACAAGCATACATTAAAAAATGTTGTTAACTTCAAATTTTGCTGGTTACTTTATCTGGCAGCCCTAACGTAAAACAAAGGATGACACTAAGCCCTGACTAAACTCCTGACTCAAATTATGTGTGAAACAATAAATTTGTGTTGTTTTGAATCACTACCTTGTGGGGCAAATTGTTGCATAGTAATAAAGAGAAAACTAACACATTGTCTTGTTAAATTTATCACATTTTCCAACAAATCAAATTTATTTTGGATTTTGAGTTTACTGTACAACATACTTTTCCCAGTTTCCTGTTCAAAAATCCATTTTCTATGTTTACCTAAGTTAGTTAAAAATAATTTATTAGGAAATAGTTGAAAGTAGACACTATTGTTGGCATGGACTAATTACATGAAAGTCATGTTACTGAGATTTAGACAGATAAATACATATTTAATTTACTTTGTGTTTTCTCCAAATTCTACAATTTTCTAAGTAAATCAAAAGAGCCCTCGCAGTTATATTTTGTCTAGTTGACTTACTTATTGTCAGACTCAAGGATAATTTGTTTGACTTGTTCTTAATAGGTGGTGTTCTTCAGATCCCTGTTTCCTCCTTGAGATGCTCACAAACATGAGGTGAGTACAAAACCAAGTTAGGATTTTGCCTCTTTTAATATTGATTACCAATCTGTAAATTATAGATTGAAAATAAGAGTAGCAGCCATGTATTTCAATATCTGAGCTATTTTAACACTCCACAAAAATAATTAATAGTGGTTCAGTAATATTATTTTCAGTTTTTTATTCTCACCTAGTACCAAATTTTATTCCTCTTATTAGAGAATGTCTAGTGTGGGAAGAGCTGGTTCAAAAGAAAATATTTCATTGTCTTTGGTTTCATGAACTTACCAGAAATTTGGTCGTATTTACCCAAATAAATTTAGGATTTATTTATCTTTATCTATTGGATTTTAATTCTATCACTGTTCTTCACAATTTCTCTCTCATTTTTTTTTCTTGTGAGAAAGAAAACATTCTCTTAACTATTTCTCCATCAGAAACTTTCTGACAAAAATGTTCTACCCTTTTATGAAAGGTTCAAAGAACAGAGAATGGTTTCAACCACAGAGCCAAATATATTAGATTTATGATTCATATGCTATAAATCATTTAATTCATGAATCATTAACTTACTAACTGAACTGCATCATGAAATATATTTTTCTGCAATGAAGTTGGAAATTTTTACTTCTGCATTAATCGGATGTTAAATTAAATGTAAAAGAAAACTAATGTCTGATAACATTTGAGGGATAGACCAAGTGCTGTTAAAATGAGCAAATTACTTCAACATATATTTCTGCAAGTAGTTTATGATTCTCAAGCATTGGGGTGCATAGAAGATTCAAGTGCAAAGGTTAAAATCCAGATGCCAGGCCCCAAACTAGCGATTTTTACTCAGGTGTTCTGAAGAGTGACACAGATATATGGATTTTTAATCAAGAACCAGTAGTGATTCAAATGTTTGTCCTTATTTTGAGAACAACACATATTGTATATCTTTATACTTTTCATAAATTTTCAGGGAAAAAAACCCATAGTTTTTATGTGAGATTCAACTTTCATTATTTCCTTGTGTATCCAGTGAAAAGGAAGTCAGAGACATAGTACACCAGGGGTTTCATAGTAGCTTAGTAAGTGATTCATTTGAATGAACCTAGAGCAAGGCTCAGCCTTACAGGCTTTGGGAGTCTGACCCTTTTATTCTTGCATATGCTTTGTGGAGTGGAATACAATAAAAAGTACAATTGTCTTTATTCTTACTTTTACATAACCCATGCCACTTTGGATTTGGAGGAACACTTGCCCTTTGTAAGGTGTACAGAATTGAACAAATTGCTAAGGAATACTAATGATGAAAACGTGGAGTCCTTTCCCATTTGGAAAATGAAAAATATATGTTCTGCAGGTGGAGGTCAGTAGAGACAGTCAAAGAGTCAAATAAGTCAAACTTATTTCACTCACAGACCTATATTCTCCAGCGTCTTACTGCTCTCCTATTAACTGAGGAGGCCACAACATTTTCTGCACTAGCTTTATCATTTTCCAGTACAATTTTCAAAACATTCTCATTCCACTCTTTTTTGAATGCTCTGCTCCTCTGAAGCTCATGCTGTCACCCATTCTCCACAGGACATCATCTGAGACCATTAACTTTCACTCACCAAGAGTATTGCTAATGAATTCCCAATGTTTCTCTATACTCTTCAATTCTGCCCTCAACGTAGGTGGGTTCATTCTTTAAAATTTTAAGTAAAAGTTCCCCTCCTTTGAAAGTTTTCAAGTTTGTTTACAAGCCTACATGGCTAGATTGAAAATCAAGAGCTGTTGTTTTCCCAAGACAGTCATGAAAAGTCTAGTAGATCCTTATTCTTCACAATCAAGGACATAAATAAAAATGAATTATCTTCAAGTCATATAGTTATTATAATTTAATTTTTATTTTATATTAGAGTACAGTTGATTTACAATGTTGTGTTAGTTTCGGATGTACAGCAAAGTAGTTCACTTATACATATACATATATGCATTCTTTTTCAGATTCTTTTCCCATATAGATTATTACATAATACTGAGTAGAGTTCCCTGTGCTATACCGTAGGTCCTTGTTGATTATCTATTTCATATATAGTACTGTGTATATGTGAATCCCAAATCATATAGTTATTATAGCACTTCATAATTATTAAGGAATTGCTACCCTCTAAGAGCTATACTGATTCTTTTATATGTGTTAACTTATTTTCTCATACCTCCAGCTCCCTACTCAATATTTCCACATAAATGTCCCACTGATGCTCAAAATGTATACACTTGAAGTGTTTCAATTCTGTTACCAAACTTTTCTCCCTCATTCCCCAATTCCTATATCCTAAATAATACTAAAATTGACCAATTATTTATGGTATCGCTCTAAAAGGTCAACAGCCCTCTCCCAGCTTTTATTAGAATGAGTAGAGATAAAAATTTTCAATAAGAATATAAATGTTTTAAACTTCAGTACCACCAACTTCACTAATTCACAAATTAAACACGTGATTGATATATGCAACAGGAAGCATATATCTCGTAGACATTTCGCTGAGAAAATGCAGCTCTACGTGAAGATTATATTGGATGATTTCTATTTTCAGAAATTTTACAGTAGAACAGGCAAAGTTAATCTGTTGGGTTTGAAATCAAAACAGTGGTTGGTTGTTTTCCCACAGGAGTGGTATTGACTGGAAGGGGTAACAGGGAAACATTCTGCACCGAAGGATGGATTTTATATTGGTTGCTTAGTGCATTTCATAGGCATGTATAATTTTTAAAACTTGACTTACTGTACATTTAAGAATAGAACTATGTAAGACAAATGCCTTTTCAAAAAGAATTCTTGAGGTTTACTTCTTCTATACTACTTCTTATGAACTTGTGATGTCATTGGCAAATGGCAGGTTTCTTCTCTGTTAGAATACAGTAGCTCCTTTTATTAATCTGCAATTTTTCTTTTTAATTTATGTTGACCTTCTGATAGAGAAATGCATTTTTCTTCTTTTTATTCATATGAAATGCCCCTTATTTTTCTTAGAAATCTATTATGTCCTACTCACTGTTAGATACCAATAATTCAGACACAAATTAGACAATTTCACTGTTCACAAGGAGTTGATAGTCCAGAAGAAAACAAATATACTACTAGGAAATGGAAATAATCTATGCAACAACAAAAAAATTAACCTTACCTAATCTGTTAGATAGTGCTAATAAGTAAAAATAATGACGTATCTGAGGTACAATCATATTCCCAGCAGTGATATCATCTCTTTGCTGGTTTCAGGGTGAACTTTTAGATAAAGACAGACCCCTACAACTAGAAAGACTATCTAACTGAGTTAACTGAATATTCCTGTAAAGTCAGTCATTCTGTGGTTAATTTTGGATAAATAAGTTGTCAATAACTGTGAAGGGTCTTGCCATCTCGTAGTTACCCTGCCACAGTTTCTTGTTTGGTAGAAGAATACATGTAAATCCTAGGTCAGAGACAAAAGAATGTAATTCAAAAAATAGCACTACAGAGAGCATCAGCATTTTATTGTCCTAGTTCCCTGAGCCCCAGTTCCTATAGGACAACACAAAGAAATCCAGGTGACAATTGTAGGCACAGTGTGTTGAGTTACTGGAGAGGAACCCTGAGCATTGGAAATCTGAATCTTACACAATGGCCAGTAAGCATGCCTACTCCGTGCTCCAGAGAAAGAGAAATTATGTTTAGAATACTGAAGAGTAATTTAGCATGCCTTCTATTTGTTCCAATGGCAGAGGCAGCTCCAAAGCTGATCAGTATACAATCTTTGTAAAGATAGTGTAAAACAAAGTCCATCAATGCCCCTGTTCACAAATTGTAAACAAACATACAAGACTCCTGGAGAATATTCTTCCAACAAAGGTTAGACTTGTCCCTGGATTGTTTTAAAATACATCCCTATATGTAGCATGGTATTTAACTGTATTTCAGAGTTTCAGAATCACCCTCTCTGACAGGTGTTATTGCTGTTTATTCTAAAGGTGTACTTTCTTTCTGGATAGCTTCAAATGGGTATTTCAAACAATGCTCACTATCAGGTAACAGTGTACTCTTGTAAGTATCATCTGAAAAACTTCCTTAGCATTGTGCTCTTCACCATTGGTGATATTCTGGTATATGAAATGCTACATGTATTTTTCACGTTTAAGGCAACTCTATTTCTTATCTGATTAAATTTTTCATAAAATGAAAGCATGAAAATAATTGGGAACAGAAAAGTTACTTTGGTGGTACCACAATATTAATCTAGCAAATGCATTTCAGAATTTCTATACTTTGTCAGGTCTTTAGAATACTATTTTTTCTCAAGGCCTTGATATTTACTATTGTTTTGACTGGTCCAAGCATTAGCAATACTCTTAGGAATCATATCTCATTTGTCTTTCATTCTTGGGCTGAAGAGAACGTCAAACTATCTGATTGAAGTCCAACATCAGTGGACCACTATGTCCTGTAGATTCAGTTTCAAAGATCACTTCTACCTGAAAGGGCAGCCTCTCAATTTGCCATCCACTGGTGAATTTGTGATCAAAGCATTTTGATAAGGAGGGCTACTTGTGAACGGGGAAGCAGTATAATGTTTCTGGCTTTGCTTAGTCTCAAGAGCAATTAAATTTGGAGAAAGAAATTGAAAGAACAGGAGAGAGTCATATTTATAGAATCATTACATATTAAAGCTACTAAATCTCATTTTTACCTCCCAGCAACACTTTTTGATGAATGTCGTCATCTCTATTTCATTTGAATGAAACTGAAGGCTAGAAATTTTGAGAGATTTGCCTGGAATCCTGTAAACATCATTGAGAAATCAGCCAATTGATTTTCATTAATGAGGAAAATGAGTCCCAATTTGGGGGCTAAAATCCAAGACTTATAAAAGCTTAACCAGTCATATTCTTTTGATGAATTGCCCATATTACTCCTTGCTCCATGGATTAACATACCTAATCACTACTACATCATAGGATTCAAGCTAGGGGCACCGTGTTCTGTTATCATAGCTTGGTAGCAGGTATGTCACTGGAAGGAGAGTGACCATCACAACCTGCATAAGATGTTAGTTTATGTTCTCACAATAGAAAAAATTGAGAGAAGACAGTGGCAGTTACCCAGAAATATGAATCTTTACCCAGAAATATCTACCACTAAATATTAATTACCAGGAAGATATGTCATCAGATATCATTAAGATATTATAACATCTTATTCTTAATTGCTGGACAGGACCACATGTCTAAAAGCAGATCCAGAGTCTCCTTTTTCTCATTTCCTTAGGAATAGAGGAAATATATATTTAGCTCTATAGTCCCTATTTTTCACTCTTCCAGAGGAGTGAGAGAATTGACCTTGATTCTTTTAGTAGGTGGGGGTATACCATATGACCATAGGATATTCAGGAGGAAAGGATAGAGGTTCCTGAAAAAATATTTGAAAAGTTTGTCTCTTGAGTTCCGTACATAGGTGAATCTAAAGGATATTGCAAGTACAGTTGTGATTTAGGCAGTAGTGCTTCTCAAGCTTCCTGCTTAGACAAGCAAATCAAATGGTGGTGGAATCGACAGAGTCCAAACACTTGGATGTTAGCATGTCCTTTGTCTTTCAGCCATACAGCCAGGGTTTGGGGGTCAGGCTTCAGTTCTGGAATGGATTTAGTGTACTAATTAGAAGACCCATTTGGAGTACACATGGTAGTGAAGTAGGAGCACAGATTTAGAAATCAAAATGTGTAGGTTTTAGTTCTACCTGCCAAAAATAGCTCTGTTATGTGACTTGTACTCTCTATACTTCAGTTTCCTCTTCTGTAAAAAGGGTTTATTTTTGAAATGAACAAGATGGTTTTGAGATAGTTAATCTGTGAAAGAGTACATGGTACATAGTAAGCTCTATATGTGTTTGCTATATTAATAATACTAGTTATTTTTAAGAATTATAGCAACACGTAATTATTAACAATTAATAATACCTTGTTGCTAATATTACATTCAATTCTAGCTGGCTAACTGCCTTAAGGACACTTTCTGAATCTCATTTTGCTTACTCATTAAATGAGGTTAATAGCACTCATCTTTCAAGGTTGTGGTAAGGATCAGAATTAATATGAAGCACCTGGCATGGAATTTGGGTGCAATGATTTAATGATAATTTCTAAGAGTATATGTCAAGGCAGAGCCTAAGAATATAGACTATTTAGTAGCAACCACTGGACAATAACTTAGGCACTCAGTTTCCTCAATGGCCCACCAGGTTCCAGAGGTTGAGAAAAAAAATTGATTTCATTTTAAGCTACAACCAACTGAGGTTAGAAAGGTTCTGAACACTTAGAATTGCCTTTGCTTCAGGTAATATTGGCTCAGGAATTTTGGTTGGATGCCATCACTACATCCATCCTGAGAAACACACAAAGCTGAGGCTGGTAAATATTTTGAGCTCAGAATTTCACTGCTAATTAATCTAAGATGGAAAAATGTCTTGCTTTGTAAAGGGTGAGTATGGAGATGATACCACTTACTAGATAGTTCTTGGCAAAATATTACACGTTAAATTATTTTGATACCATCAACTATGTACTTTAATATGATTTTGATATGTTAAAATATTACCAGGGTATGTTAAGGTCCATCACCCTACATGTATTTTTTGGGACATTTTATTTACTTCATGAAAACTTCATATAAAATAAAGATATGTCATACAAAGGATCTTGCTGTTCCTGGACATTATTCGAATTGTTAGAAACATGACTCATTTGCAATATTTGAATGCACACGGGTCCCTAATATATTGAGTTCCTGGAGAGTATCCAATGGCACTGATTTCTGGGAGTAGATTTAGAATGTCAAGTTTACCATTCCTTCCATAACAGAAACTACATATCAAAATAGTTGTACCTTTCTATAAAGAGAATAAAAAGATTAAAAACTAAAACAGAGATTTATGATTTCCTTTTTATATTAAGCGTCATTAAATCTGTTCAAAAAATAAGGAAAATAGATTTCTTTCTGGATTAATCTTATTTTCCCCAAATTATCTGCAACTGATATGACTTTTTCCATAAAAAGACAAAAAAAACTGGCCTTGTTGCCTTCTATTTATTTCAGGTTTTAAAAGATGTACAAAATAGAAAACAGAATTAAAATTGGGCTCCTTAGTCAAAATTTCAGAATGATCTGTATTACCCTTTATGAACTATCAAATAAATAGTTCAGTGAACTACATGCAATTAAGCATTTATCTCTGTTTAGTTAAAATAAAATATCCACAGTAAGCTGCAATCATGAATCTATTTATTCATTAAAATAAACAAATCTTTATTCATTACCAACCATATGACAGACCTGTTCCAGAAAATGATGAAGAAAACATACTATCTGCAGAGTAATATATAATATAAAAAAATCTGTACTTATTTATTCAGGATTTGCTGAGTATAAATAGTGAGGGAAACAAATACACAAATCTGTGTTTTCATATATGTGTATGTCACAAGAAACATGTATATTAAAGACAGCATTAGATTTGGGGGCAGAAAACCTGTATTTTAGCTGTATGACTTTGAGCATTGTTACATTCAGGTATATGATGAGATAAATCATATTAAATGGGAGATTTTAAAGGTAGAAGCTGAAAACAGCCAGTCAAATGATGTGAACTTTAAGACTGAGCATCAGTATCTAGAGTAGCTCAGTAGATGTTCATTTTTATTAGTTGATAATAGTTAGAAAAATATAAAAATAAATTATAAGGCATTATTATTTCCACCTCTTCTCATTTTTTCCACCTCTCTCCCTTCTTTCTCAACCCCCAGAGTAAGTATTAAACTTATTTTGATGTTCTTCCAGTGCAATCTTTGTTGATTTATTAATCTGATATGTCAATCTCATCTGGTTTAACAAACTGGTGCTTTCACAACTGTGGTACCATGGTGCCCAGTTATTTTAGTCTTGATAAAAGGCGACTGTCAAGCTTTAGCTACAGCTAGTTTAAAACTTCCTCTCTCTGCTTGCTATTTCTGAATATATAGGTGTTGATTTTATTTATTTATTTTCCTTTGATGGAACTACTTTCTTGCCTTCTGGGAATTCATGCTACACTCAGAAAATATTTGCAGCTCTCGCTGAAAATAGCCACATGCAAAATTCTAAATTGCTAAACTATTATCTAAACTTTGGTATAATCAAATGTTGGTGTCATTATTTACTGTACAATTCATCCATTTAAAGTGTACAGTTTTATGATCTTTTAGTATATTCACAGATAAGTGCAATTACTTCCACAGTAAATTTTAAAACATTTTTACCACTTCAAAAACATGAGCTGAATTCATATTGTCCCCAATCCCAATAGAGAATTATAGGCCAATAATCCTAGGGATGAGATCAATATAAGAGCATGCAAATTTAATTAAATGATTTTCTCTAAATTTTAATAATAATTAATTCAAATATTTATATGTCCTTATTTTCTTAGATGTTATTTAAAGTTAAGTACAGATCCCTGTATAAAAATGTAATTTTAGTAACTAGAACGTTTCACATAGTCTTATGTCAAGGTGACTCAATAATATCTTTTTAATTAAATGGTTCATTTATTCAGCACATAATTATTGTTTTCTTGCTATCTGTCAGGTAGTCAAGAAGATAATCAAATGCACAGTCATTGACTTAAATTAATTTTCAGTATCTTTTAAAGGCACCTATTACAGAAATCAGAAATTAGAATTAAACATGAGTCCTTTGCTAGAAGTGAGCACAGATGCTAAAAGAAGTTGAAGGAGGCTGACCTAGATTATCACCCTGGTAGATATTATTACTGAGCACAGTTATTTTTTGATGATTGGATGAACAAATGATACAAGAAGAAAGAAGTCCTGGTTGAAGAAACATCAGGTGTAAAAGCATGCAGTTATATAGTAAGTACAGTACCTTTGCGTGAATTCAGGTAGTTTTTCCTATAAGGTAGGATTTACATTAAAATAAAGTATACAGTATATAGAAAGAGACCTTTCTATGTATGCAAGGAGTTTGTAATCTAATTTAAATTTAACTTGAAGATAATAAGAACTCAAGAGGGTTTTATGCAGAGAGTAACATAATGATACTTGGGCAAGACTGAACAAGTCTGAGATTAGATTGGAAGGCTAGGGTGAAGGAGTGATGGTGAAACTGAAGGCTGGGGACTTGTTAGTAGAATCCAAGTTAGAAATGAAAAGTGAGGATGTAAAATGATGTATCTACTTTGGAAAACTGTGTGAAGGTTCTTCAAATGGTGAAACAAAGTTGCCATATTATGCAGCAATTCTATTCCTACTTATGCAATCAATAGAAATGAAAACATGTCTACACAAAACATTTAACACAAATGATTACAGCAGCATTATTTATAATAGCCAAAAGATGGAAACAGCAAAATTGACATTCAACCAGTGACTGGATAAATAAAATATAGGGTATCCATGCAATAGAATATTATCTGGCCATTAAAAAGGAACAAAGTACTATTACATGTGACAGGTTGGATAAACCTTGATAAGTGAAGGGAAATCATCATAAAAATCGAAATATTTTCTGATTAAATTCATATGAAAACCCAGAATAGGGAAATCTATGGAGACAAAAAGTAGATTAGTGCTTGCTTACAGCTGGGGGTAGGGGGTAGGGTGAAGGAATAAGTGGGTGATAAAGTGCATAATGTTTATTTTTGAAGTGGTAAAAATGTTTTAAAATTTACTGTGCAGATAGTTGCACTTATCTGTGAATATACTAATATCGTAAAACTGTACACTTTAAATGGATGGATTGTATGGTAAATGAATTATATCTCAATAGAGCTGTTTAAAAAGGAAGAAAAAGTAGTGATGAGAACCTGAATAAAGACAATAGCATTAACAATGAAGAGGAGAGGATTGAGAAAGTTGACAGATATAAAGGGCTTTAAGGCCAGGTGGATTTCTTGGCTGGCTGGGGAGCGAGGAAAAGGGAAAAGACTAGGGAAATATCTGGTTTATTGTTTTGAGAAGTAACTAAGTGATGGTGATTCCAATTATTGAAAAGGGGTCTTCAGGAATATCATGCATGTTTAGAGGTAATATGGAAATATATAATTAGTTCTGCGGTTTATTTGTTGAGTTTAAGCTGCTTGTGTGACATATATGAGGATCACCAGTAGGTTGTTTAACATGTATATATAACTTAAGAGAGCCATCTAGGCTATAATTGTAGATAGAAGGTCACCAGTGACCATGTAGGCAATAAAACTGTAAGCATAGATGGTTTCTCCAGAAAGAATATTTTGAGAGATATTAGTAAAGAGAATGAAATTTTGGAGACCACTGTGGCAGGAAGAGGAAGAGAGCCTTTGCCAACATTATTTTGGAGTGAATGGATCCATTTTGAGTAGGACTTTGAACTAAATGAGATATTGCAGATTGTCTAGTACAGTGTTCTTTAAATATGGGATAGGTAGCACAGATCAGTTGATTCTCATGAAATCATAATAGAAGCCCAAATATAAAACAAATAAAATAGTTGCTCTGTTCCAGGAAGAGCACGCAAGCATGAACTCTGGGCTGTTCCTATTCACTTCATAGGGAGGGTCACTGAGTTGCTTACTGCAATTTTTAGGATGAAGAGATTATAGTGTGAAAATACCTGCTATTTTAAATTAGGGGAGAAATGATGCTTCAATCAGAAGTTAATCAGAGAAGAAGAACTACAATGAATAGTATATAATGAAGGATTTACTCTAGGAATGAAACCTACCCAGTTGCGGGAGAAGCTGAGGAAGTGAGAGTCCAAAGTGAAAGCTGAAGAATCAGAGAATCAATAATCACTTCTCTGGAAGCACTGATGCAGGTGAAAAGATCAGAGCTTGCAAGGGAATGTGGGAAGCCAGATGTTTCAATCTGCTAGAATGAGACCAGAAAGAACTGGTGGAGAAGGCTATGGAATCTGCCACTGCATCTGGTAATGAAAGTAGCAGTTGAGAAGAAGAGCTGAACATAGCGTGAGGGAGAATGAGGACATACTAGTAGTCACTGGCACCTCTGTGTTTGTCTTTCACCACAGGTAACCAGGCCAGCGTTTAGAGAGTAAGCTGCCGTTTCATGTCCACCTCCTAAAGCCCATGCAAATTTCTCTTTTGTACTATTTCTACTCAGGATTGTGATTTCTGGGAAATATAGATTTAGTTTGGATAAGCTGACACAGGACAAAAACGCCACAGTGACACTGAAAAAACTTGAAGACAATCTTTTGCTGAATAATTAATCAACCTAAATACTGTTTATTTTAACCACAGAATTCATTTTTTTAATTCATAAGAACTATTTTTTAATCTTTGCACTTTTTTCAAAACTAATTTTATTTTTTAAGTCGAAAATTTCCCCTTGGATCTGAAGATAGTAATTAGAATTTATTAAAGCATAGTTTTGGTTTCCTAAATTACCTATTTTTCTACTGTTCTTTTTTCTGTTTTGTTTTGTCTCCTTATTTTGCTTATACGTCATTTTGCATGCTATATTAATTCATTTTTTTTCATGCTATCCATTTCCTTCAAAGTTCTATAATCTTTTTTTTGAGTGTTCCTATTTATAACACATGAGCTTTATTTTTAGTATAAAAAGTTGATACAGGTTTCTCTTGAAGTTACATGAAACTATTTCTTCAACTAATATTATCCTTAGATGGAAATACTAGTTATTACTTCCATCAAGAGGAAAGAGTTCCTCTGGGACTTTCTAAAGGGAATCCTCACACCATTGTAAAGCAATTATACTCCAATAAAGATGTTAAAAAAATAAAAATTAAAAAATAAAGGGAATCCTCAAATTGGCAACAATTGGAAAAATAAGACAGGTATTTCTCTTAGAATAGGGAAATATTAGTGCCTTCACCTATTCTGTTGTTCTGTCCTGCTCTGGCACCTTTTCTAGGATCTATACCTGAACACCTCTCTTCCTCTTTTTTTTTTTTTTTTTTTGCGGTACGTGGGCCTCTCACTCTTGTGGCCTCTCCCGTTGCGGAGCACAGGCTCCAGACGCACAGGCCCAGCGTCCATGGCTCACGGGCCTAGCCGCTCCGTGGCATGTGGGATCTTCCCGGACCAGGGCATGAACCCGTGTCCCCTGCATCGGCAGGTGGACTCTCAACCACTGCACCACCAGAGAAGCCCTCTCTTCCTCTTCTTAGAGACCAATTCTTAAGCTTTATTTTGGAAGCAAAAACCACTCCTGCCAGCTATTTTATTTTTCCCTGAGAAAGGAACAATAGTAACCATCTACTTATACAAATACCAGTTATAAAAAAACATCTTAGTAATTGTTCCCAGCTTTATCAAGTTTTTTGTAGATCACATTTAATCCAGAGTTACCCTAGGAAAATCTATGCTCATAATATACATGTTCTCCATCTATTGGATTTTACATGCTTGCTACCTCTCACGTAGTCTTAAGATTTTTGGACCATTGATAGCACAAATTACATTTTTCCAACACTTTTAAAATTTAGTGTTTCTTTTTAAAAAATATTTCTTGTTTATTTATTGCCAGATAAAACAGTTGGTAAATGCAGATGTGCGTGCTGCCGTAATTAAACTGAAGGATACTGTTGGACTTCATAGCAATGCCACACTTACACTGGGGCATTTTAGAGGACCTGACCCAAGCCCTACACATGAGGTAACCCATGGTTTAGAATACTTTCCCTAAAACTTTCTTAGTCCCCCTCTATTATCAGAGACTAGCCAGACTGGAAGAACTGAAGACAGGGGTCCTGCAGCCAGGACAAGACCTTTGTCTTGAGTCACCGTTTACATCCATTGGGAAGCTTTCCAGCTCTACATCTGCACCTACCACATGGGATCAATCTGAGGAACCAAGTCACTCCAGAGACCTGGTAGTTGGCCACATACTAGGAAGGTAGCCTGGTGAGCGAATCATTCCCACTGAGTTGCCTACTTCTTTTGCGAGACTGATCAGGGTCCAGAGTGGTTCCAACATGCTGATTTTAGATGACTGTTTCTCACACTGGGCATAAGAAGAGCTCAGGGCTCTGGGATATCAGTGGTACATCACTGATTTCCCCACGCATGGACCTATATCTGGGTTTTCATCCATCCATGTTCTCACCATCACCTCGGTGATGGCAGCAGTCATCTTTTAGCCCTTGTAAGCTCCACATCACATGTCAGGCAGTCATCCAAGGATGACTTCTCCTTTGTCCTCAATAGGACTTTGGAGACCTTTGCTCTGCAGTGCCAATCGGCCATTCCAATTAATGTTCTCTCTTGCCTCTGATATGTGTGAAATGTTTTGCCCTACTGGAAGAATCTTAAGACATGCAAAGGAGGGACAGACAAGTAGAACTTTGGCAAACAAAACCACTCCTGTTACTTCATCAATGGATTCTCTGAGTGTCCTCCACACTGGTAATGATGTGTGGAAGGCAGGTGCGCAATCAACAGTGAAAGAGATCACATTCAATAATGTGGTGATTCTGGCCTAGAGACTTCATGAAGATCTAGGAAGATGTGTTGCTCTACCTTTGCCCTATAAAATTCTGAACAGAAAATTCAACATGAATAGAAAATGAATTATTGCTCACATTTTCCTGCATAACAGCCCAGGGCTTTCATTCATAGTCATTATCAGCAAAGCACAGCAACCTTTGTGAGAACATTGGAAACCAGTATTTACCAGAAGCGTGAAGAAGATGCAGCATGGCAAGGAATGATGTAAAAAGCAATAAATAAATGGTATTAGAGAACAGCAGAAGCTGAAGAACTTTATTGTTTTCATAAACATTATCTCTAAAGAGCCATGGTATTGCAGGTAATACCACATGGCTACCTTCTTCTCATGTATATTAGTTTTCTAGGGCTACCATGACAAAATACCACAAACTAAGTGGCTTACACAACAAAAATGTATTGTCTTACAGTTCTGGAGGCCAGAAGTCTGAGATCAAGGTATTAGCAGAGACATGCTTCCTTTCAAGGTGTTAGGGAAGGATCTCTTCCAGGTCTATCTCATAGTTTCTCACAGTTTCATGGCTTGTGGCAGGATAAGTCCAGTCTTTACATGGTGTCCTTCCTGTGTACATTTCTGTGTCCAAAATTCCCCTTTTTATAAGGACACCAGTAATATTGCATTAGGGATCTACCCTACTCCAGTATGATCTCATCTTAAACTTAACTCATTACATCTGCACCAGCCCTATTTCCAAATAAGGTTATATTCTGAGGTACTAGAGGTTAGGGCCTGAATGTATGAATTTGGATTGATGTTGTTTAACGCAACACCTTAAGTGTTGGGAGATATGAAATTACCCAGCAGCAATTAATTTAAAAATAAAGGACACAGGGCTTCCCTGGTGGTGCAGTGGTTGAGAGTCCGCCTGCTGATGCAGGGGACGCGGGTTCGTGCCCCGGTCCGGGAAGATCCCACATGCCGCGGAGCGGCTGGGCCCGTGAGCCATGGCCGCTGAGCCTGCGCGTCCGGAGCCTGTGCTCCGCAATGGGAGAGGCCACAACAGTGCGAGGCCCGCGTACCGCAAAAAAATAAATAAATAAAAAAAGATAAAGGACACAAACAAATGCGTTCCTGGACATGAACAGTAACATGATGGTACCTGGACACTATGGAAAATCTTCATGTGATTGGACAATAAAACACATGAGCTAGCACCTCTTCTCTATCGATTATTATAATTTTTTATTGGAAAATCAATATATCTCACATGGGCCAATGAATTTTATAATACACTGTCAAATCAAACTGTTTATATAGACAAGGGTCCTACCAAAAAATGCTTTCCTGACATCCCATACACCCAGAGGACAACCCTGAGAATGTCCCTGATGTTTTCTCTTTGCTGTTATGATTTTATTCTTACTTTTTCAAATCTAATCTATGTTTGTTTGTTTATTTGTTTGTTTGTTTGTTTTCCTTTGAATGGAACCCTTGGAATGAGTGCTTGCAATATGTACTCAGTTCACCATTTTTTGACTGGGAGACCAGTTAGTGTTTCCTAAACTAAACTAATTTAAATGCATCTAATTATCAGCCTATTTTAGTTCTAAAAATGTGTCATAGAATAGGCTATTTCTTGAAAAAATTTAAAATCAGCACTCACATGATATATGTACTTAATTATCCAAAACTACAATATTTTTTTTTAGTATTCTCTTTCAGATACATGTAGCTTACAAATATCTTCTTAATTAAATATTGTGCAATAGTACCAATAAAAAAGTGAAAATGTACTGAAGTACATTTATAAGTTATCTATAAGACAGGAATACTTTGCCTCTCTTTCAGTGTAAATATTAAAATCAGGGTAATTGAGGAATAAGTTAGATTGTAAAAAATGTTATGGCATCATTTAATAATCTTTAAAGTTTCCTCAAGAGGGACTTCCCTGGTGATCCTTGAATCCATCCTTCAATGCAGGGGGCATGGGTTCAATCTCTGGTCGGAGAACTAAGATCCCACATGTGCGCCACAGCTACTGAAGCCACATGCCTCAACGAGAGAGCCCACGCACTCTGGAGCCCATGCACCACAACCAGAGAGAGAAAAAACCCGCACTCCACAACTAGAGAGAAGCCCGCACTGCAGTGAAGAGCCCTCACGCTGCTATGAATTATCCTGCATGCCACATCGAAGACCCCACGTGTCACAACTAAAGACTTGATGCAGCAAAAAAAAAAAAAGTTTCCTCAAGAATAATGACTAATGGGAGGAGTAGCCAACATGGCAGAGTAGAAAGACCTTGAGTTCACCTCCTTTCAGGGGCACACCAAAATTACAACCATTTACAGAGCAAGTATGTATGAGAAGACCTGAAGACCAGCAGAAAAGATTGTCTACAGCTAAAGATATAAAGAAGGAACCACAAAAAGATGTGTAGGAGGGGTGAAGACACAGTACAGTCAAGACCCATACTCCCAGGTCAGAGATCCATAAATAGGAGGATAATTACAATTATAGAGGTTCTCCCCAAAGAGGGAGGGGTCTGAGCCCCACATTGGTCTCCCCAGCCCTGGGAGGAATGCACAGGGAAGATGAGCCCCCAGAAAATTTGGCTTTGAAGGCCAGTGGGGCATACTTTCAGAAGAGCCAGAGGGCTGTAGGAAATAGAGATTCCACTCTTAGAGGGCACACACAAAATCTCACACATTCCAAGACCCAAGGCAATGCGTGGCCCGGAAACCAGCCAGACTGGGGGCCAGCCACATCTACCTTTAAACCCATGGTGGTCAGCCAATGAAACAGACAACCTATAAGAAATGGACAAATTCCTGGAAATGTACCATCTCCCAAGACCGAAGAAGGAAGAAATAGAAAATATGAACAGACCAATTGACAGTAATGAATTGAATAGGTAATAAAAAAAAAAAAAACCTCCCAACAAACAAAAGCCCAGGACCAGATGGCTTTGCATGTGAATTGTACCAAACATTTAGAGAGCAGGTAACATCTATCCTTCTCAAACTATTCCTAAAAAAAAAAAATTGCAGAGGTAGAAATGCTCCCAAGCTTATATTACGAGGCCAGCATCAGCCTGATACCAAAACCAGACAAAGATATCACTAAAAAAAATTACAAGCCAATATCACTGATGAACATAGATGCAAATATCCTCGACAAAATATTAGCAAATCTATAAATACATCTCTTGTGTAAAACTGGAATTTCATTTGGTGAATTTGCTTAAAAAAAGAATGACTGTTAATAACCAACTTTAAAAAGTGCCTTTCATTATTTCACAGAAACTTGAAATTAAGATTTATACATTTAACTGAAGATATACCATTGACAAGATAAAAACCAAAATAAGCAATTAGACATTCACATAGCATCTCTTTGAAAGAGAGAGAGAAATCTTTTTTCTGAAGAGTATACCAAGCTATGAGGAGACCTTAATTATGTGGAATTCCAGTTAAGAAAATGCATAAGAAATTATTACCTACAGTTTAAGTACCCAGTTTGATTTTTTCTATCTAAATTTTCAAGAAGAAATACGATTTCTAAATGAGGAAGATTTCCTCTTGTCTTTAGAAAAGTTAAATAATTTATTTTTAATGTAAGTATAATTCCTCTTAAAGTAATGTATGCATAAGATTAGTGTATAATGAAATGGAAATTTTTAAATGCAGAAAAACCCTGCAGGTTTTTTAACAGTTTTAGACCCTCACATAGATCTTTTGACAAACCCCTTTTATAGAGTAATTGTGGCATCTTGCTTGAGCTGAGGACAGTATTTGGAATGTCTGTATGTGTATAAATTTGGAAGGTACAAATTAACAAGATGCTTGATGATATGTCCAGAAACATTTGCAAATATTTCTGGTCTCAGCACAATTCAGATTCAAATAAGAATTTGTCTGACACAAGACCATCTATATGTAAATTAGTAAATAAGATGGAAGGAGAGGAAAGAAATGAGATGAGCTTTGTCACCCACCCCTGGATTCCAGAGTAATCAGTAAATGTCCTGTACAAAATAATCACTTGTCGTAAAACAAATGCAGAACATTTTGCCTATCTGTCCAGGCTGAAAGAAACACAATGATTATACAATTAAAAAATTATAAACTATCATCTAAAATATATTATCCATAAGTTCTTTCTAGTAAGTTTATTATGTGTGATTCCTACACCCATTTTGGGTTTAAGAGTGTCATTTGTTCAAATTTGATTAAATTTGCTCCAGTCTGGTCTTTGACACCAATAGAACTCTTCTTGCTTTCCTTCTTTGTTTCTTAATTAAATTAATTGGAATGGGACTTCACAAAAGTCCTTGAGGCCTTGAGGAAAGAAAAATATGTATAAATTTTCTTGTAATAGAGGACATTGGGTAGTTTTACTCAAGCATATCCAAGTAAAATTCCAGAGGGATAATGTATATACATTTACATGTATTAAATTTTTAGTAGACAAGATCACATTTATGATGTCCTTAAAAAATGCTTTTATTTACATAATGCCCCCCAAAACTTATAAATTATTTATTAAATACATTCTGTGTGTCAAAGCACTATTTTCTGCTGTTGGGATCCAGTAAGCAAAATAGTTGAAATGCTGATCTCTGGCTTAAATTATAGATGGGGAAGGAATGTTATAAAATATGAATAAATTTATTAAATGAATTAAAATGGTAATATATGATAAGAGAAAAATGAAACTATGTGACAGGAACAGAGTGATTGTGACAAAACCCTTCTTGAGATTGAATGATCATGTAAGGCTTCTCAGAGAAGTGACATATAAAATGTTAATTTAATGAAAATGAACAGCCATGTAAGTGAAGAGTTAGGATCAGAAATCCCAGGCAGAAAAAAAGCAAGAAAAAAGATTTTCTGAGAGGAGCTAGCTTATAATGTTTATGGTAAAACTTACTGGTGTAGTCGGTAAGTTTCAAGCAAATGGAAAAATGAAAGAAAATGTGGTAGGGGTTAAATAGGAGCCAGATTTTGGTAGTCAAACGTCATTGAAAGGGATCTGGGTTTTAACTGAATTGCATTGGTTGAGAGTGCAACATTCTATCGTAAAATAAGTTCATCTTGGATTGACCCTCTTGTAGAACAACTCTCAACTCTGCACAAAATATTAAAAAGCAAAAAGCACAAATATCTGAAGGTATTCAGTGTGCAGAAATGCAGGCAGATTCTGGAAGGATGTCAAGACTTAGAAGAGGGAATGGGACAGGGTGGGCTTTCCATTTTACTGTTTCTTGCCTGAGGGCAGGACATATTCAGCACATACAGAGTGTCTAAAAATTTGCCATCTTCCTGGCTTTAGAAAATCAGAAGACAGAGTCTGAGAGAGCTACAGCAGCTGAAAATTTATGGTAGTACTTCAGACACTAGAGAACCGTGAAGCAAGGAAGATGAGTTATCACGAATTTTGTGTGTAAACTATGCCTAAATAGCTGACTGACACCTAAATTACACATGCACAGGTTAGAGTCAAGGCATCCCAGTAAAGGATAAAAGAACTGAGAGGAAATTTGAACTGCTACCCAAGAGACAGACCTTGCAGTTTGAGTCCAACCAACTTAAAGCCTGAAAACAAAGAAACAAAGAAACAAAAAACAACATTCTTCAGAGGAAGAAAATAGAATCTAGACATTCAGAATATAATACATAAAATATCTGAGATACAATCCAAAATTATTCAGTAAAAGAATAATTAGGAGAATATGACCCATTCTCAAAAGAAAAGAAAATCCATATAGACCAACCCTGATTTGAGACAAATATTTAATTGAGAAAAAAAGAATATCAAACATCTATTATAACTATATTCAATGATGGAATGAAAAATATGGTAATAATGAATGATTATACATGAAATATCAACAGAGAAATGAGATCTATTAAAAAAGAAGAGCCAAGTATAAATTTTAAAACTGAAAACTACAATATCTGAAATTTTAAATTCCCTAAACTTAACAACAGAATGGAGATGAGAAAGGAAGCAGTAAAGTTGAAAATAGATAAAGGGAAATTATCTATTCTGAAAAAAAAAGAAAGAAAAAGACTGAAAATAAAATATACAGATCTTTAGGGAAATTTGAGATAAAGTCGAATTTTAACATCACCTATAAGGAAAAGAGGGAGGAACTGGGGTGAAAAAATATTTAAAGAAATAACTATCAAAATTTTACCAATTTTTTGAAATATGTAATTCTAAAGATTTAAAAACTTCAATTAACCTAAATAAGAATAGATAAGAAAAGAAACATTTCTAGGGACATCATGGTGAAACAGCTGAAAATGCAACTACAGTAATGGAAAATTGTGAAAGCAGTGAAGGTAAAAATAACAAATTACATGGGTGGGGAAATATGGCAATAATTAGAATGATTGCTGATTTCTCATTACAAAATATGGGCTCCATAATATAGTGAATTAATATCTTTATAGTGCATGTTAAAAAATAATCAACACAGAATTCTCATTCTATATCTACTAAAAATTTTGTTAATGAATGTGAAGCAAATACATTTTTAGATAAATCAAAGCTGAGAGAATTAATCACAGCCATTCCTAACTAAAAGAAATGCTGAAGAAAATTCCTCAGCCTGAAGGAAAATTATTCCAGTAGGACATTCAGATCTATAAGAAAGAATTAAGAACTTTGGAAATGGGCTGTTAAGAAAAAAAGTAAAAGCAATGGAAGATTTTAAGCAGAAGACTAACACAATCTGATTCATATGAAAGAAAAAAATCTGATTTTAGAAAAATGGATTTTATGGGGATAAGAGCAGTGGCAGAAACACCTGTTAGGAGTCAAGTCAGAAATCTCAGAGTAATCATAGTGCCGTAAGTAACAGTGGTCTTGATGTCAATGTCAGCTTGCACTCTGAGTTCAATAGTCCTTGAAATGTTTCTTTTTCTTCCAGTGCATAGTTACCTTAATAAATGGTAATATGTCCTTCTGTTGTAGGATTGTAGGGATTATGATTTTGTATACTTACTGATGTGTTATAGTGACCTTTTTCCAAGGCACCCACCTCTACTTGGTTCGTGGGTTTCTAGATCTAAAAATTATTTCCTTTTCAGAAATTTGGCATGGAAACATGGCTTTTTTATTTTAATTGGGGTAACTGTTATCAAACTCTTGATTATCCATTCTTGATTTCTTTTCATGGTATAAGTTAACTAGTATCTTTGCTGGTTGCTCATCTCTTCTGCCCGGAAGGACATTATGTTCTATTAAACATCAACATATTTTCTGTAGGTCAGACTTGCCTGGCTGCCCTCTTACCACTCATTATACTAATTGTATACAGCTACTTGCTACCAAGTACAGTATTTACCACCATGACTTGATTGTTTTAAGATCCCTTCATTGCCATTACTATCTGTGAGTTTCCTAACAGCCTCTAGCACTGTTAGCCCTGGCATACATTGAAGCACCACTCACTTGAGTGATCTGGTGCCTCTAGCAATTGTGCATTCTTTATGGCCTTGGAAAACAGTTCATATTCTTTTCCTTCCTATAGAAAATAATCACGTTTCATTTTCTGGCCTTACATAACGTTCACTTTTCTGAGCCTTTTAATCACTTCTTCCTCCATTTGTTCCTCCAGATTAATATGGACCATATCTTGTTTTCACACTTTTAGAAACCATCCTACTAGTAAGCTCACACCATCACCTAGGTTCCTTGCCAGGATATTAATTCCTGTAACCAAGAAGAGTGCTTACAAATCAGTAAGCTCTTCCATATACAACTTTATTTCCACCTCACTTTATCAAGCACTCTCAGAACCCAATTACACACATACTTCCCTAGCTCTGCCTAGCATATGCCAGCTGGGTCTTGCACCTCTTTTGTGGTATAATAATTCTCTCTTTCATTAGGTTCAGCATATCTTCAACTAGGGTATGTTTTGACTTAGCCCTCATTACAAGCCTTTTTTCCAGGAGACCTGCTGAGGAAATAACCTGAGATGGAGGGAACCTGTTTTGTGTGCATTATCTCTAAGCAAGGAGGACATATCAGCTTTTTATAGGGATAAGCGGGAAATTTCTGCAGCACAGGGAATCCAGGGTGCATCAGTGCAGATACCTTCATCCTGTTTGTCAGGTTCGTCTTCTTCTCTAATCTGAATTTTGACCTTGGTAGATCACATCTCCTTTGCTTCAAGGTTTAACATTCTTTGGAGCTTGACTGCTCTGATAATTAAGTCTTGGAACATCAACTTTGAAGATTTTAGAAAAACACATTACTTTCATATTAAAATAAGCAAAGATATATTATGGAGCAGAATGCAAAAATATGTGAATTTTTTTAATATGGAAAAAGTGACTTCAAAGAATGTTTGTTCTTATATCTGGTTTGCTTCAGGCTAAGGCACTTGATCTCAGGGGGGTTATACATTCACTGTCCTATGCCGATATGAATATTTAAGTGAAAAACATGAAAATTATTACATTATACAAAGTTTCTCCTTGCTGTGTGTTGCATCTGTTAATATTTATAACTTTCTTATAGGCACGTGGTTAGAACAAACTCTTCAAAACTTAAAAATATATTGAAGGAATACAGACAAACATAAACACAGTGGCACTGGAAGACTTTGCCTTATCTAAGTTGGTGATTTCACTGTTTTCACCAGAATCTCTGTAATTTCACAGTCATCATGGGACTTAAATCTACCATTTAGATTTTCTAGATTTATATGTTACAGTAATCAAACTAATAATTTCACAAATCGTTGTTTTGAAGGTTGTGGGTAACATTTTGACAAGTTGAGATTGAATTCAGATAGAAAACAGTGAGCCTGGGGGATGACTTAAATATTCTAGCTGACCACCTTAATAGTGAATTTAATATTGATGATAATAAGAATGAGTTCTATGGAAACTCTTTATATCCTAGAAAATATACTCATATAAACTATCTCACTTACTCTTTATAACTCTTCTCTGAGGCAGGCTGGAAAAGCTTACCATTCTTGCTTTAAAGATGAAGAAGCTGAGATGGTGACTATAGTTAATAATATTGTACTGCATACTTGGAAGGTGCTAAGAGAAATCTTAAAAGGCCTCATCACAAGAAAAAGATTTTTGTTACTATTGATGGTGATGGATTTTAACTAGACATATTCTGAGGATCATTTCACAATATATACAAATATTGAATCATTATGTTGTACACCTGAGACTAATATAATGTTATATGACAATTATACCTCAATAAAAGCAAAAAGTTACTTTGTCAATAAAGTTTGCTGAATATACTTTAAAAAAAAGATGAAGAAGCTGAGGCTTATAATAATGAAATAATGTGCCTATTATCATGGAATCCTGAAGTGGTAAAGCTTGTCTTCAAACCCATCCTTTAGCTTTATCCATCACATTGTAAAAGAGTGAATAAAGGATTAAGATCCACACAAGATTTAAATTCTGGTTCAAACAATAAATATGCAAATATGGGGTTTACATCACAGGACTATTACATCTTAGGCCATTTCAACTATTTGTTGTTTGTATATTTGAGAAGAAAGAAACCTCAGTGATATTTTTATAAAGGAGTGGCTATCTGAGTTACTCAAGTTAGATCTGGGTAGAAATATGCAGAGATGTACTAAATGACCTTACTATCATATAACTTTTGTAACAGAAATGACTGATTATAAGAAAATATTATTCTTCAAGCCAAGGATTCCCAGCTTTGCCTTTGTTACTCCCCAGGTCTCCTTCGGATGTTTCAAGGATGAAAAAATGCTTCAAAGTAAATATGTATTGAAATTTAAAATTTTCATATGTGTTATAATTATTTTCTGTGTGTGGAGCAAGAGAGTAAATGGATATTCTAGCATTTAAGTTCAGTGTGAAAAGTTTTGCAGATAGAGTTTTCCTGGCATCATGGAGTTATGGCATATATTTGCAAATCTTCTAAAATGCAGAGTGAGGCTGGGGGTGGAAGAGGGTGCTACATGAAGTTTCTAATTAAATAATCATTGTGCACTGTGGGAAATGAGACTAGTACCTTTAGAGCTCTCTCTAAAACTAGTGGAAACAAATTTCATCAGTTATCCCAACTGTGAGTGAGGAAGCTGAGGTATTTACATACCATCTCTTACTACATCATTGGCTGAGGGCTGCTTCCAGCATTAAATCTCCGGTAGTTCCATTTTGCTGGTGTCAGTTTGCAGAGCTCTGTGAGGGATTATTTGTGGAGTCCTGCAGTATCTGCTACAATCTTCCCCAGACTATTCATCATTCCTTAGTTCTGCACTTTCAATCCTTCCAGGCTTCGTTCATATTTGGAATGCCTTTCCACACAGGATACTCACAGTAAAGGACAGATCTTCACACGATGCCCTTTTTCACCAACAAGACTTAAAACTGATCCTTAACTCCCTGTTCTAATATAAGAGAGTAGCCCCTTTCCTCCCAGGTCCTCCCAGTTACAAATAAAAACCTTGAACCTAATCAAACAAACATAGGAAGACTCTGAAAGGTGGTTTAAAAAAAGAAAAAAGGTGGCCCACCTAGGAACCTCATCACTTGTAAAACAAAATCCAGTTAGTTCTCTGGGTCTTCTTACTGCCTCCTATATAATCTGGACAGAGTGCAGCAGAAAGCTACAACCTGGAACCATCAACAGGTATGCACAAAAAATAGCTCCAAGAAGAGCCTGATACCTCTAGCTAAAGGACCAGGAAAACAGTAGCCTGAAAACAACAACAACAAAATGTTTTGGCAATATCTGCCCCACTTCAGCCAAAACCCAAAGGAAAAACCACACTTATTCATGCAATTTCATTAATCCATGAAGGAAGTAGATCTTCCACCCAACACTCACCCTTTCCTCACCCCATGGATGCTGGTGGTGTACTACAATTCTGCTGCCAGGTGATATCAGTAGGTCACATGGGATCTGCTCTTCTGTGTTCTGCCTGGTATAACCATATGGAGGTCTGCTTTCTCTTCCAGGATATTGTGTTTTGGAGCGCAGGCTCTAGGCACGTGGGCTTCAGTAGTTGTGGCGCATGGGCTCAGTAGTTGTGGCTCGTGGGCTGTAGAGTGCAGGCTCAGTAGTTGTGGCGCACGGGCTTAGTTGCCCCATAGCATGTGGGATCTTCCGGGACCTGGGCTCGAACCCGTGTCCCCTGCATTGGCTGCACCACCAGGGTGCATAACCGCTGCACCACCAGGGAAGCCCCTGCTATTTTTCTCTTGGTTCACATGTACGTCTGAGATTTTGGCTGGGAAAATTGGGCTGACTCATCTTTGGTCCATATTTTTTTATTTTAATCCTCCATCAGATTACCCAGTAGTTGTTAATGTAATGATTTCAGGGTTAAAATATTTAATTGCAAGCTATCCAGTTCTCTCTTTTTTCTCAGCCATGTCGACTTATAAATTTTGAGATAATGGGTATTCCATCAGCCTGACTCCAAAGGGAGGTCAATGTATTTGTATTATTTTGCTATTGAACCATACGTTAGCCTAGCCTGACTCATTTTTGCATATAATAGTTTCCATATAAATGTTCATTGAAGGAGTGAATATTTATTTTTCTTATTAACTATATCAGAGGAAATAAGCATGTAAATGAAACCTTCTTAAAAAAATATACCTTGACAATTTGAGGGTAATGAAGGTTATATATTCTAAATAATATTTCTCAAACCAGAGCTTCTGAGGATGTATGACTAATATTTGGATAAAAGAAAACAAAATATTACTAAACTAATTCATATTAGCTATATAATTTCAAAGTCTATTCATTCAATAAATATTTAATCACTAAGAAGTAAATGCCAGACCTTTTTCCAGGTACTAGAAATACAGAAATAAATAAAACAGAGAAAAGTCACACTCAAGGGAATTATTTTCCAGTACTTCCAATCCAAATCCCCAAACCAACCCCAATCCAAAAAACTGAAAGTTAAATTATATCCTATTTTAATCTTTCCCCATTGAGTTTAATTCTATCTATAGGTTAGTAACCCAAATGTATTTCTCCATTTATAGTTACTCGCCATTCAAATTTTTATATCAAATAGCCATTTCAGTCTAACATAGGTAAAACATAATACTTAATTTCCTCATAACCATCACTTCTTCCCCACATCACCTTAACTTCTACCCCTCAAATGTGTCTTTCTTCTGACCTTCTTTACTTTATATCAGTGTTGTGGATACTGTGATGTTCTACTCAGATGCCTCTACAAAGAATTTACCATCATCAATGTTATCAATGATATTAGCAAGCAACCTTCAGGGGTCATGTACCAAAATCCAGAGATACTCAAGTCCATTATATAAATGGCACAGTACAATGAATACCATCAGCCCTCTGTATCCATATAAGGTAAGTCCCCTACATACAAAACTTCAAGTTGCGAACTTTCAAAGACGCAAACATGCATGCCAGCCCCTGTATGCCAGCAGTTGTACTCTACTACTGTACTTTTCAAGGTACTGTACTGTAAGTTTAAAATGTTTTCTTTATTTTTTGTGTTTGTTTTTTATGTACATATTATTTGTGTGAAAAGTATTATAAACCTATTATAGTACAGTACTATACAGCCAATTGTGTTAGTTGGGTACCTAGGCTAATTTAGTTAGACTTACGAACAAATTGGAATTACGAACATGCTCTTGGAATAGAACTTGTTCCTATGTTGGGGACCTACTGCAGAGAGAGAGAGAGAGAGAGAGAGAGAAAGAGAGAGAGAGAGACAGTCTGTTTCTGTGGTAGATGGTAGAACCCTGATGGATACATGGGCTATGATATGAGATCAATTGCTAAATTGAAGTACATAGTATTTTTTTTATTGGAGTATAGTTGCTTTACAATGTCATGTTAATTTCTACCATACAGCAAAGTGAATCAGCTATACATATACCCTCTTTTTTGGATTTCCTTCCCATTTAGGTCACCACAGAGCACTGAATAGAGTTCCCTGTGTTATACAGTAGGTTCTCATTAGTTATCTATCTTATACATAGTATCAGTAGTGTATATATGTCAATCCCCATCTCCCAATTCATCCCATCCCCCCTTCCCCCTTGATATCCATATGTTTGTTCTCTATGTCTGTGTCTCTATTTCTGCTTTGCAAATAAGATCATTTATCCATTTTTTAAGATTCCACATATATGAGTTAGTATACAATATTTATTTTTCTCTTTCTGACTTCACTCTGTATGACAGTCTCTAGGTCCATCCACATCTCTACAAATGACCCAATTTCGTTCCTTTTAATGGCTGAGTAATATTTCATCGTATATATTTACCACATCTTCTTTATCCATTCCTCTTTTGATGGACATTTAGGTTGCTTCCATGTCCTGGCTATTGTAAATAGTGCTGCAATGAACATTGTGGTACATGACTCTTTGAATTATGGTTTTCTCAGGGTATATGCCCAGTAGTGGGATTGCTGGGTTATATGGCAATTCTATTTTTAGATTTTTAAGGGACCTCCATACGATTCTTCATAATGGTTATATCAATTTACATTCCCACCAACAGTGCAAGAGGGTTCCCTTTTCTCCACACCCTCTCCAGCATTTATTGTTTGTAGATTTTTTGATGATGGCCATTCTGATCAGTGTGAGGTGATACCTCATTGTAGTTTTGACTTGCATTTCTCTAATAATTAGTGACGTTGAGCATCTTTTCATGTGCCTCTTGGCCATCTGTATGTCTTCTTTGGAGAAATGTCTATTTAGATCTTACACCCATTTTTTGATTGGGTTGTTTGTTTTTCTGATACTGAGCTGCTTGAGCTGTTTGTATATTTTAGAGATTAATCCTTTGTCAGTTGCTTCATTTGCACATATTTTCTCCCATTCTGAGGGCTGTCTTTTTGTCTAGTTTATGGTTTCCTTTGCTGTGCAAAAGCTTCTATACTACAAAGCTACAGCAATCAAGACAGTATGGTACTGGCACAAAAACAGAAATATAGATCAATGGAACAGGGTAGAAAGCCCAAGATAAACCCATGCACCTATGGTGACCTAATCTATGACAAAGGAGGCAAGAATATACAATGGAAAAAAGACAACCTCTTCAGTAAGTGGTGCTGGGAAAACTGGACAGCTCCATGTAAAAGAATGAAACTAGAACACTCCCTAACACCATACACAAAAATCAACTCAAAATGGTTAAAAGACCTAAATGTAAGAACAGACACTATTAAACTCTTTAGAAGAACACATAGGCAGAAGGCTCTTTTTTTTCTTTCTTTTTTTTTTTTTTTGCGGTACGCGGGCGTCTCACTGTTGTAGCCTCTCCCGTTGCGGAGCACAGGCTCCGGACGCGCAGGCTCAGCGGCCACGGCTCACGGGCCCAGCCGCTCCGCGGCATGTGGGATCCTCCCGGACCGGGGCACGAACCCGTGTCCCCTGCATCGGCAGGTGGACTCTCAACCACTGCGCCACCAGGGAAGCCCGGCAGAACACTCTTTGATATAAATTGCAGCAATATCTTTTTGGACCCACCTCCTAGAGTAAGGAAAATAAAAAATAAATAAACAAATGGGACCTAATGAAATGCATAGTTTTTGATGATCAATTAGTTGTACTGTTTTTTATTTCCCTGTATTTTCAACCCAAACTCTTCTCTTTTGAAAGAATTTTAATGGGTATGAGATATGACCCAGTTTGTATCAGTGCCTTCTCTTTTAAGTTGATCTCACTGAGACCAAGCCCTGAATGCCTTGTTTGAACACAGTTCCCACTTGGACAAAACCACTTGGTCTCAGCTTTCTAAGGAGTAAAATGAAGAATTCAGGTAAAATAATGTCCAAGATCTCTTGCCATTCTAACCAAATACTCATTCTCATTATATTTGGTTATAATCAAAAATCATTCAAAAACTCATTCTCACTGGCATACAGGACTACTTACTGAGCATTAGATTGCTCTATGTAGGAGTCAAATAATCACCATATTATATGATGGAGAATATGTAAATTGTGTTAAATATCTCAAATACGATATGATATATAAACATCGAATTTGCCTTCTGTCTCATTTTATTAAATAAATGTGGATTGCAATTTTTCCTTTCTGAAAAGTATTGTGTTTGGGGTCCAAGTGTTATCAACTAGTACAGTCATTTTTGATACTTTAATAATGTAGGAAAGGATTATATTAGAGAGAAATGTTTAACTTTTTTGCCTTATTTTGCCAAGCTCAGTTTGGATTTAGCAAAAGAGATTTTACAGTGATGGATCCACTCTCATTTCCTACCCCCAAAATTCATATTCATTGTATCTCATCAGCTTTTTAAAGATCTTAGGAACATGTCAGTTGATCTTCTCATTTTATGAATATATATAATATTCTTAGCTTTTAGAGTTAGCTTAGTGCTAAATCATAAGTTTACTCTGTTCATAAATTATGAATAGTGACAACATATTTGGAAATGCAAATATACCTCAATAAAAGACCCTATGTTGTCATCAGAGTAAAAGCTTGATGTTTAAGGCCTAATTAATTACAGTGTTCCGTCAACAGGAGTTTTTGCTGTTTTCTTAAATTATATAATCATCAGTAATGCAGTGCTTCAGTGAAAAGATAAAAATTCTGCTAGGAATGCAGGAAAATAGAAGATAGGTTGGACGTAATTGTCTGGGTTAATAATGGTTCCTGTAACTTTAAAGCTGTTCAAGCAGCAGGGGCAGAGAAAATATTTCATCCCCATGTTCCCTTTATATATATATGTGTGTGTGTGTGTGTGTGTGTGTGTGTGTGTGTGTGTGTGTATAACCTGAGTTATATTCGGAATCATAAGAGTATTCAGACTGAGTATCATGAGACATAGATTTACCATACTGTAAGAAAAAAAAGAAGGAAAATGTTTACACTGACAAAATTTCTGAAGTTATCTTTGTGGGAAAAAAGGGCATGATTTCTTGCTTGCTTCTATAGACAGTTCATTATGTTCTGAGCAAAGGGGTGGCTTCCTACTGATCACACAGAGGAAATGCTTAAGTGGTTTGGAGGATAGGCCTTTTGATGATAGAGAAATGGAGTAACCCCAGACTCACTACTTAATTTGTCTGAGCCTTACTTTCCTCAATCGTAAAATACCTACTGTGCAGGCTTGTTGTAAAATAATAGACACAAAGGATTTAGAATAGTTACTGCCATGTTGCAAAGTCCAGTTCGTGGCCGCTGCCTAACATGCTTGTTGTCAGAGAACAAAAGAGGATAAAGATTTTTTAAAAGGGTTTGAGACACGGAACACTGTCTAGTTTTTAATTCTGTGACATTAAATAATCCATGCGCTATTTTGCTCTTATAATTGAAAGAAATAATTATGAAATCACTGTTATATACTTTAAGGCAAACTAAGGTTTATTATGTAGTATACAGTGTGTACAGCGTGTATTTAAGAAATTCACCATGTTTTTCTAGGAGACAATATTTCCAGAACAATTAAGCAATTTCCATGATAAATGTGCTGTTTTCTTTTCTTTTGCATTAGAGTTTTATTTCTCCTCAGAATGAAGCATGTATATTTCACTTATTGAGGATTTTCCTCCTAAAGGTATTTCTAAAACTTTTAAGACTTGTAATACTAAATAACCAACTAATTATTCAAGTGGTTGAAAGGACACTTGTCTGGGAAGATATTTTTGTCTATTATTTTCTAATATCTAAGAACAATTTAAATGTATAAAACATGATTTAAAAATAGATAGACTGTGTTTTGCTTTTTGAACCCCAAATAAAAAGTTGTTTCAGTTCATTTAATTCCTCCAGAGCAGTGAATGTTTACAGTGACTTTCATATAAATCTTGTGTTCAGGTTCTATGAGGTCATCTTTCCTAATACAGCTTATAGTGTTAAAGCTTTCAGAGAAAAAAAAAGTATGTCTACTGTAGATTAGCCAACATGTGTATGAATCAAAATAATGTGTCTATCATTTAAAAAAAATAAAACAACCACAACCTAAAGCCATATCATGTAATTGTTAGAGCTCAAATATTGGTGCCATGTAGGACTGAATACACATTGTGGCTAAGCCTTTTGTTAGATGTCTGTCCTTGCACAGTTACTTAACTAAGTTTCAGTTTTCACATCTGTAAAATGAGCATAATAGTAACCCCTTCCTCATTTAAATCTTAATGAGTGTTTCATATCATATTTGCCTTGTAGTTTCTTAATGAATGTTAGAAGTGATGATGACGATGATGATGGTGTGTAAGTGATTCTTGGATTTGGTTTTCTCTCAAATTGCATGATGAACAATGTATAGCTCAACAGCTACGAGATGACTTAAGAGAGGCATGAGTTTTGGGACTCTTTCAATGAAATGAGAGATGTGGCTTAGTTGGAGAGTTAAGACTTCTAAAGAGTTCTAGAAGTAACAAAAAGAGTTACAGACCTCAGTGCAGAAAATTAGAGAAAAATATTGACCAACTGGAACTGAAAATAAATTCCATTATATTTGATTGAAATCAGAAAGTGGGTATTCTCCATAATATAAAACCAATGGATTTGGGTGGATTTAGATATCTCAGAAGACAATTGGTTTCTGTAAGGCTAAAGTAGAGCAGGATATGAAAACTATGGAGAAGGAGTAGAATTCAGGAGTAAGAGAGAGTCAGAGAATGAGAAACGGAGAGAAATTGAGAAAATGAGGCAATTAGTAGGAATTTTGTCTTTCTGTTTTTGCTTTGTCACCTTATTTATCAAGTGCAATGTGTAAGCACTGAGGGAGAAGTGAACAGTAAATGCCATTAAAAATACCCCATGTTAGGTTTGGTAGAAAGCCTGGCCAGAAAATTCTGGGGGTCTGGGATAGCTGGAATGTTACTGACCTTACATGAAGAAGGAGCTCTCTCCATAACATCAAATGTTGTGGAAAATTATCCCAGGAATGCTTAAAGTACGATCTCTCATTTGGATATACGAGTTATATAATATATGTTTATTCAAATTCATGCTGTAAACCTGCACTTGTCCTGTTTTCAGATATTCCCAGATGGTAAAGAGGAAATATGCCACTTGGCAATAACCCATAAAACTAATGGTCTGGGAAAATTCCTGTAAAAAGATGCTGACAAGAGATTAGGACAAAAAAACAAACAAACAAAAAAACACAAGCTCAGCTCCTTAGGAATCTGATTTAAGTTTCTTTAACCAACTTTGCAGCAT
The DNA here is from genome assembly GCF_951394435.1 of Stenella coeruleoalba. Taxonomy (NCBI): domain Eukaryota; kingdom Metazoa; phylum Chordata; class Mammalia; order Artiodactyla; family Delphinidae; genus Stenella; species Stenella coeruleoalba. The sequence goes on from NC_137154.1 coordinate 20,583,537, forward strand.
ATGGGCAGACTGCCCTTTAACCTCTGTTAATGTAACTGGAAGATATGTAACTTTGTGTATGACATGAAGCTCAGAAGAAAATAGTGACATTCTCTTCTGTAGACTGTAGTGATGCAGGAAATTCAAAGGCATCCCTAGGAGAGTGTTAGTCATACCTTTCCATCTTTATTAGGGTCATCTTCCATAGTCTTTTAATTGAATACTTAATTTCTGTTCTCACTCCCCTTCCCCATATGGCATTCAAAAAGAATTTTTGAAACTGATTTAATAGCCACTGCTAGATGATATTCAAATGGCTTATTCAGTTTTAACACACTTAAAACTGAAATGTTAAAACATTATATGGAATATATGCAGTAGAAACTTAAATAAATGGGAAGATTTTTCAAATTTTTATGAAAAAATGCTGTATTCTTCAGTGCTTTAGCAAAATAGGAAAAGACAATGTGAATTAGTTATGTTAAAAGTTGAATAGTTTTTAATCACTTTGATTATTCTTCAAGATTATGAACCAAAAAATAGAAGTTTATTACTCATAAGAGTAATAACACTAATAATGATAGCAATGATACTTATATAACTCTGGGTGCTAGGCACTGTTCTAAGAACACTCATATATTACTGAATTTAATTTCACATACATTAAGTCAAGTACAATGGAAGAAATGTAATAAAATAATAATATTAAATATATAATAATATAATATTATAATAATATAATATTGAATAGTCTTCATTTCATTGTGCCTACTGAATTTCATCCTTTAAATCTATTCTGAAACCCCATGTACCTTTTTCTAAACATAGCAAAAGATTTCCTACTTAAATGATTTTTCCACTATATTCATCCCTCTTTCATTTCCTGGTGAATTTCTGTGAATATTTCAAGAATACAGCCCAAATGGCAACTTGATGAAAGGTTCTTATCTAGCCTATCCTTTTGTTTCTACTTTGAAAAATAAACTATATACTCTGTTAATTTCCATACTACTTTTTATGCCTAACTAGGTCATAATGCATTGTATTTATTTGATTGATCATCATTTTGCTCTTGGTAATCATAACCTCTGTAGATTAGATAATGTCTTTGACATGCTTAGAACAATTTTTAAACTTGATTTCTGGGACAACATAATATCAAATGTGAAGTGTCTGTAGTGATTGGAAAATGAGGCAGCAGTTTCTTGGTAAAGCGCAGAAGATTCTACTCCTTTTAAAGTTGAACTCTTTGTACTACTTTTAGGCATTGTTCTGCACCTTGAATTTTTTTTTGCATGGAAGCTACCTGAGCTGCTATGCCAGTTTATCTCCTTATTAAATATGCATTAATAAATCAATTTTTTCTGTAGACAGGAGTTATTTTTGTTTCTCCTAGCTATAGCATTTAATATAAAACATGTAGTAGCAAGTCTTAGAATAGATGGATGCAAAGAGAATAAGAGACCTAAAAAGGAGTTAGGTTGAGGGGGTTGAATGTTATACAGATGGTCAATTTAAAAATCAGTGGTACTTGGTGGCTATTTTAAGTACTGAGAACACAAGAGTTTTTGTTGTCTGGACTATACTTCAACTTTCAAACAAAGATAAAGGTGGAGGAGCAGGGAAGTAAAGAGAGAAAAAAAAATGAGCAAAAGTGATGGCTCTGACTGGATTGATTCAGATGTACAATACTAAGTCAAGAAATACCTTAATAGTATAGTGTGTTTACCTTATCTCCTAGAGTCAATGACTTTCTTTTCTAACCAGATTCTGAATCTACATTTTTTTGGACTAAAACATATATGGCCTTGAAAACATTTTCCAGACTCCAGAAATTGCCTTCATTGAGATACTACTGAGGAATTAATCCTAATTAAAAATTGGTTCTGAGATCGATATGTTCCCACACACGAATCTCTCTAAGTCTTTTCAAAGTAGCACTGGGAATAATAGAATTTTAAGTGTGTATATGATCTTTTGATGAACAGACTATAAAAGAAGAAATAAAGAAATATATAGTGAATAAATAAAAAATAAATAAACTGTAAACCAAGTAGAAGTTAAAACTTAGGGACTCAGACCACATACGTGCTCTATGATTCTACTTTTTCAGGAACAATGACCTGATTCTATGAATAGTACTAGAGTCTTTGATGACAATATAAAAACAATTAAATGAGTTAGAATGTAATAAGTTATCACAGAAACATGAATCTGGCACCGCCAACTCAAAATTGGCACTTACCATCTACTTCTACAAGAATTAAGTCACTAGCCACTGCAGTCGCTGACCTTCAACACATCCTGAAAGGAGTTCAGGGTGGCGATCAGGAATGAGGCACTCTGTGCTCTGGGAAAAACTGGTAGAACAGACCTTCAGATAGTTAGATATTTTCAGGAGAAGACATTACGAGGCCAAATTCTTGCTTCTTCTCATATCTAGAAAAGCACTAAAATCATTAATGGAGATGTCTGTTCCTCGTGACTAGCAGTAACCGTCACAAGACTAGCAGCAACCTTCTGCAAAAATGTGTGCTTGATTCCATATATCCCCCTTCACCAAAGTCATGTATATACGAACCTCCCCCTACCTCTTCCAAGAAGTTCCTCAGAGCTATGAGACACTGTCTCCATGGGCTATAGTCTTCATTTTGCTCCTAATAAGACTTAACTAACAGCTGTCACTTTGTGCATCTTTTTTTCAGTTGACTGCACTTACGGTCCCAAAGATTTGAAAACCCTATGATGAGTATGAGCCCTTTTTCTGAAGAAAAGGGTAAAAGAAAACAGCTATATGTTTTATCCTCTTATTGCATGTTACAAATATGATGATATAGAGGTGACTTTTGGGATTACTTACGATAACATTTTTCTTAAAATGGAATTTACAGATTATTCAGTATCTCCTACTACAGGTTTCATGGAAAGATGGAAGGAAAGAAGGGTGTTCCATGATTATAAATATTTTCTGTGATAAAATATTCTTGAAAAATATTGGATGAGGCAAAGTTTAAAAGGCACTTAATTTTGTTGTATTTTGTTTTATGCTTTGGTATTTCTCAACCTTTTATAAAAGCAATCTAAATGACAGTGCCAAGCAAATAGCACACAGATACTTACCGAATGAAATACAAGCTGCATCAAATAATGAAAACGTGCATTGTGAGTCTCCAAAAGAATAAGTGATAAACATACCTTTAAAAACTAATTTTACCAGGGAATCTTTTTTTTTTTTTATCAGCGTTCCCCATGACTAGTATGCACAAACTATATTGGGAAATGCTGGTCAGATCAAACCATGTTATTTTAACATAAGAAGCTGAGGTCTAGGGAGAGGAAGCAACCTGTTCAAGGTCACAATTGTATTTAATTTTTAAGATTATTTCTAGTTAACGGAAGGAAAAATGTATATCTTACAATTAAGATGCCCATGTTTTAAAATATTTTTCATAGTCCAATCAACACTAATATAGATGTTTGAAAAGTATGACAAAAAACGTTCACAACTTCCATTTTCTTAGAAGGATGTCAATTTTCTAATTGTTGCTAAATAGCTTGATAGCAACAAGCTATTATGTTATCCAATTTGACACACACAAAAAATTAGTACGTAAGAGTTTAGTTAGCTTGAGCAAGTACAGATCGCTACTTTGTCATATCAAACCAGTTATTAAGATGGACTACTCATACGTTTTACCCATACTCTTAAAATCAAGTAAAATAACACTGACCTGACATATTGGGTTGTTACTAATTGTAAAACACTTTGTAAATATTAAATTCTGATTTATCCCTGTTCCAAAATTAGTATATAAAATTCAAGGTAGCAGATGAAATAGAAAATCTTGAGAGCTTAGGAAGCTTAGTGAAATATGTCATGATGAAATACTAATTCCAGTTCAATCTTTTCTGTTCCACTTTCACTGGAAGTGCAATTTAACAAACCCATTAATAAACTATAAATTTGATTTTTCTCCAATTTATTATGCTCCCTGAATCTTAAGTGTTTTTTCCCTGTTCATTGTTGAAGAAAATATTAAAAAATCGAACACTGAATTATTTATGTTGCTTTAATTTCTTATCTATTCAGTGGTTTAGTATTGTAAATGGTGTCTCTGGTATATATATATATATATATATATATATATATATATATATATACACACACACACACACACACACACACACACACACATATATATAAAATGTTTTCCCCATATCTGGTTTATGAAATATCTAGTTTGGTTAAATGACCTAGAAGAGCAAAGGGACTCAACCAAGGTTTGTAAACTATGTAAAGTCACATAGAATGTATCGAAATCTCTGTCTATTGTATGTTGTTTTGCAGGAAATACATTCTTTTTCTCAATATCATAGGTAGCATGTCCATCAAAATTCAATAATTTTAGAAGTTAAAAGAATTAAATTTGAGTATAGACTAATATAATATAAAGATCATGGCCTTCATGATTAAATGTGTTTTGATTTATATCTTAAATTCAAGCCAGTGGGATATATATTTGAGAATGTTAATATTTCTGGAGCCAAATTTCCCATTATGAATTAAAGAATTAATTATATATGTTAATACTGTACATTAGAGTATTATATAGTCTATAATACTCCATATTAATATATATCCAAAAATGTTTCTATGAGGAATAATGAAGCTAGGTTATGTATGGAGTCTTGAACAATTACACAGGATGGACTTAATAAATGTTAGTTCTTCTCTATGAATTTCCTTCTTTGTATCAGGACTCATATTCATTCCATCTAATATAATAAACATGACTGAGTGATGAACATTGCACACAAAGAATGACAAGAACAAGGATATGTAGACCACATTTTCTTTAGTATTTAGATGGATTTAACCATGATATTTTCTCCCTAAATCTAAGCCATTTAAGGATAAGATTAACTCATTTCCTACATGAAGTATTAAATTTGTCTAGAAACCATAAGCTCTTTATGAGTTTCTACTGTTTGGATTCTTATCATACTAAAACTTATAAACTCAAACATGTTGAGCATCACATGCCATTCGTCATATTTGATGCCATCATATAATATTTAGCATAGAGCTAGAAGAAGTAATACTTAAATTGCAACTTTAAGGAAAGAAGAGGATTACTCAGCTACAAGAATGAAAAGAGAATTATTTTCCAGTAACGGGGATGAATTTGAGTGGGAAGTAAAGAAGAGCAATAAGTTAAAGTTGTCTCCCATATGTCTAGTTTTAGTAGCTGGATACACAGGTGCTGTTTACTGCAATACATATTGTAGGGGGCTTAACGTGTTAAATATAATGAAATTTTGGACATGCTAAATTTGAGAGATCTCAGAAGTCCTAACTAAATTGTGTTAAGCTAGTACTAGAAGCCTAGGGAGAATATACTGCTTGAATGGAACAATTATGGCATAAGGTATGTGCTGGGAAACCTGATATTTAATAGAAAGGTACAGGCAAAGAGTAAAAAGAGTAACCAGAGAGGTAAACTGTAAATCAAAGGAGGTTGTGATGCCACAGATACCAAAGAACTATATACTGTGTTAAGATGAAAGAAGTGGCTAGCCATCACTTAGGCTGCAGAGAGCTCAAGTATCATTGTGGTTGAAGTGTCTGTTGAATTTTTCAACATGGAAGTCACTTGCCTAAAGACAGTAATTTTGATAGAGTGTGTGAGTAGATTTAACTGTATTCATAAAAACAAAAGAGATAAACATCGAGGGCATTATGTTACGTGAAATAAGTCAGACAGAGGAAGACAAATAGTATATGATATCTCTTATATGTGGAATCTACAAAACTGAATTCATAGAAATACAGACTAAATTGGTAGTTAGGAAGGGTTGGAGGTAGGAGAAAAGCAGAGATGTTGGTTAAAGGGTATAAACCTTCAGCTATAAGATGAATAAGTTCTGAGAATCTAATGTACAGCATGTTAATTATAGTTAATAATACTGTATTATATACTTGAAAGTTACTAAGAAAGTAGATCTTAAATCTTCTCACCACAGAAAAGAAACAGTAATTATGTGATGTGATGCAGTTGTTAGCTAACAGTATGGTGGTAATCATTTTGCAATATATTGTGTATATTTAAAAATACACTGTATTTTTAAACATGCACAATGTTTTTCTCTTCCCATTTTACTGAGATATAATTAACATGGAACACTGTATAAGTTTAAGTTATACAGCATAATGGTTTGACTTACTACATCGTGGAATGATTACCACAATAGGTTTAGTGCACATCTGTCATTTCATATAGATACAAAATAAACGAAATAGAAAAAATATTTTTTCTTGTGATGAGAGGTCTTAGGATTTACTCTCTTAACAACTTTCATATATATCATACAACAATGTTAATTATATTAATCATGTTGTTCATCACATCCCTAGTACTTATTTATCTTCTAACTGGAAGTTTGTACTTTCAACTGCCTTCATCCAATTCCCCGTGCCCCCAACCCACACCTCTGATAACAACAAACTTCTGACCTCTTTTGCTATGAGTTTGTTTTTTGAAATATAATTAACCCACAACACTATGTTAGTTCCTTGTGCACAATATAGTGATTCAATATTTCTATATGTTAAAAAATGATTACAATAAGTCTACTTACCATCTGTCACCATAGAAAAATATTACATTGACTTTATTATTATTGACTATATTCCCCACAGTGTACATTTCATCCCCATGACTCACTTATTTTGCAGCTGGAAATTTATACCTCTTAATTTCCCTCACCTTTTTCACTCATCTCCCATTCCTCTCCCCTCTGGCAACCACCAGTTTGTCCTCTGTATCTATGAGTCAGCTTCTGTTTTGTTATGTTTGTTCATTTGTTTTGTCTTTTAAATTCCACATATGAGTGAAACCATATGGTATTTGTCTTTCTCTGTCTGACTTACTTCATTTAGCAAAGAACTCTCTAGGTCCATCCATGTTGTCAAAAATGGAAAGACTTCATTCTTTTTATGGCTGAGTAATATTCCATATATATATATGGCACAATGTTACATATCAATTATATCTCAATAAAGCTGGGGTAAAAGATGGGATTAACTTCTCTTTAAAAAAAAGTTGAGGTTGGTTCTCAGATATTTCACTGAAAAATCTAGAGAACACAGAAGATAAATGATCACACGTAGACTCTATGATGCATTTTAGAAAGTAACACCATGTTTCCAATGTATTGTGTGAAGGCATGGGTTCTAGAAAATGAAGGAAGAAAAATTGAGATGGAAAAGAATTTAAAGGCAGAAATAAAGAAAGAATGAGATGAGACAAAACTATTTAAAATATTTTATGAAATTCAAACCAATGCATAATTATTACTGAACTCATAGTTAAAAAAAAGAATAAAGCTTCGTCAAACATATTTGGGGATTAGGAGGAACCAGTTTAAACATCTTTCCTTTAAGAGGCTGACAAAATAATAAAAGATATGAGACAGAGGATGATATATGGAGAGGTCAGAAAATAGAAATCTAACATATATATCACTAAGAGCCTCAAGTAAGGGAAAAAACTTGTGAAAAAGAACAAAATTAAAGGAAAATTTGAAGAAATCTTTCTGAATCTAATTAAAAGTCAGATTTTGGTTATTAGAGTTCCCTCAATACCAAGTCAAGATACCTAAAAGAATGACTATAGGGCTTCCCTGGTGGCGCAGTGGTTGGGAGTCTGCCTGCAGATGCAGGGGACGTGGGTTCGTGCCCCGGTCTGGGAGGATCCCACATGCTGCGGAGCAGCTGGGCCCGTCAGCCATGGCCGCTGGGCCTGCGCGTCCAGAGCCTGTGCTCCGCGGCGGGAGAGGCCACAACAGTGAGAGGCCCGCGTACCGCAAAAAAAAAAAAAAAAAAAAAAAAAAAGAATGACTATAATCTATGAGTTACTCTTTGCTGAATTGTGCTTACAGAACAATTTCAAAGTCTCAATGAATTAAAACCATATATATTTATAATTTTTTCTCAAATTTAATGTTTTTGTTTGCAGATCAGCTGCTACAACTTCTCTAGGATATAGGGGAGGTTCATATTAGGTCTCTGGGGCTTCCTGTTTCTAGATACAGGCTAAAGCACAGTCCTTTCTCATGCCAGTGGGCATAGCACACAGAAACAAGAGGCTAAACAAATGAAACTAATATAATATTGTAGATCAACTACACTTCAATGAAAAAAGAAGCCGAATCAAATCTCTTAAACACACTGAAAGTTTTTGCTCATCTGTGTCATACTCATGTTCATTGCATTTTATTGATCAAAGCAAGTCTGATGGCCAAGCTCAGTATCAGTTGGTCATAGGAGTATTACATCTCAGAGGTAACAAAAGGGAGTGAATATTTGTAAATAACGATAAGGTATACCATATTAGATATGACATAGTAATATGTTTGAATTTTAAATATATAGGGTGTATATATATATATACGCACATACACACACACACACATATATAGAGAGAGAGGGAGAGAGAATAGAAGATATATAAGAAGAAAACAGAAAGAATATAAGTGAATCTACACAAAATAAAATCAATTTATGTACGTGAATAAATACTTGGCCATCCTATGCTGTTGTCAACTGGCATAAAGCGATCATATTAAGCTTTGAAAAAAGAACAATATGGAATTTAATTTAGTGGGATTGTAAACATAGCTATAGAACCGAATGTTGGTGAAAAATTATGAGAAATAAAATATATTACATGAAATAAATTTAATTGTAGTAATCACAGTTCAAATTGCATACCAAGTATATCAAAACCAGTAATTAAGGGGACAAGTGTTTAAAGGAAATAATGATATATCAAGTTTTCATATTAAATTAAAGCCAGAAAAGAGTTAAACTGGTGATTTGAAAAACATGAGTTTATACATACAAATCACAGTCTTTGACAGAGGTAGACAACAATAATACAGATTACTTTATAATATTCAATTAAGATGTCATTTAAAAAAATCAAGTCAGTATTACACACTCAGGAATTATCCAAGTCAATAATTGAGTAGACATTATTGATTAGATTTCCTGGGCCATATGCTAATGTGAGTGCTAAGGACACAGAATGAATATAAGACCTTGCTGTTCTAGTACGAGTTCATAGTTTTGTGGGCTTTCATGATCTAGTAGCCACAAAGAAAAAAAAAAAGATGGAAATACCACCATTTTGGACACAAAGTCAAATTTTAAAAAAAAAGAACAGGCGAAACGAAGTATAAAAAGTTAAGAAATACACAAAAATACTGAAAGTGGTTTTCTTTTCGTTGTGGGCCTTCATAGAAATTTTAAATCCTGTGTTTTTCTGAATCTTCCACTCTCTTTATTCACTGAGATTATTTTATAGACACATGTGATTATTACAAACAACAATAGCAAAATTAAACTAAAAGTCCACCAAGACAGCAAGAGGACCAAAGTCCAGTTAAAAAAACCTCATCTTATTATTATTTGTTAGGACCTACCATTAGTTGGAACCTGGCTGGATTTGGATATACCATCTAGTGGAAAGGACCCTGCTCCAAACACACTGAATTACTTTGCTATGCAACATGCAAAATAGTTATTATATATGGAAGTGATATCTTATACATACATATATGTATATATAAAGGTAGTTCCTTCATTTAAAAATAATATCAATATATTATAGTGCTTTCCTCCTTCAAGAAGGTGACTTTCTTAGCCATTAAAAATATTGACTGATGTACTGATGAAGAAATGAAGTAGTTCATAAGATTGTCTTCTGGAAATGCAGACAGAACTTACACCGGCTCAAAGGTACGTCCCCTGATCAGTCAGTGGTTTCTGCTTCCATCTTATCTCTCTCCTGACTCCTTTTCTCTCTTCTTTTTTTAAATGTAAATAACCTCCAAATTAACATAATAATCTACATAACACATGCATTAAAGTCCACTTAATTCCTGAAGGCACAATTCTTTCCACAGTCTGTGCAGACTGAATTCCTCATGACATGTTTCTGTGGAGATTTTACATTCTCTAATTAATCTATAATAGATGTTTTTGTTGGCACTCTAAATGAGCGATAAAATTTTGAATAAATGTTAGATACTGAGGGTAATTGAATTTAGCTTTTGCTTAAGGAGCAATTAAAAAAGGAAACAAAAAACAGCATCATTATATATAAAAACAGTGAAATTGGACAAGTGATAAGGAATCAAAGAGAAAATTCGTTGGGAATTTTCCATCGTCCTTTTTTTTTTTTTTTTTTTCTGTGGTACGTGGGCCTCTCACTGTTGTGGCCTCTCCCATTGCGGAGCACAGGCTCCAGACGCGCAGGCTCAGCGGCCATGGCTCACGGGCCCAGCCGCTCTGCGGCATGTGGGATCCTCCCGGACCGGGGCACGAACCCATGTCCCCTGCATCGGCAGGCGGACTCTCAACCACTGCGCCACCAGGGAAGCCCTCCAGCGTCATTTTTTTCTCCATGATTGATATGCATGTTTTGTCTTTCCAAGCATACTCATTTGTTTATATTTTTCTTTCTGATTCTTATCAGAATTTTGATAACAAATATCTTTAAATTTTCAGTAAAAGCAAACTTAAGTCTTCTATTTTCTCAGCCAAAATAGTTGGAGGTATTCTTTACTTTTCTGCTGTTCATATTCCACCTGCTATCTCTAAACAAATCTCATCAGTTCTATCTTCTAAATATATCCAGAATCTGGCCACTTCACATTATGTTCACTGGTCTCCACCTGGTCCAAGTCACCATTATCACTTTTGTGGATTTTCACTAAACCCTCCACATCAGGGTGGCCCTGACATTCCCCTCAGCTTGCCTAAGCTCTAGACAGTATTCTTCCTGACTACAGTCCCTCACCTCTCTGTTTTTAGAGGATTCACTTTAGAAAAACTTAAATTTATGTAGAAAGTAGAATGGAGTTTTCCAGGGCCTGTGGGGAGCTGTTGCTTGATGAGTACAAAGCTTCAGTTTGGGAAGATGAAAAGCATTCTGGAGATTGATTTTACAGTATGAATGTACTTTACTAAACTTTACACTTAAAACTGGCAAAGACAGTACACTTTGTGTTATGGGTATTTTACCATAATTTTAAAAGATAGATAAACTGTCAGCTGGTGGTAAGGACTATGGATAAAACAAGATACATGTGGGAGCACACAGGATGCGGGGTGATGTGGATTGCTGTTTTATATTTGGTGGTCAGAGAAGATGGCCTTGATGAGTGACATTCAAGCTGAGGTATAAAGTATATGAAGGAGGGATTGCACACCTGGAAAAAGAGCATTTTAGACAGATGTTAAAGAAGTGATAATGATCAAAGGTAGGAATAGTTTGGTGTGTTCCAGAAATAGGGAGATTGCCAGTGTAGCCCAAGCAGAGTAGTCAAGGAGGAGAGTGTAGAATGAGATCTCAGAGAAGCAGGGGGTGGCAGATCATGTTTCAGATTATGACACTGAATAAATACCCTGATATGAATAAAATATGGTATTATATTTCTGTGGAAAAAAAGAAAACCTTTCATTTTCAAATTCTTTCTCTGCCCCTTTGAGATATAAATCTTCTCCCAGCCTATTGCCTGTTGCTGGTCTACAACTGAGGAATGTCTTCCTCAGGAACCTGAGAGCCACTATCCATACATTGGAATAGAATCATCTAGAAACATAGGAGGCCTATCTCTCAGTTTCTGTGAGAGGGTAGGAGCCTAACTTCATGGGTACCAAAGAGCAAATGCAAATGGTCTAATCAAATTACCAATATCTCCTTTAATTCCCTCTATCACTTTTCCACTAGCTCACTCCAGTACTTAAAAACTCCCCTGCCTTTTCTTTCAGTGCAACTGAATTCAGAATTTCTCCTCTACTGCAATAGTATTGGTCCCTGTTGGAATAGTCTTGAATAAAGCTTTTCTTTTCCTGTTCAGCCCCACCAGTGCAATTTCTTAAAAATATTCCTTATAAAATAGCCCTAACCCACTTAACAGCAATTCCTCTCCCACCATCCTGCACAATTTTTCTCTGCAGCACTTATCACCATTTGACATACGATATATGTATTTTTAGTTTAATGTCTACTCCTCACAACATATAACAGCCTTTATCATTTTTGTATACTATTATTTCCACAATTCCTTGAAGAGTACATAGAACACAATAATCACTCAATAAGTAAAAATAAATGAAAATGTTATTAGGTGGCCTATTTTTACACTTACTCTGAAACTTAAGGAAAGGACTTTTGGACTTGTTGCTATATAAGTTTCTACAGAAACGATAATTTATGTTTTCACTTAGTTTCCCTTTATTACTGATCAGAACTATATATCTATGGCATGAAGTAGCAAATGGAACGATTCCTGTGCTTAGGCTTTTGCAATAATATATAAAACACTCTAGTGAACCTGCAGGTAGTGCATATATCTTTTTTTAAGAGCTTAAACTACATTGCAGAGAAAAAGCATAAGCAATTGTTGTAACCATAAAATCTTTCTCCATGTTTTATTACTCATTCTTAACAAATCCAGGTATAAAATATGTGAAGAAATTGAATGTTCAAGTACAACTTGTTTGTTTTAATTTTATGGATATGTTGATTTCAGCAGCTGATTGTGTTTCCCCCTTTAATTTGGCTACTAGAAAACAAGAGCAAACAATGAGCCAATCTCTAGCAGTTACAAAGGAGACATGTCTCTGAAGTAACTTTATTCCAGTTTTTTTTTCAATTCTTTCAATCTCATTTCTCTTTGAAAAAGGAGTGCTTGATAAACATGAAGCACTGTTTTTTCCATATAAAACATAGTTGCTCTTAAAATTAGTAAATAACATTTAATTAGTTATCTATGTAATATTTTTGTGATTTAAATCTACTAAGTAGGAAGTTTTGTCTATCCTTTTCAGTGTGACATTTTGCTATGCTTTTCAAACTAAGGAATGCAGTAGTGTGCCGGCAGTAAATCAAACCAAAGGCGAAAAATATCCATCTGCCCAGAATAAGAATGTTAATATATTATCTGAAAAAGAAAATTAAGTAATCTGGCCAGAAATTTGATTAAAATAAATATAACATCTTGTGGAATAGAATTCAAAAGTTACAAATGTTATTAGTCTAACACCTAATAAAAGAAGATTCACTCTCTTAAATGGATGAGCTTATCCTTTCCTCTTCATAGAATGAATGATAGAATTGTTCTCTATCACTGCCAGGTATGTTATCATGTAGGAGATCCTAATTACCCACATTCTCTATTACCTCTAGCTAATCAGAAATGTAAGGCATAGGCTACTCCCTGTACTAGGGAATACTTCAGCAGTTAACACTTAAGGATGCAGTGGTAGTTACCTTACAAATTTCATGTGGTCATGGAAGCTCAATATTAAAATACCGAGTTTCCGGTAAGTGGAGAATCTGCGATAATGTAGCTTTGGTATTCTTGAGAAAAGTACACAAGTTTTAGTCTCATTTAGCTCCAAAAGACACTATCAACATTCTCTTTTCATCAACTACTCCCTTACAATGAATATGTGAAAATGGAAACTTGTATGGAAATAGCTACAGTCCCTTTTAAAGGAAAACTCACAAATACAGAGGATCATAATAACCCACGCAAGAAGTATGATCTAAGTTTATCCAAGCTCTTGAACTTGAAAATTATCTGTAGGAAATATTAAAATGTCATTAGTTTGAGTTTAACGTCTGGCAAGTATCAGAATTGTACAGGAATTCAGGAATCACTTTGGTCTTTTTTGTATATATTACAAAACAAGGTCTTTTATTCTAAATGCTCCACCTATGTTAAATTGAAGAGACAGGTATCACAGTCAGCCTTTTGTACAGAGGTGTTTATGAGGACAATAATATTCAACCTTTACAAATGTTACTAAATGTATTTTTATGTCACATTTGTGGCAAAATAATTATTCTAGGTGCTAGTTTTGTCATATTTCATATTTTGTCAGTGCAGCTTTATTCAGGAGTATTGCATTCTGCTCTAATTTTCAAGTTACCATCCATGTATTATAAATACTGCAACATGGTGCTATTCAGAAGTCTTGCTCAGCTAGAGAATCCTCTTCCTTTCCATGAATAGTAATTTGGGATAACCTCTAAAAGTCATTATTTATCTACAGAGTTTCTCATCTACTATATGTGATACCACTTGAATTATTGACTGACACATGAGAGATTGCTGTAAACATAGCTTCTTTAAGGTAATTTTATCTGTATGTGATGTAGTGCATATCCTGCTATGAAACAGTACAGACAGACCTTGTTTAATTTTGCTTTGCTTTATCGTGCTTTGCAGGTATCGAGTTTTTCACAAACTGAAGGTCTGTGGCAACCCTGCCCTCTAGCAAGTCTGTCAGTGTCATTTTTCCAACAGTATTTGCTCACTTTATGTCTCCTTGTCACATTTTGGTAATTCTCACAGTGTTTCAGACATTTTCATTATTGTTACATTTGTTATGGTGATCACTGATTTTCCATGTTAACCACTGAAATTGTTTTGGGGTGCCACAAACCACACCCATATAAGACTGAGAACTTAATCAATAAATGTTGTGTGTGTTCTGACTGCTCTACCAACCAGCTATTCCCCCATCTCTCTCACCCTCCTTGGGTCTCTCTATCCCCTGAGAAACAACAATATTGAAATTAGACCAATGAATAACCCTATAATGGCTTCTAAGTGTTCAAGTGAAAGGAAAAATGGTATGTTTCCCACTTTAAGTCAGAAGCTAGAAATGATTAAGCTTAGTGAGGAAGACATGTCAAAAGCCAAGACAGACCAAAAGCTAAGTCTCTTGAGTCAAACATTTAGCCAAGTTGAATGCAAAGGAAAAGTTCTTGAAGGAAATTAAAAGTGTTACTCCAGTGAACATATGAATTATAAGAAAGCAAAACAGGCTTATTGCTGATACAGAGAAAGTTGTAGTGGTCTGGATAGAAGATCTAATCAGCCACCACAACATTGCCTTAAGCCAAAGTCTAATCCAGGGCAAGGCTCTAACTCTCTTCAGTTCTATGAAGGCTGAGAGAGGTGAGGAAGCTGCAGAAGAAAAGTATGAAGCCAGCAGAGGTTGGTTCATGAAGTTTAAGGAAAGAAGCCATCTCCATAACAAAAGTGCAAGGAAGGCAGCAAGTTCTGATGTAGAACCTGCAGCAAGTCATCCAGACAATTAATGGACAATTAATGGATAATCTAGCTTAGAAAATTAATGAAGGTGACTACCAATTTTCAATGTAGACAGAACAGTCTTCTATTGGAAAATGATACTATCTAGGACTTTCATAGCTAGAGACGAGAAGTCAATGCGTGGCTTCAAAGCTTCAATGGACAGGCAGACTCTCTCCTTAGGGGCTAATGCAGCTGGTGACTTGACGTTGAAGCCAGTGCGCATTTACCATTCCAAAAATCCCAGGGCCTTTAAGAACGATGCTAAATCTATACTGCCTGTGCTCTGTAACTGGAACAACAAATGTGCTGGATGATAGCATATCTATTTACAACATGGTTTACTGAATATTTTAAGCCCACTGTTGATACCTACTGGTCAGAAAAAAAAGATTCCTTTCTAAATATGACTGCTCCTTGACACTGCACCTGGTCAGTCAAGAGCTCTGTGAAAATGTACAATGAGATCAATATTTTCATGCCTCCTAACACAACTTGATCCATTCTGCAGCCCATGTATCAAGGAGTAATTTTGACTTTCAAGTCTCATTATTTAAGAAATACATTTCATAAGAATGTAGCTTCCATAGGTAGTGATTCTTCTGGTGGATCTGGGCAAAGTCAATAAAAAACCTTCTGGAAAGATTTGCCATCCTAAATGCTATTAAGGACACTTGTGATTCATGGGAAGAAGTCAAAATATCAACATGAACAGGAGTTTGGAAGAAATTGATTCAATCTTTGAAAGGTTCAAGATTTCAGTGGAGAAAGTGACTGTAGATGTGGTAGATATAGCAAGAGAACGAGAATTAGAAATGGAGCCCGAAGGTGTAACTGAATTGCTGTAATCTCACATTCAACCTTTGATGACTGAGGAGTTGCTTCTTATGGATGAGCAAAGAAAGTAGTTTCTTGAGATGGAATCTACTCCTGGTGAAGATGCTGTGAAGATCGTTGAAATAACAACAAAGGATTTAGAATATTACATAAACTTAGTTGATAAAGCATGGCAGGGTTTGAGAGGATTGACTCCAATTTTGAAAGAAGTTCTTTTGTGGGTAAAATGCTATCGAACAGCATTGCCTGCTACAGAAATATTGCTTGTGAAAAAAAGAAAGAGAGAGTCAATAGATGCAGCAAACTTCGTTGTTGTCTCATTTTAAGAAGTTGACACAGGCATCCCAATCTTCAGCAACAACAGCCCTAATCTGTGAACAGTCATCAAACTGAGGCAAAAAGATTACGGCTCACTGAAGACTCAGTTGATGGTTACCATTTTTTATCAGTAAAATGTTTTTAAATTAAGGTATGTACATTGTTTTTGTAGACATAATGGTATTACGCACTTAATAAACTGTAGTATAGTGTAAACATAACTGTATATGCAAGAATTTGATGTGACTTGCTTTATTTTGACATTTGCTTTATTGCAGTCATCTAAAAGCAAACCCACAATATCTCTGAGGTTTGTCTGTATTGACACTGTGAATTGATTTAAATATGTTTAGTATCATGGTAAGTGATAGCTACATTATGCATTATCAAGTGTTTATAAAAATGTTCTTAGGTTGATATCAAAATTAAGAAGTTAAATGAAAGAAAAACAAGCATGCCTGAACTCAAAGAGAGACATAAAATCATTTGTTACCAAGATACTAAAACTCTTGTGTCACATTGAAATACTAAAATACTGGGTGGTGGGGTGGGGGAGGACAATAAATGCTGGAGAGGGTGTGGAGAAAAGGGAACCCTCCTACACTGTTGGTAGGAATGTAAATTGGTACAGCCACTATGGAGAACAGTATGGAGGTTCCTTAAAAAACTAAAAATAGATTACCATATGCCCACTCCTGGGCATATACCCAGAGAAAACCGTAATTCGAACAGATACATGCACCCCAACGTTCATTGCAGTACTATTTACAAAAGCAGAACATGGAAGCAACCTAAATGTCCATCAACAGAAGAATGGATAAAGAAGATGTGGTACATATATAGAATGAAATATTACCCAGCCATAAAAAGCAACGAAATTGGGTCATTTGTAGAGTTGTGGATGGACCTAGAAATTGTCATACTGAGTGAAGTAAGTCAGACACAGAAAGACAGATATCATATGATATTGCTTATATGTGGAATCTAAAAAAAGGGTACAAATGAACTTATTTACAAAACAGAAATAGAGTCACAGATGTAGAAAACAAACTTATGGTTTGCAGGGTATAAGGGGGGTGGGGGAGGCATAAACTGAGAGATTGGGATTGACATATAAACACTACTATATATAAAATAGATAAAAATAAGAGCCTTCTGTATAGCACAGGGAACTCTACTCAATACTCTGTAATGGCTTATATAGGAAAAGAATCAAAAAAAAAAGTGGATATATGTATAACTGATTCATTTTGCTGTATAGCTTAAACTAACACAATATTGTAAATCAACTATACTCCAATAAAAATTTAAAAATAAAATAAAATATTGGAGAAGACATCCATTTAATAAACACAAATGGAATTTTTAGCTGTAGCCTTTAGAATTAGGTAGTACTATTTCTTATTGTACTTTCAGTATTATCTTTAGTATATAGTTATATATATATATATACACACACATATATATGTGTGTGTGTATATATATATAATATACAACATTGAGAACTTATGGAAACAGGGTATTTTCAGTGTTTCACAGTTAGTTGATTTCCATTCTGTCTGGCCCACTCACATGGCTCAACTCAAATATGCAATCTTTCTGAGTTTTAAGAAGAGAAAAAGAGATGGAATATTAAAAACAAATAAAAAGCCCAAAATAATAGAATGTGACAACTCTGTACCAGTTTCCCATGTGCCTAATTTGCTCTATGCTACAGCCAGAGTAGAAAACTCTGGAGTCCTACCGTTCTCTCTTTCTTATAAGGGGGTGACTTATGTGGGATATGGTATTAAGAATCTCAGTAGACCATTGCTCCATTTTCTAGGCCCCCATTTATATGCTCCAAGAGTAATGTTGACTCGAATGTATACTCAGCTTTCATTTGGGAAGTGACGTGAATTAATGTTCAATATAGAGAATAAGTTAAGTTTTTAAAAGGCCTAAAGAATCTAAAGGGGACACACTATAAGGAATTAGCGTTTTTATAACCCTAGTTCCTCAGGAGCCTTGCCTTATTTTATATACTCCATGATACTTATTTTAGGTCTTCTGTACATTCCAATAGACTTTAATTGCCCTGGAAAGGCAGTTATTCCCCCTTGACTGCATGTATTCCCTTTGCATGAAAGCAGGGCTCTCCAGAGTCTATCTTAAGAAAGAATATTCTTGTCACTTGTTAAAGTCCCAGGCATGGAACAATCTTGGTCTACTTCTAAGTCGACCTTCAACAATTGTCATCCCTGGGTTTGCCAGGGCCACGGTCTGCAGTAATGGCAACTTCTCCAAATACTACAGCCTCCTACACAAACATCTTAATTCTCTTAAGTCAAAGTTAGCTCTTTATCCATTATGCTTCTATAACACTCTGTGGTCACCTCTGTCATAGCACTTATAACAGATATATTCATCTATAAAAATCTATTCTGATGTCCAAAGGGGAACAGGGAAGGTGTTTTATTTTAATTTTGCTTTGTTTTGTTTTTAATGTCTGTATCACCAGAACTTAATGCAATATGTATATAACCATATGTTTGATAAATCTTCATTAAATAAAGATTTTTTTAAAAAAAACATCATAACAACTTTTCCAATAAACCTGGAAAATAAACTCCACACATATAAACTGCAAAGTAGTAAATTATCATTCCATTTTTGAAGAAATAACCTTCCCCTACTTTTCATCAAGCTGAGATGAAATTACTTATTGTTCAAAAATGACCTCTCCTAGTTTAAAATTAGAGAATTATTGTCTTACTGAAATTGATATTCATTATAATCAAAAAGGATATTTAGGTACCATCTAAGAACTCTGAGAACAGGTCCCATGAGCTCTATAGACAAAAGCATAATTGAATTAGTTTGTGATAATTAGAATTTTATTTCATGGATTCATAAAACGAAATACATACAAGGATGGAAAAAGAAAAAGAGGTATGGAGGAAGGGTGGAAGAAAGGACAGGAAGAAAGGGAAGGGAGGGAGGAAGGAAGGAAGGATAGAAGGAAGGGAGGAAGGAAAAATGGAAAGATAGAAGGGAGGGAGAGATGAAGGGATAAAAATGTTTGAAGGCAAGAAAGAAAAACTGTACTAAGTAAATTCAGGAAAACACTTGGTAATGTATGTGAAGAGCAGATGCACCATATCTTCCCTGAATGAGGCTTTCAGGGATAAATTTGTTGTTGTTGTTTTTCCCTCTTTTATTTTGTCATCAGTGTCATGCCCATAACAATAAGCAGTTGGACAAATTGACAAATTTATCATTTTGACATGCAATTTTCTGGATCCCTTTTGCAAAGCCATGCTTAAGTTGTGAAGATGTTTCAGTGTAAGAATAAATTGATTATGATGTTCTACAGATATTTATGTTGGATTATGTCTCTTCATGTATAAATCTAGTCCTGTGGTCCTGACTTTTCTATGTGATTTGGGTATACTTTAGATCGTGGTAATTATAATGATTAAAATAATTGGAGACCATAGAAGATTATACACTTACAATACTAAGTTAAAGTACAAAGTCACTATCCATCTTTGTGAGTGTGCTAGATGTTTTAACAAAGTATTAAAGTGTTTGTATTAATTTAGTAAATTATGTTTTGTATTTGTTGTGTTTTAACTTTTACTTGGTATCAAAGTTACAGAAACGTAAGAAGACTATAAACAATTCCTAACATCTTTTACCTGGATTGATAATTGTTTACTGTGCCAGTGTGGCTCTTTTTGGAGATGGGGCCTCTAAGGAAGTAATTGACATTAACTGAGATCCTAAGGGTGGGGCCCTGATCTCATAGAATTTGTGTCTTTATAAGAAGAAACACTAAAGAATAAGCCTGACCCTTCTCTCTCACTCTTGTTCTCTGTCTCTGTCTTTCTCTGTCTCTCCTTTGTTCATACACAGAATAAGCCTGACCCTTCTCTCTCACTCTTGTTCTCTGTCTCTGTCTTTCTCTGTCTCTCCTTTGTTCACACTCTACCTGTGGATGCACAAGGAAGACGTATGAGCACACAGTGAGATGGTGGTCACCTACAAGCCAAGAGAAGAGGCCTCAGAACGAAATTTGATCTTGGATTCCCTAGCTTCCAGAACTGTGATAAATAGATTTCTGTTATTTAAGCCACCCAGGCTATAGTATATGGTTATAGAAGCCCAAGCAGATTAATACAGTGAGTATGCAACATCATCAATCTTGACATCCAAACAAAATTTTGGGTGGAACATCTGCCCTATCTTCATCAGGTGATGAAAACAATTGACAAGGTGAGCAGGTTATCTAGATAATGATCACCACAACAAAGGGTTCTCTTCTCTTTCTTGTCTTGCTAACTGACTGCAGCATGCTGGGGAACATGGACTCTGAGGTTCTGTCTGCTGACTCATGTTCTTTGAGCTGTACTGTTGCCTGCTGGAGTTTATAATTTGTGTTGGTATTACTTATATGTTAAGTATTACCAAGCCTCTATTACAGATTTAACTGACCAAATGGAAGCTTCTGTAATTGGTATTTAGGGGCAGGAAAATGGAATTTTGGCCCTCCTGAATGTGCCTCAGATTGAATTGTATGTCTTGATTCCAGCCTAAGATATGACTGATGCTAGGCTCAAAGGGAACAACTCTTGCCCTGTGACCATTGGTTACGGTCTCAATCAGGCATTGGCCCCTATTCTATAGGGTGCTCAAGGGAAAGACTGAGAACCTACACCATAGATAGGCCGTTCAGGTGGTTACTAGTCTGGAGGAAATATAGTCACCATATGGCATGCTAAGGTTCACACCTCTAAAACTAGATGGCTCCCTAGGACACTACAAATGTCTTTGACGATCCTAATGCTCAGACTCATAAGGAAAATGCCCATGGCACCCTCATGGCACAGCAAAGGGATTAAGGGATTAATTCAAACTTGATTTAAGCCCAGGATCCATAAACTCAGTAAAGCCACTATTGCCATAGAGAAGGCTCCTAACCGTGAAACACTAATTTGAGTCTCTTCAGAGGAAGAAACAAATATTAGCAAGCTAGAGTAGAATTATCCTCAGAAGTTTATCCAGTAACCACAATACAAAATCAATCTCTAAGCAGATTAATAAACAAATAAATACCTGAGTATATACTAGGAGAAAAAACATACCTCTTTAAAAATGGTCAAAATTTCACTCAATTGGAAATCCAAACATATACTAAAATCATTTACACAACAAAAAGATAAATGGGCACTGATTGGCTTCTGCATCTCAAAACATAGGTTCTGAATTTTACTTTAACATCTGCTGAAATGTACCATTGACAAATCTTCATTGCCTTCATGGACACTGGGTCTCAGATTACAGTTTTACCTGGGAATTTCACTACATTTAAACAAGATGTCTCCTATACTCTTAGGGAAGTTACCAAACATAAAATAGAGAACAAAGAGGAATGCCTCACATTAACCTTTGCCTAAATTCTTCATATTTATGGAGCCCATTGCCCTAAAAATGAGCACGGGTCCTCTGACTCAATGAGTAATACATTAAAATAAAATTTTGGACATTTAAAATTGGTTCCATAAAGTAGGATTCCATAACCTTCCCTCCTGCTTAATATAGTTAATATGGCCTGTGCTAAGCAGAATAATAATCCCCCAAAGATGTCTATGTCTTAACCCAGACCCTGTGAATATATTGTGTTATATAGCCAGAGAGAATTAAGGTAGCAAATCAGTTGATGTTTACATAGGGAGATGATCCTGGATTATCTGTGTAGGTCAATATAATCATAGGTGTCCTTAAATGTGGAAGAGGGTTTAGAAGGGGAGGTCAGGTCAATGTGATGTAAGAACCTGACCCACATTTGCTGGCTTTGAAGACTGAGGAGAAAGGCCATGAGCTAAGGAATGTGGAAAGCTTCTGGAACCTGGAAAGAGCAAGGAAAAAGATTCTTCCCTAGAGTCTTCAGAAAGGGTTAGAGTTCTCTTAGCACCCTGGTTTTAGTCTACTGATGCCCATTTTGTATTTCAGAACTGTGAAACTATAAGAAATTTGTGTTGTTTTAAGCTGCTAAATTTGTGGTCCTTTGTTTCAGCAGCCATAGAATACCAATACACAGCTCAAAATAAATTAAAACAGGGCTTTCAAGAATTCAATTAAGACCTATTTAGAAAAGGGACGATCCTCACTGCTTCTCCATTTAACAGCCTCTTTTGGCTTTCTCTTAAACCTGAAAAGAATGAGGGGAGCCTCATAATGGATTACCATAACTTTAGTGCCATGGCCCCATCCACCAAGTTTCCCATATCCACTATTATTGAAATTAATGATTCTATCCAATCATTAATTGGTAATTATTTTGCTATTATAGATTTGGCTCATACGTTGTTTCCACGCTTATTTCAGTGATTCTCAGGTATAGTTTGCCTTCACTAAGCTACTCATGAGGAATCTCAGTACTTTGCCATTGTACTCAATCGTCGCAGGCAAGATCTTAACCTTATTCAACATTCTCCAGGAAAACATGTATGGCATTATATTCATGCCGTCCTCCCCAAGAAGATTCATTTGACATGCTCACTCAAGACAGACAAATACAAATGATCTCACAAAAACAGATGGTATTTTGTTCCACCCAGTATATAAGGTGTTATGATCTCAACTAAATTTATGGGCATCATTTGATCAGTCAAAGGCCACTACATATTTGAAAATGTCAGGAAACTGTTATTGACCCTTTACGGCATCCACAACATTAAAATAAACCCAATATTTGGGAGGGGAGCTTTTTGGGTTCTGGAGGTAACATATTCCTCATTTCCAAATTTTATTTATGTTTATTCTGTTGCTCACAAATCAGCCCACTTTGAATAGAGCTCCCTTAAAAAAACAAAAGAAAGAAAAAGGATCTAGATACTGTCCAGATTACAATACAGTAGGTACTGTCCAGATTACAATACAGTAGGCACTCAATTGCAATACAGTAAGTACTTCTATTAGTAGTCACCAAAGACTTCTTCACTATAAAAGTTGTAGTAAACTCCTTTATTTACTGTAGTCTCCAGACTTCTTATGATGGCTGGAAGTTATCCATGGTTCTGATGAATAAAACTACCCTCCTTGACCCCACACTACACATCAGAGAGTTAAAATTGCTGGCCACTACTGAGATCTTCTGAAGATTGAGACTCTTAGACCCTGAGCTCATGACCATCAGTTCCCAGGTGACCATTATGGATGCCTCAAACCATGGAAGCAGCATTCTACAAGCTTGGCATGGCCACCAAAACAATCCTGCTAAAATATAAATGTTACCTATAGTATAGAGCCAAATCTGGGTTTTCTGGTGTATCCCACCTTCAGGAGGAGATGACTTCCCCTGACCTCAGTCCTTTGCCAGATACCGTGCTGTTGAATAATATTATCCCTGCCAAGAAACCTTGACCAACTGAGGGGCCCCTTGAAATCAACTGAGTGAATAGCAAAGGGAGTTCATACACTATAGAGATGACAGTGTCCCTAATGAAGCTCCCTAGAAGGCTCCTGATTTTCATCCCTTAAAAAAGATGTCCTTGGGGGCTTCCCTGGTGGCGCAGTGGTTGAGAATCTGCCTGCCAATGCAGGGCATACGGGTTCGCAGGGCACACGGGTTCGAGTCCTGGTCTGGGAAGACCCCACATGCCGCGGAGCAACTGGGCCCGTGAGCCACAATTACTGAGCCTGCGCGTCAGGAGCCTGTGCTCCGCAACAAGAGAGGCCGCGATAGTGAGAGGCCCGCGCACCGCGATGAAGAGTGGCCCCCACTTGCCACAACTAGAGAAAGCCCTCGCACGGAAACGAAGACCCAACACAGCCATAAATAAATAAATAAAGCAAACTGTCAACAAGTAAAAATAAATAAACACTATTATATTAAAAAAAAAAAAAAGATGTCCTTAATAAAGGATGCTAACCAAGGGTTAGCACAAGTGACCAAACTTCTGGAAGTCATCTTAGAACTAGATACTCTGCACATTTGCACATTTTTACAGACTCTTGAACAGTCGAAAATGATTTGTCAATCTGTTCTGGACAATGGCAGCGACAAAACAATTCCTTATCCAAATTTGCTCCCTGTGAAGTGAAGAACTGTGGGGATTTCTTGTCTTACAGACAAACAAAATATAAGTTAATGTCGCACATCTCCCTGCATACACTAAAACCCAAATACAAGACCTCATCAGGACACTTAGGTCCTTTAAAATTCAAATATTAAGGTCTTGTTAGCCTTCCTGGGTACCAAATGCAATGGAAATTTGAAATAAATTCCCCTTAAGTTCACGCTTCGTCCCTCCAAAGTTGACAGGTTCCAGGAATTTCCCATCTTCAAGGAAATTCAAGGCATGATTTTAATGTGGCAGTCTCCTAGCAGCAATAATTTTAATGAAAAGCAGACAATCAAGCTTGAGTGATTGTGTGAACTGATCACCTTTCTGATAGCCTGCCTTGAGAGCCAGCAGGCATTTTACCTGCAAAGTAGTCATTCTAATTTCCTGCTTTCATTTTGGAAACCATACTTTATAGGATAAGACTCTTCTTTAGTGATTGAACATGATAAAATAGGCTAGTGGTAATAGACTTAGATACAAAATTTTAGTATCTTTTAAAGAATTTTAGGTGATGAATTCTATTAAGTAATATGGTATCACTACAGGATTGACTTTTCTTGTATGACCTTTAAATACAACTTAGACAAGCAAGGCAGTCTGGAATTTGTGTTGTTTATTAACAAGTTTCTCTTATATATATAGGCATCTATGTAGAAAAGAGAAAATATAATCATCATTGTTGTATTGTGTCTGTAATAAAAAATAAATATATTAAAAATATAATGCTGATTTATTATTAAGCCCATATTGAATCATCCTTGATTTCTTTAGTCTAAACTGAATTAACTTCCAGAGTTTCATATTTTTTTATGCTTGCAATCAAGGTATGTATACGATGTACTAGCCTATTTTTCTTTAAATTTACTATATTAAAAAATATTTCTCACTTATTAGTTTTCAAAATTGCATATGAATTGCTGTGTAATGTATTATTTCTAGAGCTGGTTACTATTGTTTTAATAATATGGCTCATAGAAATGACAGATGTGACATACTACTAGCATCATAGGGGTTCATTATGGCTGCAATTTTTAGGGCAGAAGATAAGTTATAGAGGTAAACGTGGTATGAATCTTGGTGAAAATAACCTCACAATTTGTACTGATACAGTTTCATAATTAGAGTATTTTTCTAACCACTTCCCTGCCTGTGAGTATGAGAATGTACCATAATTCCTCTCGTGGAGCTTGACTTCCAAAATTTTACTCTTTTAAAGTCTGCTGTTTAAATAGATAAAATCTGCATAGTTTAGAACCATTTTTTGGGTTTAACTTAGAGTAGATTCCTATGTGTTAAAATGATGGGTCAAAAATGGACAGCTTTGTTTGCCTTTTTTCTTTATATTTTTGAGCTATATTGTTGTCTAGAAATACTACACCAACTACACTGCTTTGCTCTAGTTTACTGCATGAATCAACATCACATAGCTGTCTGGAAGGATAGGTATTAGCATTGGTTTTATTTTTCTAACTCAGTAGGCAAAACTGGCACCCTGAGGGAGTTTATATTTCTTTAATCACTGTTGCTTTCAGGAGCAGAGCACATGATTTAGGCCTAAGCCAAATAAATCATCACATACCTTATATTCAGAGCTTGGTTAAGAGATCGGCATCAACTGGATCTAACAGCATATGTTCCTGTACTATTATCTGGAAATGCTAGAATACAGGTACTTGTTATTTGTCATGAGTGACTTTGGCTAAATGTAGCCTGTGGAGCTGCTATCAGTCATCTGAAGATGAAAAAGAGGGAGCCAGTCTGGGACTGAGGTCAACATGAATTGAGAAGTGATAAAAAAAATTGACAAGATCTTCTATGTCCATTCGGGCCTAAACAAAACAAACAAACAATATCACTTAACGTGAAATTAATTCCTTTGTGTGTTTGCACCATTTTTATTCGTTTATATATTTGCTCTGTATCTAAATTTACAAACAATATGAGCAGAATCATTACTATACTTTTTGTTGTGAACTTGGCTAATTTGGGGTTTTATTTTATAATTTTTAACATTTTAAACCTTAGAGCTGAGTAGAGTTGAGTGTGAATTAAATAGCAGAATTGAAGTATTTGGGATACAGGCTTTTGAAGGCAAGAATCTAAGGAGCTGCCTTGGCTAAATAATTGTTTTCTTTTTTCCCCAGCTTTAGCACTTTTGTAATCATGTCATATCTGATTTCCCTATAAAAGGGGTTGACCCTGGTAGCAGTTCTATTTCTCTTTAGTTGGGGCTGATTAAACTTTCCCATCCATGAATAAATAGGCTTACATATGTTGCTACCTGTTTTCTTATGTAAGGTTTATTTATGTTGGTGCTGAAGTGTATAGAACAAACTTCTCTGATTCTTTCCTTGTGCTAATTGTGATACTGTCAATCAAAATACCCAAAAATTATGACATAGAATATATAATCAATAGGGATTCTGAAAGTGGTATATTGAAAATGTCCTCTTCCCCACTCTTAAAAATGATTGTACTTGTTTTGTAGTCATTAGGGCTGTCATTAGAAGAAAATAAAACTGATGTAGGGATGTGGGGGGAATTGGAAAAGATACTGAGATTTAAAAAGTGCCTCCTCTCTATAAATTGGGTAAAATTTTATTTCTTTGATTTTTTTTTTTATTTATAACTTTTTTCACACTGTGCCAACAGGAATCATGATAACTCTAAAATTTTCTGTTTCAGATTGAGGTTAGTAACCAGACTCCCACTTCAGCCTTCTGACTTTATGTAGCATTTATTCCACTTGGCTTGAAGCGTGACAGGACTTTCTCTTAAAAACTGGAATTACTATACCTTTTTTTTAATGTTGATTATGTACCAAAAGCTTTTTTTTTGGTCTCCAGGACTTACAGTCCATCTAGACTAGTGATTTTTAACTTTTCTCTCCTCAGTAATCCTTTTGAAAATCAGTTAAAAGCAGTAGCATTGCAAAGGCACTTCAAGTGGAAGGCTTTAGTCACCGAATACTTGCTGTCCACATATTCCCATAGCCATTTCAGTTAAATATTCAATCTAATTAAATACAGTTTCCCCCATTTATATAGGAATTTTGGAGCTGTCATTGAATGTAAGTATAGAGACTTTCCTGTAAAATATATGTTCTCATTGATTTTTACATTTAATTACATGATTTTCATAAACCCTCTGCCACTTATCCACTAATCGCAAGACTAAGAAGGTCAGATCTTTACATAGATAAGAAAACTGAAGACCAGCGGTGTGAAGTGACTTAACTAAAATCACACAGAGGCATAGAGGCTAATGGAAAATCTAGAATTATTCCTGCAACTCTTCAATCTCATTCCATTTTTCCTTCAGAGACTTAGTTATGATTTAACCTTTGGATATGCTTATAGATTGCATAAATATAATCCAATCTCTAAATACCTATTAACATACTATAAAAAGTTTATATAATCTATTATAGGATATGAAAATAAGTATACATTCTCCAAAGAATTATTTGTCATGATTAGAAATAATTATAGAAATTATTATTTCTAAAAATAGAAATATTTTCTATAAGTAGAAAATTTCTGAATATTTCTTTTTTGTTGTGCTCTGCTTAAATTATTTTTAATAAAATAATGTGTATTTTTAGTTCCCCTAGCTTTTTTTCTTAACTTGAGATAAATCTTTGTAAATCCTAATAGATGTAGTTCACAAAATATCATAGTGCGATGTTATTTTCTCGGTGGGTAAAATTTGCAGTTAATTTATAAGACATTATTCCCAATTTTCCCCAGCATTAATTAATACAAGTGCCTTACATATGTTTTCCTATACTTTTAAAAATTAATAAACTTTATATTTCAGAGTAGTTTTAGGTTCACAGCAAAATTGAGCAGAAATTACAAAGAGTTCCGTATACCCCCATCCCTACACTATCAGCATCCTGCACCACAGTATGTTTCCTACATTTTTTTTTTTTTTTTGTGGTATGTGGGCCTCTCTCTGTTGTGGCCTCTCCCATTGCGGAGCACAGGCTCCAGACGTGCAGGCTCAGCGGCCATGGCTCACGGGCCCAGCTGCTCCGCGGCATGTGGGATCCTCCCGGACTGGGGCATGAACCCGTGTCCCCTGCATCTGCAGGTGGACTCTCAACCACTGCACCACCAGGGAAGCCCCTGTTTCCTACATTTTTGAAATGGAAAAACACAGTATTAAAATACTCGGGGAAAATATAGATTTTTATTCATAAATTTGTGAAAGGAAATTCCTACTCAGAACAGTAGTTCAGGGCCTTCCCTGGAGGCGCAGTGGTTAAGAATCCACCTGCCAATGCAGGGGACATGGGTTCGAGCCCTGGTCTGGGAAGATCCCACATGCCGCAGAGCAACTAAGCCCATGCACCACAACTACTGAGCCTGTGCTCTAGAGCCCATGAGCCACAACTACTGAGCCTGCGTGCCACAACTACCAAAGCCCGCACACCTAGAGCTTGTGCTCCACAACAAGAGAAGCCATCACAATGAGAAGCCCGTGCACCACAGCAAAGAGTAGACCCTGCTTGCCGCAACTAGAGAAAGCCTGTTAGCAGCAACGAAGACCCAATGCAGTCAATAATTAATTAATTAATTAATTTTTTTAAAAAAGAATACTAGTTCACACTTTCAAAGCAAATTTTACCAAGAAATTATCACACAGCACTAAGCAGTTTCAACAAATTTATAAAGCATTTGAAAGAGATAGTCATGGGGAAAGGAGATGAATAATTTTTAGAGGAAACAATTTTGAGTCTTTAGGGACACAATCGGCATTTGTTTGTCTTGTGTTGAGAACGTCCATAAATTTACTAATTATACTACATTCCTATGTACTGACATTGTGCCTTTGCTTTGTCTTTTTTTTTAAACTACAGAAAGGATATTTTAAATTGCAGTTATATTACCATGTTTATCATAAAGTGGTGTTTTATGGTTAAATATAAAAAGAACCTTGTGCCTTTCTGACTTGTCACCTTCAGTAGGGACAAAAATCATGGACAGTGAATGTCACCAACACTACCTTAACAAACTAAGATGGTTCTACAATGTTGCATGTTCATTTCTTCAATTCTCTGCCTCCTTGGAGCCAACCTATGTCCTAGCTTTGCAGCCACAGAATATATACCCAACATTTCATAGTCTTTCTTTAGCAATAACAACAACTGATGTTAATGTATCTTCTGAAAATGGATGGATTTCAAATGGAAGAATTGAGGTAGAGTGTTTCCTTCAGTCCTCCAAAGAAACTTTCATCTAGTGTCTTCCTAAACATCTTCTCACATATGAAATTTGATTCCAGTCTAGGAGAATGAAGAAACTGTTGTGTCCCAGATTACTCCCAAATTATCATTTCATTGAATTGCAGAGTGTTTCAAATAAGCAACTAACTCATATTGAGAACTGGTAAAAATGGAAAATCAGGAGTTGGGAATATAAATTCTGTTGCGGTTTTAGGGGCTAATGAGTGATGCTTCAGTTGCCCTTTCAAGTTTGAAATCCATTGAAAATTTCTAAATTGGATACATAAGTAGCATTATATTATCTTTATTCTGATAGAGTTGATACTGGAGAATATGACTGAAAGGTGAACTAAGTTTTGTAAAGTAGTCAAAGGCAGATATGGAAATACAGTGCTGGAAATTTTGTTCTAAAATAATTCCATAACAAAGAAAAGACTAGAGACTGTTTGCTGAGAAAGAAAGACAATCCCACTAGAAAAACTGAGGAAGCCCGAAATTACCAGTTCCTTCCATCAAACACAAAAGTCCTGGCCTAAAATGATTCACCACATATATTTGATGGTCATTATTGTGTAATTTCAATCTCAGTGGTAAAGGAGGGTTTACAATGGGCTTAAGAAGAAAAAATACATAGAATTTACACTGCTTTTATAGCTATAAGGAAAAAAGTTGAGAAAGAGGAGATAACATCAATGTCTGATATCTATGTGAATAACTCTCAAGTGTTTTCTACAGCACAGAACTCTCCCAGAATCACAGACCCATAAATCTCTCTAGTTGAAAACTTCAGTCATACTGCCAATAGTTATATACAACAGACTGAAAAATCAAGTTTTTAATTTTTTAATTTATTTATTGAAGTATAGTTGATTTACAGTGTTAATTTCTGCTGTACAGCAAAGTGATGCAGCTATATATATATATATATATAATATGTATAATGATGTAGTTATAGAATGCTATAGTTACATATATGTATATATATTCTTTTTCATATTCTTTTCCATTATGGTTTATCACAGGATTTTGAATATAGTTCCCTGTGCTATACAGTAGGACCTTGTTGTTTATCCTTTCTATGCATACTAGTTTGCATCTGCTGATCCCAAACTCCCAACCTGTCCCTTCCCCACCACTCCTACCCCTTGGCAACCACAAGTGCGTTCTCTATATCTGTGAGTCTGTTTCTGTTTCATAGATAAATTCATTTGTGTCATATTTTAGATTTCACAAATAAGTGACGTTATATGATATTTGCCTTTCTCTGACTTACTTCATTTTGTATAATAATCTCTAGATCTATCCGTGTTGCTGCAAATGACATTATTTCATTCTTTTTTATGGCTGAGTAGTATTCCATTATATATATGTAGGATATCTTCTTTATCCATTCATCTGTTGATGCACATTTAGGACATTTAATTTTTTATTGAAGTATAATTTACATTCATAAATGCAAATATCTTAAGAGTACAGTTTGATGAGTTTTGACAAATATGTATACCCATGTAACCAACACACTAGTCAAGATTTAGAATAGTTTTCTATCTTAAGACCCTTTCCAGAAACTGCCTAACCCAATAGAGGCGTCTGATTCCTGTCAATTGTTTAGATTAATTACCTGTTCTAGAACTTCATATCAATGAAACCACACAGTATGTGATCTTTTATTTCTGTCTTCTTTCACACAACAAAATGTTTGGAGATTTACCCATGTTATTGGATATAACAGTGGTTAATGCTTACTTGTTGCTTATTAATATGTCATCACATAAATAACTTTTTTCCTCTGGAGATAAGCACTTAGGTTTTTCCAGTGTTTGTCTATTACAAATAAAGCTGCTATGGATGTTGCTGTAAAAATATTTTTTGTGGATAGATGTTTTCATTTATGTTTGGTAAATAGCAATAAGTAGAATGACTTGGTCATAGGAAAGATATACTTCAATTTAGAAGAAATCTCCAAAATCTTTTTCAAAGTGGTTGTAACATTTTAAATTCCCACCAGCCATATATATGACAGTTTCAGTTGCTCCACATCATTACCAACACTTAATATCAGCCTTATTTAATTGTAATCAGTCTAATGAGTGTGCTGGTGTTGTATTATGGCTTAAATTGCATTTCTCTAATATCTAAGGATGTTGAGCATCATTTCACGTGCCATTTGTATAGCTTTATTTGTGTGTGTGTGTGAAGTTCTGCACAAATCTTTTGCCCGCTTTGTTTTGGGTAATTTTGTGTTTCTAATGTTGTGTTGCAGGAAAGGTTACTGAATATAATTAAAAATTGAAGAAAAGTAACATCTTAAAATGATTGAGTTTTGAGTTCATGTACACAGTTTATCTCTCCATTTATTTAAGTATACTTTGATCTCTTATCAAATAATATATAGTGTTAGTGTAGCTGTCTTGTATCTTTGTGTTGAATTTATTCCTAAATATAAATTTTTAAATTTTCTTGTAAGTGGCATTTTAAACATTTTATTCTGAAATAATTATAGATTTGCAGGAAGTTGCCAAATTGGAACAGAGAGGTCCCCAGTATTCTTTACCCAGTTATCCCCATTGTTTACAACTTATATAAATACAGTGCAATATGAAAATCAGAAAATTGACATTGGTAAACGTGCGTGTATTGTTCTGTGCTATTTTATCACATGTGGATTTATGTGACCACCATCACAAACAAAATACACAATTATATCATCACAACAATCTCCATCTTGTCACCCCTTCATATGCACATCCATTCCATTTTCCCACCACCTCCTCAGGCTTCTACTTTCTCCATGCTTTCAGATTTTGGCCATTTTTATCTTAGACAGACCCCAGTAGGATAAATAGGTATGAGAGAAAAAAAAAAAAAGAATTTCTCCAAAGTTTTTTTCAGGTTTCCAAGTTATGCCATAAATTCATCTTATGATCATTTCTAAGTGTCTGAAGTTTCATTTGTATATTTGATTATTTTTTCCATTTCTTTCTAAATTATTTTTACAGAGTTTGAAATCAGTTGGTAGGGAGCAAATCCAGGTTCTTCCCTAGCTATGAGATCTGGAGCAAATAGCTTAAACTTTCCTTACATCAGTTCCCTCATGTAAAATGTTTATCAAAATATTACTTCTCTCATGTTTATGAAGATTAAGGGGGTTTATCCATGTTAAGCACTTATAAAATATGTTTATCACATAATTATCATTCAATCAGAATAACCATTTTCACTAATACTTTTATTATTTTAGCTATTATTTCATTGTAGAGGTGTGACTAACATAGAGGTTTAACAATTTAAATATGACATAAAATAATGTTTATTGTATATTGCATGATATTATATATTGCATGTTTATTATATATTGCATGACATAAAATAATGTTTATTATATACTGCACAATTTTAAAGGAATAAATATGAATCTATTCATAATGTTTTTAATCATTAAATATTTAGCTAGGGTCTACTATGTAAAATGCACTGGAAATTCTGTAGTAATGCCTACAAATGGTTGAGCATAACCTATAAACTTCCTGAATATCGATATCCCCCATACTTCTAAATAGAAGGTAATAAATTCTGTAAGTCTGAGACACAGGATCTATCTCATTTATAAAAAAGACCATTTCAGCTTTGCAGATATTGTAAAGATCGGAAATGAGAATTAGAAAACTTGGCATAGAATCCATGCCTCAGGCTATACTCCTCAAGTCATTTCAATTCTTTGGACTTTCCTCAACTGAAATAAGGCTTCTGTCCACATACATCCCTTTCTTCAAGTCTAAGACCTCACAACTAAGTTGTTTCCATGCTGGGTAAAGTTGTTTTTACTCTATGTCCCAGAGGTTACTTGATCAAGAGCCGAATATCACTAAGGAGAGTTCATCTAAGTGGAATAAAAACTACCCAAGTTAAAGTTAATGAATACATTAGTATTCTTGATGCCTCTATTTTTGTCTCACTCATGAAGGGCGAACAATGCCTTGATCAATTGTGTTTCTTAAATGACATCTTTCATCTGCATAATAATTATTTGCTTCCCTAAGCTGCTTCTCATCAACCAAAAGTTTACTTTGGAAATGGAATTTTCTCAAAGAGTGGAATTTGTTAAATCCTTAACAGAGAGGTAGAAAATCCTGTGTAAACTAGCCAAGGCCCAAGAGAAAGGCCATGTTCGTGCAGGCGCATAATTGATTTTGGTTAATGATGATGTACACTTCATGAGTACTCGCACCAGTTAGGGAGAAAAGCAACTTGCCTATGCTTAAAATAAGCAGAATGGTCAAGAAAGCAAGGAATTCCAGGAAAGATACCTTAATAGTGCAAACCACCCATTTTATGTTACAGGAGAGATGTGAATCAGCTTTTCCATTTTACTCACTTGAAATTAGCCTTGAAAAATCCCAGGATTTTAAGAGTGCTGAAAATCTGGAAATGCTGGGAAACACCTGACTAAAAATTCACAGCCAGGTGAATCACAAGTGCAAGGTGATTTTTTTTCATAATCTGAGTTATATATAGGTAGAGATGTCCATGTTCTACTACGGAGCTGCACAAAGCTATTAGTTCCTCTGCCAAATGGCATTTATTCCAAAAGGTATGTAAACCACATGTTAGATTTGGAAGTCGATTAAAATGATTATATTGACTAGAATTTCTGCTCCTGGTTCCATCAAAAATGGCTTCCAATACAAACTGGCATTCAGTTTGGATGACTTTTTCTAAGGGCTATTGACAAAGAGCAGAGAAAAAAATTAAAGGCTAAAGGTGATTAATATAAAGTAGATTGAGAAATCCAACGGGCTTCTTGGCCGCATATAAATAAGTAGAGGACAGAAAGAGAATGAGACTCTGAACTAGAATTTATTACAAGTGAAGAGATCTCTAGAAAAAGTTGCATTGTCAACCCTGGCAGTTCTTCTGTTTCAAGATAAGGAAGCGGATTAAAATAGGGTGGATACTTGAAACCTAGAATGAGGTGTCTGAATGGATGAGCTTGAAAATTATATCTATTTCCTGTGGATCTTCTGAAATTATAAAAGTTGCCTGCTCCTCCTTATTAAAGCTAAAGCATCCTGCTTACTTGAAGATAAAGCAAAAGCTTAAGAGTCACAGAACAGCACCTTTCATTCAGGATTTACCTCTGTCTTTCCTCTAGATCAACAGACTTACAGCTAGTGTCAAGTCATATTATAACTCAGCAGAGGAAGTATTGGGCCTGCTAAGCAAAGAAAAGCATTATATATCCAAATGCTACAGAAGGTAGCCAATATGAATTGGCAGGTCATGGGATGTCTGGACAATCTACAGAATATCACATCGATCTTGTATGGCAATAACCTCATGTTAATGAGACTGCATGAGCAACAAGTAGGAGATATATCTAAGGCCACGGTAAGACGGCCTGCTCAGAAGGTATGGACAAATGCTGCAAAGTTTAAGGAACCACCTCATCTCCTCAATGGATTTCAGGTTTCCTGTGGTCTGAAGCATACTGAAATAGTCCA
Organism: Stenella coeruleoalba; assembly: GCF_951394435.1. Classification (NCBI taxonomy): domain Eukaryota; kingdom Metazoa; phylum Chordata; class Mammalia; order Artiodactyla; family Delphinidae; genus Stenella; species Stenella coeruleoalba. Next base: position 20,618,690 of record NC_137154.1, read on the forward strand.
TGCAAAGTAAAAGACAAATTATTCTACTGCAATTTGCATCTCACCACTAAGAAGGAAGCACTGTGCCTGGTCGGCCTCTCTGGGTTCTGGAAGTAGCATATTCCAAAGTGGTAATGTGCTCTACCCATTTACCAAGTTACAAGGAAGCCTATCAGCTTTGATTTGGACCAAATCAGAAAAATGCTCTTCAGTAGATCCAGCCTTACATAAGTAAATCCTTGCATCATCACACAATTATTAAGATAGGTGTTATTATATCTCTGTTACATATGAGAAATTGAAGTACAGTGATGCTTAGGAACCAGTCTATGACACATTGATATATATTAGAATCAGAATTTAAACCTGTGACCTTTCTAATGGGAAATAAAAAGAGTCACATAAACTCTACATTGCCAGGAGTGTAAGGTATAATTGTACCAAGTCCATGGAGAAATAGAATTTCAGTTGGGACTTGAATAAGCTGAGTAATGAGGAGGATACCACAGAATATGCTAGAACACAGGTCAATCCAACCCACTGCCTATTTTTGCAAATAAAATTTTATTGAAGCACAATGACATTCATTTATTTACATGATGTATATGGCTGCTTTCATGCTGCAATGACAGAGTTGAATAGTTGTGATCAATACTTACTGGCCAACAAAGACCAAAGCCTTTGCTATCTGTCTTTTTACAGTAAAAGTTTGCTGACCTCTGTTTTAGATACAGTCTTGGGATGGTGATGGAAGAGTAGATTAAGAGAAAATTCTGAATATTGTTAGCTCTTTTTGTTCACAGTTATTTTCACATACCTAGCCCAATGCTTAACACTTAGTACATATTAAAAATACTTGTTGAAACAATGCTGAGTAAAAGATAATAGAGCTCTGTAGAGGGTTTTGGATATAGTAAGAGTTTAATGAAAATTATTGAAGGATAATTATTCTGACAGTATTTTCCCACATAAATTAGAGGGAAGTGATTTTAAAAATGTGAAATATTTGAAAAATCTTACAATAGTTCAGGTAAAGAGTCACACTAGTTAGTTTGGTATCAGCACGAAATTTTTAAAAAAGGGAATTGATGAAAACAATATTCTGGGAAAGAAAAAAGAAAGGTCACTTCTAGTTGATGGAAAGTGGATAATATATTTCTGCACTCTACCTCTAAAGATTTTTAATAAATACTGTGTTTTTTAGATGTTATGACTCTTGTTAGGATTTTATAGAAACTGGCTGCTAGTGGAGATTCCTGTTGTCTTTCTGTCTATGGGGTGTTGCCTTAAGAAGCCATTTAGTTCAGAAACCCGTACTAGCATCAATGCAAATTTTTCTTTCATTGATGACATATAAGTTGTATTTCCTTCTAGCTGGTTTAGTCAGAGACTTCACTGATTCAGTTGTCTTTTTGTTTTCAACCCTCCAAATACTCTTTTTCTTTCTGTTTGTTCAACAACTTCTATTATTTTTCTAAGATGATCCCCCTGAACTTAGACTTGATTGAAATCCTCTGTGTCTGAAACCAGGTCTCGCTGAGGATTCATACACAGTTCATTTTGCTTAAAGAGAAAGTAAAAATAACAGTCAAATAGCAGACAAAAAATCTTAGTATTGAATGTGTGACTTGCTGTCTATCTTCTTTCTAAATCATCTCTCTCCAGGAAAGATAGTAACCCCTAAACAAAATAATAAAAAGCCTCCAATTCTTTGGAGGATTAAGTAGACAGTTAAAATTTTCCTTAACATGTGCTTTTCTGTAGATGGATTGCACGTAGATATTTGCCATAGCAAATAATTTTTATGATTATTTGAATGTTTTTTAAGGGAAAAATAGTCTTATTTTTTCACATTATTCATAGGATATTTAATCTCCAACCTACACATACCATCTGAATGATTTTATTCCAAGGTTATCAATTCGTTTATCAAATATTTATTGAGTATAAAAGTCATGCAATACGTGAGCTGTAACATGTGATCTCTTTTTAAGTTTTAAATCCAAGAAGAAATATTAAGGAACAATTGAACAATTTTTAGGTTTGTTAGGTAGGTAAACTGGCCAAGAACAAGGATCTTGATGAATTGTGAAGCATTGTGAGAAAAGCTGAACAAGGATCACAGAGGAACCAGGGGAGAGATAATCATGGTCCTAAAGGTCTCACTGGGGTTGATCATTGGAGAACTTGGGCACAAGAACTGGAATGATAGGAAAGCCATGTTCAAAAATAACAATTTAAATTGAAATATCAGAATTGTCTGATGATAACAAAATTAAGGCTGTGGCTAACATAGTCAGTGTCCAAGGTGATGTGGATATAATAGTCAATGGAGGATCCTCCAGGACCTCATCCTCCCATGAAATATTAAGTAAACAACTACAGACTGATGAAAATAACTACGTGGGAGCTCTGGAAACCAGTCAAGGATCTGCAGCAACCAAGCAAATGTCCAATAAAGAAAAATTCACACTTAAAACGATAGAAAATTTTGTGGGTTTTTGGTCACTCTTGTCCCACTCCTTCCTTGGCACGGTGCAGTGAGGTCAGGAGGAAACAGCCAATTTTCCTAAAGTTCCGACCATCCCTCTGAGAAAGAATGGAACTTATTTGCAGTGTTCCGACCAGTCTGTGCACTACCCAGGGGAATGGTTCCTATATAGCCTAACTCTGAGCTCACACTGTAATGGCAGTGTGGTTTGAATCTGAGGTTGGGAGCTGCAGAAGACAGGGACATTCAAGGCTCATGAAAACTTAAGACTCACCCTGATGCCTGGGGGTAAGAGATCACAGGAAGAGAAATACAATAGAACATCTAAGACCTGAGAAGAAACTGAGGGGAGATACTTAGGGAAATTAAGACATTTAAATGTAGCCACATACAAAAAAAGAATTGGAAACACACACACACACACACACACACACACACACACACACACACACTTGCTATCACAAGACTGAACCTTGAAACATTATGCTAAATGAAATGTCAGTTATAAAAGGACAAATACTGTATCATTCCACTTCTATGAGGTACATAGGATAGTCAAATTCATAAAGACATAGTAGAATGGTGGGTGCTAGGGACTTTGGACTGGGGGAAATAGAGAGTTATTGTTTAATGAGAACAGAGTTTCAGTTTATGTATATGAAACCATTATGGAGATGAATGGTGATAATGGCTGCACAACGATGTGAATGTACTTAATGACACTTAAAAATGATTAGCATAGTAAATTTTGTATTATGTAATTTTTTACCACAATTTAAAAAACATTGCATCAAAACAAGTTGATGGAAAAGAGCATATTATGTGACAGAGTTTAGACTCTTGGTGTTTTACCTCTGTGGATGTGCAGGTCACTGGGAATGAAGACAAATGGGAAAAAAGAAGAATATAAGTGGGCCAAATGGTCTTGAGTAAAAAAAGACACTGTGACCAGGAGGCTAGTAACTGTCAACAGTGAGGAGAAGATGCTGTGATTCTCAAATGAGCAACATGGAAGAATAGTAATGGTCTGGAACTGGCAGCGGGGCTGAAAGAGGGTACCAGTTCTAACGCCTGAACCTAAGATTACACAACATGGAAAAGAAAGAGAAGTTGCTTTTGGGAGGACTGTAGGGTATATCACTTGGGAATTGTGTTCATTTAATAGTGCAGAAATTCCAAGTTACAGTGACATAAACAAAATAAAGATGCTGACTTCCTCTTTCACCTAACATAAAAAGGAGTAGGCGTTCGAGTGCATGAATGATTATCACAGAATCAGGCTCTCTAATTTTCTCACCTGCCTTCATTAGAGTTGGATTTCATCTCCAGTATGCCCAGACATTAATAAAAAGGCACTACAGCCATGACAATCGTATTCTCAGCAAGATGAAGAAGGAAAAGCAGAAACACTCAGACATGCTTCCCAGATGAGTCACTATTCTTCACAAGTTTCAGGGAAGTCCAGCCAATTAATCACTGCTAGTTTCCTTTCATGGGTAATCTCTAAGCACAAGGAACCATTGGAAATACAGTCTTTAGCTGAGCACATTGCTGGCCCAGATAACATATGGCTTCTGTTAGTAAAGATGACAAAGATAATGGACACTGAGTAAGCTAGAGAATTCTCTGTCACCTGTGGAAAATTAATATACTTGGGGGCAATTCCATTTCAGTTCAAGGCAGAAAGATAAAGGCAAATCAAAAGGTGTAGAACCAGATTTGGATCATATTTGGCAAAGTTCATCAAAACATGTGACAAGCTAGTAATAATAAATAACGATCATGCTGCCTATTTGAGCATTTCTCTCTGTCAGTTTATAACTAATTTAAAATTCAAAACTTAATGTCCTTATTGAACAAAGAATAGTGTGTTTATTGTGTACTAACTATTATGAATATACTATGCATATAATAGTGAACAAAATGAACATGGTCAAGGTCCTTAATGGCAGTAATGTTTTAGTGCTGACAAAGACATTGAACTAACACTTAAGTATTTAATTCAAACAGTAACAAGTATTATGCACAGAAAATCCATGTTGCTATTTAAAAAGGGTCAACAATTCCCCACCCCTGCTCAGGAGGAGTAGAGAGTATATATATATTAGGCTCAGGAGGAGTAGAGAGTATATATATATTAGGCTTTGGGTCAAAACAATCTCTATCACAACTATTCAACTTTACTGTTGTTGTGAAAACAGCCAAGACAGTATATAAAAAATGAGTATAGTTGCATGCCAATACAACTCTACTTACTAAAACAGGTGCTGGGCTAGATGTGGCCTATAGTCTATAGTGTGCTGATCCCTGCCATGAGAGAAATATTTTAAATTTGTAATTAGTAAAAGAGGATTAGGTGAAAACAATTGAATTTAAATAGAATCAACCATCTATATCTACTGTCTGCTAAAATGTATAACAATGTGTATGGTAAATTACAATAAATGCCCAACTACTGTGTGGTTTTAATGCTTATTATAAATCCTCTTCTCTATATTATTGTTAAAATTTTAGCCTCCAGTTTTAACCTCTTCGTGCTTTTTTATTCTGAATTATTTTCTTTTCCTTTCTCAATTTTTAGCACTCTTTAAATTGTTGATTTTCAATAATCAACAAAATTATATATCAGATTGATCACGTCTTTTTGCCAGAGCTAACAAATTCATTTCCAAAATTTATAACCTAAATCTGAAATCACTCTAGTATATAATAGGAAAAATGAATAACTTCTAATCTTAGTTTTGCGTGGAAAACCACCTCCTCATTCCTCCCACTTACTCAAAAATTTCATTTTATCTTTAGCTATTTCTTCTATTTCATTTTATTGTTATTTTATTTTTGCCCCATTGGATTTAATAATTGGTGGTTGTATTACTTTGCTAGTGACAAAATACCACAGACTGGCTTAAACAACTGAAATTTACTTTCTCACCATTCTGGAGGCTATAAGTCCAAGATCAAGGTATCAGAAGTTTTGGTATCTCCTGAGGTCTCTCTCTTTGGTTTGCAGATTGGCCACCATCTCACTGTGTCCTCACATGGTCATCTCTCTGTGTGCACACATTTCTGATGTCTCTTTGTCTTCTTATAAGGACACCAGTCCTATTGGATTAGGACCCTGCTCTTAGGGCATCATTTAACCTTCAAATACAGGTTAACATTTAACCTCTTTAAAGGTCTCATGTCCAAATACAGTCACATTGGGAGTTAGAGATTCAACTTGGAAATTTGGGAGAATACAGTTGAGTTCACAACAGTGGTTAAAATATGTTCCCATGAAATAAATCATTGCTGAATTTATCTACTTATTATTTCATGTCCCATATATAAAGTCTATATCTGCCATGTGTGATGTTTACTTTGAAGACCAAGTGCTTCCTTTCCAGCTCCCGGCTCTTACCTACAGGTTATCCCTCATAAAAATAAGTCATCTTAAGCGAAGGGGAAGGTAAAAATATTGACAGTCCTAGTAAAAAGAACTGAATTTCTTTTGCTCATGGAGTATTACACTGCTTTATTTGCTTATTGTAAAATACATATTTTAAGGTGATACATTAATTTAAAAAATAGGAAGCTAATTTTAATCTTGCCTTATATAAAAGTAGAAATGATTTGTTACTAAAAATTTTTTATTTAAATTATGGCAGGTTATCTCAATACATAATATTAAATCCCATTAAATAGCAATAAGAATGTCAACAATTTGCATATCTGCTAAAGTAACCCAGAGTAAATAAAATGCCAGTATTACATATATGGCGTTTGTTTGGAAATTAACTTTACTCCCTGCCCTGAAACTGGAAGGTAATTAATGTAATTTATATGATGACTAAAACACCTTAAATAAAATAAACTTATTGTTTGGGGCCCAAAACATCAACGACAAAAAAAAAAACCTCAAAAAATTTTGAGAGGAGGGCTTATGTGATAACAAGCTTCTGGAAATTGTTATGCTTTCAAGGAAGTAAAATGCTTAGGCTCATATCTCTTATAGGCTTATAGGCTTATAAATATTTCTCCATCACCATATGCTTTGATCTTTCATTTCTAAGCATTTGTTTGGAGAGATGTTAAGTTAAGGAATCCAGTAGAGAAGCATATTCAGTACAATTGAAAATGAGAATAAATGTGTGGAAGCTGTGAAAGAAATTGCTTCTATCTAAGAATCTAGTCTTTGCCTTAAAATTACAAAAATATTACATGTGGAATATAAAATGGGAGCCAACCCTCTGTTTACCTCGCCTACACCCAGTCACTTCTGCTACTATTTATTTAGCAATTAAGGATGATTTTCTTAATTATAGTATTATCTTGGGCTAGAAACACATCAAAGGATGACGGTTCAGGAGGTAATGAGAGACATGTGTAACTGAGTTTTCTATTTCAGAGGAGAAAGCCAAGACAGGTTATAGAATACAGGAGGAGATGCCTATGTCTTCATGATGAGTAAGAGCTTTTAGGTTCAGAGAATTATTTTAAAAAACATGCTACAAATGTAAACACGTTTCGATTTTTCCTCAAACTAAATATCCAAAAATAACCAAAATATTAGATTGCTTAGAAGATTAATTCAGAAGGAGTAATTTTATACCTGCCATTGCAAATTGCATATGACTAAATTCTTAATGTTTTAAAATTGACCTGGGCATTTTTCTTTCCTGAGGCATCCTTTCACTCTGGATTTGATCAGAATGCAAATATAAAATGTAGTGTTTTGAACTACTATGACACAAATGCATCTTGTTCTACCACAGATATTTTTATGACTTCCTTCTATGATTTTCTTTTCCATCAGATTAAATTGGTCTCAAAGCCACTATGAAGAAAAGATGGAAAATGACATATAGTGGGTACAACAGCCACTCAGGAAACAATAGCATTCTTCTATATTGGCAGACCTCTAAGGAGCTATAAATGTCATCTCTAGCAGAGACAGTGTTTATTACAATATAAAACGAGAGCAAAGACTCCCCAAAAGAAGTATTATTTTTTAAATTGACACATACTGGAGCCTCTTTTCTGTGCACACACAATTCTGTCATTCCCGTCCCCACAATATCTTCTCCAGAATCACAGCAGAGAAGAATCTCCAGTAATCTCCACTACTTCTTCCAAAATCCAAAATATTGTCAAGATCTTTGAACTGGAACTGATCTATCTGAAAGTCATGTTGACATTTATACACCCTTGTCAGTTAAATAGAAACTCAAGTTTTTATTGTTTCAAAGTTCCATTTCTCTTTTATTCTCTGATGTTTCAATTCTTTGAGTCCTTTGCAGGCAAGAACAATTCTCATTCATAGTAAAACAAAAGCATTGCATAATATAAAGAAACAGAGTGTCCTTAATACTGTTCATCTAATGTATATTAGGATAATAACCAGCAGAAATTTCAACTCATATGGCATTTCTATTTTATGGAACTGTATAATGTAGTTATTACACAGTTATTAAATGTAAAATTATAAATAGGTATATGTGTGTGTCTATATAAAAAAAAGAGAAGTTAATACAAATAGATAACTGTTGGATAGACAGATCAATATTCCCTATAATTTCTCAGGCTTTCTGAATGCCACATCTATTCCTGAAGACTTTGCAGTGGGATTATAGTGATCATTAAAAACAAAATCAAGGACTCGCCAAAAAAAAGTTTGTTAGTTTGTTTTTATTCTTTTGTTTTAGGCTAGGGAATTTTTTTAATTGTCAAGGGCTTAGGTCCTATTTTATGTATTCTATGTGATTCAAAACAATCTGTTAAACTTGGTTGAATAGAAAAAAGTCTAGTTATCTTGCATCTATAATTCCAAATTTCCATAAGAACTAGTTGCACAAAATGAAGAGATACAGTCTTAGATCTTACTCCCAGGAAGAGTGACAGGACACACATGGTGCAATGGAAACGCAGAACATGACAACAATTACATATTTCTCAGTTTCAAATGACGAAGTTGTGTGAAGGAAAATATTAAGAGGTAATTTGGGGATGAGTGGAAATGTGGAAGAGTAATAAAGGGCTTTTTTAAAAAATTGACTTCTTTCAGGAGAAAAGTTCTAATTTCTATGGAGTCTTCACTTTAAGGAGGTAGATGACTTTAGGATTTAAGATTTAAAAGTTAACCCAATGATGACTTACATATGTATATTTTGTGTATTAAATGGTAAACTTCAGTTTATTGATAAATTAAGCCATAGTGAAATGTGCTTCTTTCAACTTTAACAAAGCAATTCTTAAGTTGATTTTAAGTGGCCAGCATAGAATTTGAATCAGTAAGATATATTAATTACTAATTGCTTAGGTTCAGTCTTAGTAAGAATTAATGCTGCTTATAAAACTCAGGCAGTTTTCATTGTTCATTCTAATCCAGTCACGATAATGTTAAAGCTTTATTTTTCCTTATTAGAAAATTGGTAATTTCAATCAAAATACGAGAAAAAATGTCTTTTTAAAAACCAGATCTCTCTTAATTTAAAATGTAGGCTTCAAACAACCTAAATTTTGAACTTAGGTGAAAATATTTACTTTAAAACTGGATCTAGATATGGGAACATATGTATATGTATAACTGATTCACTTTGTTTTAAAGCAGAAACTAACACACCATTGTAAAGCAATTATAGTCCAATAAAGATGTTAAAAAAATTTTTAACAATAAAAAAATTCAAAAAAAAACTGGATCTATCAAAACCCCCTTGAAAATATTATTACATGTTAAAAAATGTGAAGATGACTTGCAGTGAATATTATTCTAATTCATAAACAATAATATTATAAGAAAGAACTTTCAAATAGGCAGAGCTTTTACATGTTGGTGCAGGCTTTTGAAATATTTCCCACTGAAAATGTTTTTGGCAGAAACCTTTGGCTTATATCCAATAGCATTCCCCCCAATCCTTCTCCCATCCCCCCCTCACAAAATAAAAGCAAGAAAAACCAAAACTGCTGACCCATTCTTCCTAGCCCTTAAAAAGTGTCCGTTGCACACTTGTCGCAGAGATGTAAGGGAAAACCTTCTGTGAAATATATTTATTTGTCTCTGGTAATAGAGAAGACACACACGAAGAGATCATATTCCTCCCTCTCCTTTTTTTTTTTCTCTCTCTCTCTCCCTCCCCCTTTCCCTTGAGTTTCTTGCTGCTTCCTGCCTTCATATACAATTATGTTACTAAGTATGTGTGATTTCTACACATCCAGTGGCCACTAGATCAAATATTACATCAAGGTTGAGATGTAATATTTGGTCACAGAGAGAGTGACCACGTGATCCAATATTTCAGACTTCTTAATAGATTAGAAAATGAATTATGTAATTAGATTAGACAATAAATTGCCTATGTTGATAAACCATTGCTCTTTTGATATTCTGCTAATTGTAGCTAAAGCATTCCTAATTTATACCAGATCAATCAAATATTGGATGTCCACCTGACATTTTTGTTTCTGATGAACCATATAATTCCACTTCAATGTCTTTAGGAACAGATGTTACATTTAAGCTCCCAGAAAATCAGTAATTCACTATTATCTATATCTAATTATCCGTATGTATATACATATGCTAAGGAGATTGCATTTGGCTTGAGAAATTATTCTTTCTTATAAGCTGAGCCTCTGTAAAAATAGGCAATGCATTGATATCTTCTGAAATAAAAGTTTCTCCAAATTTGTAACTTTCAGGTAACAGATTGTCACATTTAGCAACTGTCTTATATACATCAAAAATTCCAGAGAAAAAAACGATTTGAAAAAACTATAATAAATGGAAAGAGAACTTTTCCCATTTACCTTATACCATTTCTTTTTTTTTTTTTTTTTTTTTTTTTTTGCGGTACGCGGGCCTCTCACTGTTGTGGCCTCTTCCGTTGCGGAGCACAGGCTCCGGCCGCGCAGGCTCAGCGGCCATGGCTCACGGACCCAGCCGCTCCGCGGCATGTGGGAACTTCCCTTCCCGGGCCGGGCCATGAACCCGTGTACCCTGCATCGGCAGGCAGACTCTCAACCACTGCGCCACCAGGGAAGCCCTTACCTTATACCATTTCTAAAATATGAACAGTTACATAGATTATAAGAGTAGAAAACAGTAGAGAATTGTAACGTATTGACTAAAATTATTAGTCAAGTGAATGGACATCTCAATTTATCTAGATTATCTAAAAACCTTGGATCTGTGAAATTTGTAGGGAAATTTTTCACTATCAAGGCCCCCCACCATTTCACTGTGTTATTCAAAAAAATAAACTGATTTTTCTTTTGTAAAAAATTGGACTTTTGAACCCTGATACTAGCTGGTTTGCAGAAGTTTATTGGGTGAAAAGAAAATTTTTTAAAAAGCCATTTTTTTCTGCTTATTCCACTCCAATTTTAAATTGAGTTTTACATTGTTTCATAGAGTATTTTAGCTGATGCACTCAACTTTTGTGTAGGTAACTTCTGGTAAAAGTACTTGATTAAAGAGAATTAACTCTTAGTATCTTAACTTTACACATAACGCTACTCCAATCACAGAGGCTTCTGGTATACGAGCCACTGACATCTATAAAATCATCTCTCTTTCCTGACGCTATGAAGGAATACCACTTTTGAAAACATAAAATGATACCGGGATCCCATATTGAGTTTTTATTATTTGATTCATTCTTCCAACATAACACAGGTCTCATACAAAAAAAGATAATGTAGTATCAAATTGTTATGAAAAAGTCTGAGTGGAAAAGAAGCCTGACTGTATATATGCAGACTCCAATTTCAATAGCCAGACGCTCCTTTTGTAATGTGATTAGGTTTAAGCAAAGAAAGATATGAAAAGCCCCACACATTCTCCTTTCATAGTATTGTATTTTTATATTAGAAAACAGAACAATTTTGTGCTACCATATCCCCAAAGTTTTAGGAAACCAGAAAATTACTTAAAAGTTGGTCTATACCTGTCCAATTTATTTTATAGCTCCCAGTTGTCTTGGGGAAATATGTGATCAAGATATAGACTTCTGAAGCAATTCCATTTCTCTGTACTTTGTAAGCCTAGAAAATGTTGCCTTGATGTTTCCGGTAAGTATACCTAATCAATATGTTATTCAAAATCAGAGGCAAGTGAGTTTTACAGCTGCTCTACAAATTGTATGTGCACAGTTCAATTAAAATGCAATCAATAAATAAGACTCAGTGGAGAATCCAAAGAAAAAAGCTAATGCATTACCTTGTACTGGGGGTAACACCAAAAGGTAGAGTCAGATCTGATCATTGGGAGTAGAAATGGACTATTAATCTCAGGGAAAGTTTCCTCTTCTCACAGACTCTATGTGTGACGTTAAACATGTAAATTGACCAGTTCGAACCTCATTTTTCTCTGTTGCTCTGATGAGATTGGAAAGGGTGCTACCATCTCTAGGAATATGAATCAATGACATAAATTCCATTGATAAGCTGTGAAAAGCAGTTTGTGGGAAATGTCAAAAAGTTGCCTAAAAAATTTCAGCAGAAGAATCTGGTGGGCTTCACAGGCGAATTCTATCAAACATTTAGAGAAGAGCTAACACCTATCCTTCTCAAACTCTTCCAAAATATAGCAGAGGGAGGAACACTCCCAAACTCCTTCTACGAGGCCACCATCACCTTGATACCAAAACCAGGCAAGGATGTCACAAAGAAAGAAAACTACAGACCAATATCACTGATGAACATAGATGCAAAAATCCTCAACAAAATACTAGCAAACAGAATCCAACAGCACATTAAAAGGATCATACACCATGATCAAGTGGGGTTTATTCCAGGAATGCAAGGATTCTTCAATATACGCAAATCTATCAATGTGATAAACCATATTAACAAATTGAAGGAGAAAAACCATATGATCATCTCAATAGATGCAGAGAAAGCTTTTGACAAAATTCAACACCCATTTATGATAAAAACCCTGCAGAAAGTAGGCATAGAGGGAACTTTCCTCAACATAATAAAGGCCATATATGACAAGCCCACAGCAAACATCATCCTCAATGGTGAAAAACTGAAAGCATTTCCACTAAGATCAGGAACAAGACAAGGGTGCCCACTCTCACCACTCTTATTCAACATAGTTTTGGAAGTTTTAGCCACAGCAATCAGAGAAGAGAAGGAAATAAAAGGAATCCAAATCGGAAAAGAAGAAGTAAAGCTGTCACTGTTTGCAGATGACATGATCCTATACATAGAGAATCCTAAAGATGCTACCAGAAAACTACTAGAGCTAATCAATGAATTTGGTAAAGTGGCAGGATACAAAATTAATGCACAGAAATCTCTGGCATTCCTATATACTAATGATGAAAAATCTGAAAGTGAAATCAAGAAAACACTCCCATTTACCATTGCAACAAAAAGAATGAAATATCTAGGAATAAACCTACCTAAGGAGACAAAAGACCTGTATGCAGAAAATTATAAGACACTGATGAAAGAAATTAAAGATGATACAAATAGATGGAGACATATACCATGTTCTTGGATTGGAAGAATCAACATTGTGAAAATGACTCTACTACCCAAAGCAATCTATAGATTCAATGCAATCCCTATCAAACTACCACTGGCATTTTTCACAGAACTAGAACAAAAAATTTCGCAATTTGTATGGAAACACAAAAGACCCCGAATAGCCAAAGCAATCTTGAGAACAAAACAAGGAACTGGAGGAATCAGGCTCCCTGACTTCAGACTATACTACAAAGCTACAGTTATCAAGACGGTATGGTACTGGCACAAAAACAGAAAGATAGATCAATGGAACAGGATAGAAAGCCCAGAGATAAACCCATGCACATATGGACACCTTATCTTTGATAAAGGTGGCAGGAATGTACATTGGAGAAAGGACAGCCTCTTCAATAAGTGGTGCTGGGAAAACTGGACAGGTACATGTAAAAGTATGAGATTAGATCACTCCCTAACACCATACACAAAAATAAGCTCAAAATGGATTAAAGACCTAAATATAAGGCCAGAAACTATCAAAGTCTTAGAGGAAAACATAGGCAGAACACTCTATGACATAAATCACAGCAAGATTCTTTCTGACCCACCTCCTAGAGTAATGGAAATAAAAATAAAAATAAACAAATGGGACCTAATGAAACTTCAAAGCTTTTGCGCAGCAAAGGAAACCATAAACAAGACGAAAAGACAACCCTCAGAATGGGAGAAAATATTTGCAAATGAAGCAACCGACAAAGGATTAATCTCCAAAATTTACAAGCAGCTCATGCAGCTCAATAACAAAAAAACAAACAACCCAATCCAAAAATGGGCAGAAGACCTAAATAGACATTTCTCCAAAGAAGATATACAGACTGCCAACAAACACATGAAAGAATGCTCAACATCATTAATCATTAGAGAAATGCAAATCAAAACTACAATGAGATATCATCTCACACCAGTCAGAATGGCCATCATCAAAAAATCTAGAAACAATAAATGCTGGAGAGGGTGTGGAGAAAAGGGAACCCTCTTGCACTGCTGGTGGGAATGTGAATTGGTTCAGCCACTATGGAGAACAGTATGGAGGTTCCTTAAAAAACTACAAATAGAACTACCATATGACCCAGCAATCCCACTACTGGGCATACACCCTGAGGAAACCATAATTCAAAAAGAGTCATGTACCAAAATGTTCATTGCAGCTCTATTTACAATAGCCCGGAGATGGAAACAACCTAAGTGCCCATCATCGGATGAATGGATAAAGAAGATGTGGCACATATATACAATGGAATATTACTCAGCCATAAAAAGAAACAAAATTGAGCTATTTGTAATGAGGTGGATAGACCTAGAGTCTGTCATACACAGTGAAGTAAGTCAGAAAGAAAAAGACAAATACCGTATGCTAACACATATATATGGAATTTAAGAAAAAAAAATGTCATGAAGAACCTAGGGGTAAGGCAGGAATAAAGACGCAGACCTCCTAGAGAACGGACTTGAGGTTATGGGGAGGGGGAGGGGTGAGCTGTGACGGGGCGAGAGAGAGTCATGGACATATACACACTAACAAACGCAGTAAGGTAGATAGCTAGTGGGAAGCAGCCGCATGGCACAGGGATATTGGCTCGGTGCTTTGTGACAGCCTGGAGGGGTGGGATAGGGAGGGTGGGAGGGAGGGAGACGCAAGAGGGAAGAGATATGGGAACATATGTATATGTATAACTGATTCACTTTGTTATAAAGCAGAAACTAACACACCATTGTAAAGCAATTATACCCCAATAAAGATGTAAAAAAAAAAAAGAAAGAATCTGGTGGATACTAAGGTGATCATCACAGCTCCAGGTAAAAAGGGAAACCTGACATTTTCCAAAGGTTGTCTGTGGAGCAGAGTAGGGGGGTCAGGCTAACATAATCAGGAGCTAGTATCAGGACAGAGTTTGGGTATCAGAGCAGAAAATGAGGAATGAGCAAGTCATTCCAGGAAAAGAGAGTAGATAAAGGTAGAAAAGCAAAAGACATAATCACTGATTAATTAATGATTAATCATTACTGATTAATTAATCATTACTGATTAATTATTTAATTAATTAGTGATTAAACAGAACATTTTAGAGGAAGAAAGAGCTTTATCAGGGAAGGTGGGGGAGATAAAAATGGACAGGTAGGCTGGAGGAGATACTTTTTGGGAGGCCTTGAATACCATGGTAAAGTCAACATTTTAAGAACACTTCATTCATGTTTTCTTGCTTCCAATTTATAATACCTATAAGGCACCTTTTCAAGACAAAGTATTTCTGAAGAATATTAAGTGTGTCTCTAAAAGTTGTTTATTACAATAATTACAATATGACCCTTTATCTTCGCAAGGATGAACATCTGGGAGAAACACTGGTTTTATAGTAACCACACCACAATTGAACTGGACATAGGGATTTAATCTGTCATGGCAATATTTAGTAATATCCATGTGTTGTTTTTTTTTCAAAACAAAATGTTTAAGCCTCCCCTTTCAAGGAACTTCCTTAAACTGGCTTTGTTGAAGTCAGAAAATGTGATGTGATAAATAGATATCAAAGGTCTGAAAATAATTTTCTGTTATTGACTCCTGTCCAATTTTTGTAGATTACAAATGTTTAAGCTATTTTTCAACCTTGTGGATGTTAAAAAGCTCATTTTGGAATCTGGGAACAAAATAAAAAATTAACTCTGAGAATTTTCACTCTTGCCACTTATTTAAAAAAATAGAAAATTGGAATTCAGCTAACAATTTAAATGGTATGGGAAGCAGGCTAGAATTCTGCTCAGTTTGCTCTGGGATTTTTAAGCCTATAGTCATGACAAGAATATTTTGTCGAGGATGGAAGCAGAAGAGATTGGGAAACACAGAGGCAGCTAATAAGATGAATTACGCAGTGACATCTTACATGTGTCGTTAATTTTTCTGTTCACACTGCATCCCATGCCTCTTCATTTGAGCTTTTAACTCTAGTGATAAAATGGGAAAGGATGCTTTAATTAAATATATATAAACATAACTGGTATAATAAATATGAAATATTTGTATTTCATATATAATATCTATATTTGTATTTATATATCATATAATATTTATGATAATTTACAATTAATGCTAGTGGATGAGAGTGTAGAGACAGGCTCTAGGCTGGCAAATGGACATTCCATCACTCAGTGATCAAATGGGCATAGGGAACAGGGAGTGAGGTCTAATGTGACAGGAGGGACAGAGACAGGAAAATCTGTATTAATTATGACGGAATGTTGAAAATAAGCCAAGTAAAAGCATTAGGTTAAATCTGCCTATTCATTGTGGAACCTCAGTAGCTAAGGGGTTTCAGTGCAACTGCAGGTGACATTTCAGGAGAAGGATGAACACAGTGAGGATCCCAGGCAATCAATCAATCAGTGAGTTTGGGCAGAATTTCTGCTTTTAGTCTTAAAAAAATCTGTGTCTTATGTCCTTATGTATAAAATGAAGGCAATATTGATTAGTTCCTCAAAATGCTATATTGACTAAATAAGATTGTGTGCATAAAAACTATTGGCATGTGAAAAATACTCAAAATATTAATTCCTTCCCCAATGATATAATCTCTAATCTCTAGACATGAATGCAAAATTCAGTACACAATCTGCTGTTCAAAGGTACCCCTGAGAACCTTTAAGAGACATTCCTTTTGGTGAAGAAGGCTACACTAGTTTAGCATTCATAAGTTTGGGATATCGTATATTGTATTTTCTTAGAGTTGGGGTGACATTAGCATTCAAACCCTGAGGATGTACTTTAAAAAAAAAGCCTTCAAAACAACTTGGAATTTTATTTGAACAGTTCATACTATCTGTATCTTGTTTCAAATTACACACTTGAGAACATTTTTGACATTATCTTAGTTATTACTCTAAGGAAATGTTACTTTTACTGTTCTCATTTGGCAAAGATGATTGAAATATTGAAGTAATTATATCACTTGTGCTGTAATTATGAGATTGCTCCTTTTGTGTCTTTCTTAAAATCTGATATTTTTATTGATTGAGGGTGCTCTACTGTGAATTTAGAATGCACTTGAAATCTCATTTTATGAAGATATATAATTATTTTACCTTTCTACTCCTAGCTATCTGACAGCTTATATTGCTCCTAGCGATGGCAAGTTTGAGTGCATAACTTATTTTATTTTGCAACCTGTTCTAAATAGCTGTGCCTTTTGTCCCTAATTGCAATGATTTCCTATGCGCCCACTTTGTATTGATTTTGAATTTTTTGACATTGAAATTCCTTTTGTTTATTCTTGACCACATCTGTAATCTCTCTGTAGGTCAGAACATTCATCTTTCATCCTGTCAAGTATATGCATCCCCTTAAAGTCACTCTTAACCAGGAATAGTAATTAACATAATTTTCCACTTCTTAGCCTCAGATTTTGAGTCAGTCGCGAAATGCCATTTCTGAGTTCCTGGTTTATTCAATGCTCAGGTGCAAACCAACAAGAGATGAACAAACAACCCAGTGGACGTTTTTCCCATTTACAATTCAGCCTTCTGTGCCATTACTTGTAATTTTACGAAGTCCCAAGCACGTAGGCAGTGAATTAAAAAAGGTTGCAGTCTCTATGAGCTTCCTAAAATGATAAATTGTTTATCTCACATCATTGTAAAAGAAAACTTTTAAGGCCCTCTGCTGTATAGACATTTTATGAAAGTGTATTCCATCTCCAGAAGGCATCCGTAGAGGAATTCACAACTTTCTCTAATGGCTTCAGACCATTTGTTTGGCTTCTCTTTGATAAGAGACAGTCTCTTTTGTCCTTAGAACAAGTTCTCATCCACATTCTTCCAACAGGTGCATTCGTGCTGGAAGACTGTCAGGTGGATAATGAGAATTCAGTGACTTGAGAAGGCATGTCCTATTTCTGTAAATGATGGAGAGTCATTTCCCCCCTCTTTCCCAGGGTGCATGTCTTATTTTCCTGCCAATCTCCCAGCATCACATTAGTCACACATTGCTTGATCTGGTCAGATTCATCAAATAAGTGATTTTTATCAATTAGGTGACAGTTTATATTGTCCAAACTTGTCATGAGCCCCACTGATTTTTCAACATCATCTTTCCACGAATATATCCGATGCTATCAGTCCACCACTGCACCTCAGAGATGCAGGAATTCTGATGGGAATTTTGACGCCTAGAAAAACTTTCTCCCACTTTGTTCCGTTAGAATAACTGCAGTTCGTTCTTTGGATTTTTAACGTAGGGATCAGCCCATTCAGGAAGCATCCCTCTCTTTGTCTATCCACATCTGCCACACTCTCAGACTGAAGATATCTGGTTTTCATTTCTGTCGCCTAAAGCATTCTGTGTACACACCTGTCGCACAGTTTGGTAACTTGTCTATCTCCCAAACTAAATGAGAAACCTTAGTTCTATATGTAAAATGGAAATCATCTGAAGTCTAGAGAAGTGAGATATTTCAGGCTGTATTTTATTCAAATGAGGGCTCTTTTCCATCCATTCTGTTGGTTTCTGAGGGTGTCTGCATGCAGTGATAAACCAGCAAGTTTTTAAACACATGATTTAAGGAAGATGCTCATTGATCACTTACGATTTTTCATTTAGTGTTTTTCTTTATTTTCTGGTACCATTTACCTAGTGTATGCTCCAACTCTTCAATTGATTGCTTCATGTTTGTCTTGTATGACTTCATTCATATCCTCTGATTATTCCTTTGTTATAACATTATAGTCTCATTTTATATGTGCAATACCTTTTGTTGTATCTGAAATGAACATAGAGATTGTAACTGGAGAATTGTGAGTTCTGTGAGGAATGGCATCAACTAAATGAATAGGAAACTATCTATTCAAATGTATAATCAACCATATTGAGGATTTTTTCAGATTTATTGAAGATTTAAAGATAAATTGCTGATGAGATCTAAAAAAGCTAAGAATATAGAAAACAAAAGACAAATATGAAATAAATGGAGACATAAAGGAAATGACATAATCATAATATACTATTCAACTCACTTATAAGTGGTTATTGTAATAAATTTAATAAAATACTTGATAAATTTTATAATTTAATAAAGTTAATAAAGATACTGAATATTGAGTTTACCAAAATATATAACTATATGGGAAGGACTGAGAGAAGGGTTATGGATACAGGAGTGGAAAAATAAAGAGCTAAACTCTAAAAAACTAGTGAAGGAAGACATGCAAAGAAAAAATCAGTTAATACATATTTAAGCATCATATTTAGAAATGAACATGTTGGTATCAGAAAAAATTACTTAAATATTTTTAAAACTTTTCAAAGGTATTCAGAGAGCGTGCCTAGAGGGTGTGAAGCAGTGGACTAGAATGGTATAGAAGGTACAGAAAAACTGTCAAAAGTCTTATAAAATACATGAATATTCAAGTGATCATTTTGTATTTCTGTATTTTATAATAATTGAGTTTAACTAAAAATAGGCTTCTATTGTTTATGACTTAAGATATTTTAGATTTTAGTTCAAAACATTAGTTTCATAGTGTTGAGTAAACTGAGTTATTTGGGAGGTATATTAGACTTATAAGTCTAATTTCTGAAATCTAGAGTGTATATATCTATTATATTACGTGTAAATGAGAAACTAGAATATGAGTAAGAAATAAAACGCTCCACTATAGGCCTTCTCATCTACTAGGATATATATGAGTGTTAAGTGTATTTTGTGTTAGTGGAAGAGAATAAGCATGGAAATATCTAACGAAATTAAAAGTAGAAAGAAATGAATAGTTTAGAGGACAAACAATGTCATAAATCCACAACAATAACAAAATGACCTCAGTGCCTGTTAGAGCAAAAATATTGTTCTTGTTTTACCTCTTGTGCTCAATACAACTGAAACATGATTTTATGTTACTTTTTCTATTTTTTCCCCACAAGTCACATGTTTCCTTGCAAGACTCTTTATTTTATCCCTTCACGCATTATGCCTTTCCAGGGGAGGCAGACACAAGCATTTGAACCAACTTCTATTCTCCAAAGGAATACCTGATATTTGCAAAGAAAATAGGTGTATTTTATGCCATCCAGTTTTCCCTGTCATTTGTCTATGGCAAGTTGAGATATGTGGTTTTTGCAGTTTAAGGAAGTGCTTTCAGTTCTTATAAATAGTGCACATATTTAATAAGAGAAGGAGAAAGTGGTGAAGGAAAAGGAGGAGATGGAAGAAATGAAGAAGAAGAAGAAAAAATGCTAAGGCAACATTTTGGGTATGAATTTCAGCAGGAGAAAAAGCGCCTTAGTAGACTACATTCCCCATAGTGAGGTTAGTGTTGTATTTGAAAGTCATTAGCTCTTTATATATTTGTTTTCATTTTGTATATTTAAGAGCTTAAATATCCACAATATCTCTCATCCACCTTTGCTCTCTTTCTTAACTCATCTCTCATTGCCCTTCTAGCCACCCACCTGCCCCATTTCTTCTCTCATCTTCTTCCTCTACATTTCTCTTCCCCATTATTTTTCTTATTTTCTCCTTGTTTACCCCTCCCCTCCTCCTTCCTTTGCATCTCCACCAACACTTCCACCAGATAGTGATGCTTCTGGATATTGGAATAACAGGGATACCAGATGTTTTTCAGCTCATGTTGTGGCAGTCAGCTAAATTGCAATTCTCTGAGAGGGACTCTTCCCAGAGAGCTGGTGTGGGACAATCTATCCACATGTGACACACCTGCCATTCTCCTTAGACTAAGTGAAGATAATCCTTCTTCAGATGACAGCCTGTTGATGAGTATTCCCAGGTCCAAGATGCAACCCAGATTCTAATTAACCTGATTAGACCTGTTGTACATGACTCATTTTTTTCCCTTCCTTTGATCAAGTTGTCACTATCTATTTGGATATTCATCTTTTTTCGTGCTATTTACTAGCTAGGATGTGTCACAAATAGACAGAATCAACACAAGGCATCTACTTTTATGTTGCTATAATCTTTTCCAGTGCCCTTGCTCCTTTCATATGTCAAAAGCTACAGCATCGTCGACAAGTTTGAGATCTAAGGGTATAATTATGACTTACTAGTGTCTCAAATCATTTGTGCAGAGCATGTGGAGATTCACGGTGTTCAAGCAGCTGAGAGTAAGGAGAGCATACTCTGATAAAATAAAAATATTCTTTACTCTCAGGGGAAGTCTCAGCCTTGCTGCTGTGGAATGCTTCCTAAAAGGGATGACCTACATGAAGTGCATACTCAAAGTCTTGCAACAACCACGATGCGTTAAATATTAGTTGCAGAAACTCAGTAGCCATACTCCTACTGATGTTCAACACGCAAGTCATTTACAGCTCACTGTAAATATTTCAATAACAAAGAACAGAAACTATAATACAAAGATTAGAATTTGACTTTTTCTTTCATGGTAGCTGCAACCCTTGCTTTGCCATGTGCTTATTTTGTTTATTGCTTTTTTTGTGTCTTCACAGAGGGATCATTTACACAGAATTCAATTAATTATTTTATCCTGGGATCATAATGCACTATCATAATTAAATCACATACACATCTTTTTAATTACTTAATTTCTGTGTATATGTATTCAGATATGTATTTAGATTTATATATTTAAATATATATTTATTCACATAAATATTTTAAATAATCTAATGAATATTGGTGAAATTATTGTGCCTCAAGTTACAACATTACCAGTAACTTGCATCTGGATATGTATGTCTCTCTTTTCTTACCCACCTGCCACCACCAAGTTGAAAAGTGTCTTTAATTTGTTTAACATTTGCTTGATTTTTAAGTGTATTTTTATCACACACATATATTTCTTGCTTTTGCTTTTGTAAAAAATTTATGTATGAGAGAGTGGCATGGACATATATACACTACAAATGTAAAATATATAGCTAGCAGGAAGCAGCCACATAGCACAGGGAGATCAGCTCGGTGCTTTGCGACCACCTAGAGGGGTGGGATAGGGAGGGTGGGAGGGAGACGCAAGAGGGAGGACATTTGGGGATATATGTATGCGTATAGCTGATTCACTTTGTTATAAAGCAGAAACTAACACACCATTGTAAAGCAATTATATTCCAATAAAGATGTTAAAAAAAATTTATGTAGTCTTACGTGACTTGTTTTTTTTTGCTTTTTTGCGGTACGCGGGCCTCTCACTGTTGTGGCCTCTCCCGTTGCAGAGCACAGGCTCCGGACGCACAGGCTCAGCAGCCACGGGTCACGGGCCCAGCTGCTCCGCGGCATGTGGGATCTTCCCGGACCGGGGCATGAACCCGTGTCCCCTGCATCGGCAGGGGGACTCTCAACCACTGCGCCACCAGGGAAGCCCCTGACTTGTTTTTTCATATTACATTATGACATTAAAATTCATAGTTTGCATGGGACTTGAATTCAATAATATTCACTGCTGTGAATAAACATCAAAAATGATTATTTCTCCTGTCAATAGACATTTGTGCCATTTCCATGTTGATTGCTATGAAGAACAATGATGCTATGGATATTTTTATATACATATATACATATCTCATATTATATACATGTCTCCTATTATATACATCTCTCATAGTACACAAATAACAATTTCCTTGCATATATACTTGGAAGCAGAATAGCAGGGTCAAAGGTTATTTGAATACTCAAATTTAAAGGATAATGCCAAATTGCTTTTGAAATTGTTCATATTAACCATCATTTTAAAAAAAATCCATATGCTTACTAATATTTTGCATGTCTTAAAGTATTCCAGTTGAATGGATATAAAATGGTTATTAATAAAGTTTAACACTTCTTCCTATGTTCATTGGCCACTAATATTTTCCCTTCTGTCAACAGCTTGCTAATATCTGTGCACATTTTCTGTTGATTTGTTTATTTTTATTTGTGGAAATATATATCTGTGTCTTTCTATAGCTATATGTTATATGTGCCACAACCGTCTTCTTCAGTTAATGGTTCGTCTTTATGTTTTCTATAACCAACTTTTGATTAATGGAAGTTTTAAGTTTTTTAAAAAATATATGAACATTTTCTTTTTGTGGCTAGCTTTTTGTATCTTGATTAAGAAATCCTATTTACAGCCATATAATAATAGATTTTTTAAAAATTAGCTGTTACTTGGTTTTTATCAAGGTCATTAAAGCAATTCAATGGGGAAAGGAAGTCTTTTCAACCAGTAGTGTTGAGAGGATGTCATATTAAAAAAAACAACAACAACAAACAAAACGTCGACCCTTATCTTACATTATAGGACATAATTATTTTGAGATGCATCAAAAACATAAACATAAAAGATAAAGGTATATGACTTCTAGAAGAAAATGGGATGAACATCCACAATTTTGGAGTAAACAAACATTTCTCAGAGAAAACACAGAAAGCAATGACAATACAAGAGAAATAATGTTAAAATAACAATAATTAAATAATGATAATGAAAAAAATTTGACATATATAAAGAATAGTGTTTCTAAATTGCCAGTCTGTAGTTTTCCAAGTTGCAAATCAAACAGGTAAGCAATTTGCAATAGCCCAAGAGTCAGTAAAAACAAAATTCATCAAGGGCAGTAATGACCAGACATATCACCTTGAGTTCTGCCCACTGAACACAGCAACCATGTCCGTTTTCAGTTCTGCAGAGCTGGTGCTGAGTCTGAACAGGTGCAACGTCCCAGTGGATGCCATTGCATTTCAGTTTAGATGAACCATCCGTGCAACAAGCTCAAGTATTTACGAGAGCCTCTGTGAATCCAGAGCCCCGTGGAGCCAGCAGATTTGCTTCAGGCCATAGGAAGGAGGACAAAATTCCCCGCAAAACAATAACTGCTACTTTTTCATGTAAAGCCAAGGTGCTGAAGGGGCCTTGCCAGCATGCTCCTGAATATGCCATTTACATTTTATGAGTGAGTTTTGCTGGGTCCTTCCCATCCTGATAGTGATTAAGTCTGAGTTAAGCCACACCAATATGGGACTATCAGGCCAGAGTCATGACCCATGTCTTGGGTCAGGCATTCATTTAACAAGAGCACAGTAGCCATCTAACAGTTGTTTTCCAAAAGAGATGCACCTCATAGCAGGGTCGGGGAGGTAAAGAGTCAAAAGCCCAAAGGAGGCCTCATGCTGGAGGCTGACACACTTTGCTAGAGCATCCACCTGGCAAAATCAGCCATCAGAGGAGCATGTTATCTAAAGTGATCATCGGGATGGTGAAGTTCCATATGTAAACAGCATACCATGACTCCTTGAACCATTTCCAATAAAACCTGTGGTTTGGTATCCACCCAAAGCATGCTGATTTGCAGTTAACCAATATAAGAGACCAAGAAGAATGCCCACGTGAGACATACTGTCTCCAAAACCTAAAAGTCCAATACAGTGCTGGGTCTCCTTTTTGGTAATGTTGTTGGATGAAGAGAAAGAAATATTCCTTGAATGCTAGAGGAACTAAGAGTTGTGAACCCACCCACACAGTCTCAAGAAATTTTACTTGGTAAGTGGATCCCTGAATTTGATCAGGGTTATCAACCGCTCCTGTTGATGGAGGTATGATAACGCTGCAGTCAGGACCTTTGGAAGGAAGTTTCTGACTTGCCAACTAACAGGGCATTATCTACATAGTGAAAACTTGGCATCACAGAATGTAGAGACATTCACACTAAATCGTGACCCAGCCCCAGGTGGGAAATGGAAGGATTTTTTATATCCCTGAGGGAGTATTACAAATGTATGTTAAAGGGCTTGCCACATGAATGCAAATCAGTCTTGGTTGTTGGGTGCCTTTGGAAGAGAGAAACAAGCGTTGGCAATATCTAAGATGATGACATACCAACAAGTTTGTGCAAAAGGTTCAGTAATAGTTGCAATGTTTTTATAATCACAATATCTGCAACAACAGAAACTATGAGATCAAGAATGGAATTCAACTGGTTGTCTTCTGTAAGACTCCAGCTCCTGTTAGATTTGCATACAAGGTTGTTGTTGTGAGATATTGTGTCTCTTACTACCTGTGATGCACTAAGTCCTTAATCAAGGTTGTGATTTCCTTTTCCCTTCCTCAAATACTGTACTGTTTCCATTGCACCATCTGTGAGGATAGGAGACACATTGAAGAGTGACTCAGTAGAGATTCTCCATACCACAGTCCCTGAAGGAACAAATTCCCTCTTGATTTTCTAAGTATTTACAGTACAAGCATGCAAAACATCAATAGAAATAGTATGTGAGCAGTGGAACCACCAAAAAACGTTAAATTGTCCATTTGCCAGTGGTCCATTTCATCAGCCTGTAAAACAAATCTAGCACTGTATAAGCTTGCATAGTGGTCAATGCCTTATTTACGATTTCTCAAAGATTTTTTTTTTTTTCCTGTCTTAGGGAAATCTCTCTGAGAGGGCCAGGGCTTTATTGCAACGGCCAAGACCCACTGCACAAACACACAAATAGAACCTCTGAGACCTTTCGGTTTCATGTCTGAGTGGATGTAAGGTTGGCTTGGTAGTCTGCAGAAGGCGCTTGGCTGCTGTCATAGTTTCTTGACAAGCAGCATGCACCTCCGTCCCCTTATCTTCCAAGAATATCTACCAGCCAGAGATTTAATAATTGGCCTGGCTTATGTGCGTAGCAGTTGTGAATAGCCCTCCTTTCGCTGTCAGCGTAGGTGTGTGTCTTTGTAAATATGGGCTAAAGTGTGTGTGGGGGGGGTGGCAGGTAAAGGGTTCTGCCATCAAATACAAATCTTTGTACTAATTGTCATAATGGATGAACTTGAGAATGATTGCCAGATTAGTGAGGAAGTCACCCTACCTGGAGGAGGGTTAGCAGCAATCAGCTCACCATATGAGCAGTTGTTTTTAACCTGGACTCAGCCTGCAAACATCTCACCAATGTCTCCTTATAAACATAACCTGTTAGCCATACAATTCGATCTACATGCTTCCGCCGATCCCAATGTACTTCCTTCAGATCTCATAAAACAGTCTGCATCTTTCCTTTTCCAGGAATCCTTGTCTTGTCAACATCTAATCCTTGTTACCAAACCACAGAGAACTAGAAAATTTTGAGATTTTACCCTACTTGCAAGGCAGCAACTAATTCTGCCATGGTTTCGTGGAAACAAAATACTCCTGGGTCAGAAACAAAGAACAGTTCCTTATTCACAGCAATGGCAGGAGTTGGAGTATAAGCATTTGTGCCAGTTCCCTGAGACCAAGTTCCCATGGGGTGATGGAAGGAGAGTCGGGTGATACATGCATGGCATTCAGTGGGGCTTGTTAGGGGGAAGGAACCCTGAGCTTAAGGAACCTGAATCTTATATAATGAAATGATGAGACGTTTGTCCTGGAGGGAAGCATTGCCTTTACTATACTGGACAGTAAGCAAACCTGTCCTTTGCTCAAGAGGTAGACACTATCTCTACTTTCCAAGGCTTTTCTATGTGCAACATTAACACAGTGTCCAGAAGGAAGTCAGTCAGTACCTCTGCTCACAAAACATGTCAAAATGTGAGAGGTCTGTAGAGAGCTGTCCCCCAACATGTTGGTAAG
This sequence comes from Stenella coeruleoalba, assembly GCF_951394435.1. NCBI lineage: Eukaryota > Metazoa > Chordata > Mammalia > Artiodactyla > Delphinidae > Stenella > Stenella coeruleoalba. Next base: position 20,645,206 of record NC_137154.1, read on the forward strand.
ACTGCCTTATCTTAAAAAGTTAACATACACTTATACCCTGTAACCAAGCAATTCTGGTCCTAGGTATTTACTCAAGGAAATGAAAATATATGTCTACAAATGGCTTGTACAAAAATGGCTATAGCAGGCTTATTCATTATTAACCAAACAACAGAGTTGTGCATCGTCAAGAGAATGGATAATTAGACTCTGGTATAGTCATGCAATGAGCACTTCTCAGCAAAAGGGGAATTTTAAAAATATTCTTTGGAGTCAAAATAGCAAGAATGGGTACACATGATTGCATGTATATGGATTTCTAAAGCATGCAAAATTATTCTCTAGTGATGGAAATGATATCTGTGGTTGCTAGGAGATTTAGTCTGGAAGGGAGCATGAAGGAACATACAGGATGATAACTGTATATGTAACAAATCTTAATTTTACAGTTCGATCACAAATTGATGACATCGATAAAGATGTGTTGTGGTTCTCTGCCTGAGAGTAACTTTCTAATAGGTGGATTCACATAACTGCTGTTCCCTGACTTCTGTGAGGTGTAGGATTTAAGATGATGGGATCTGGACAAAAGCTTCATCTTATATTTGAGAAAACACAAAGAAATCAAGCATAGAGTTAACAGAAGAGGTAGAATTTGACCTCAGACTTTTAGACCTTAGACCTTATGACCTTAGAATCCAAGTTCATAATCTTAACCTATATATTCCAATGATAACTACCTGTATATTATAACTCACATTGTAAAAAGCTAGGACTTATCATCGTGCTCTTTCTCTAAATTGTCATATGTATACAACAAAGAGGGGAAAAATCCAATATTCTTGATTTGTTTAACATGATACTGAATTTTGTCTTTTCTTTTAGTCTTTATTAACCATTTTATCATCACATCAGAGAAAAAGCTTCATCTTTAAATCTGAAAAGATTTTGTTGTACCTTGTGAAATATAGTACATTTCACAAGGTGCAACAAAGATAGAATGGCCATCTTATTTTATGGTAAATGCTTTGCAGAAGTTCTCCCAAGAAATGGCCTTGAGTTGAATCTGCTGCTAGTCCCATTTACCTTACAGAGACATTATATAGAGAGAGTGTTGTATCATATAAGCAATAACTGGTTGGTTTAAAGTTATTAAGACTTGAAATTTTTAGTAGTTATTTTATCAATACTTAACAAATTATTGAGTTTGTTTTCGTTGCTCTAGGATCCCTAGATAATAATCATTTATATTCCATTAAAAAAATGAGTACGCAGCCAAATTTCTCTTCCATGTCTCTCTTCAAAAGTTCTTCAGATTGGAGTTATTGAATTTTTACACTTAAATAACCATGTACAATCACCTGTTTTTCTCTCTCATAATATTATATAAACTTGGGCTAGTTGCCAATGACAATTTTAATTTGGAGTTAATGATTTTTTTAATGCTGAAGGAAGGTAGAATTTTAGTAGGAAGCTAAGTTATTAATTTATTAATAACCTACTCTGTGATAGATACTTGTCCCATCCATTAGCTCACTAAATCATCTCAAAAACTTTGTAGGTTGGAACCATTATCCTTAATTTTCAGATAAAGTCTGGTTATTCAACAGACTATTGAGAGCTCGTAGTTAGGATTTTATTACAATTCTTTGATTTTAAGGCCATTCTTTTCTTTCTGTACTTTACTATATTTTCTATTTTATATCCCCCCACTACCATTTTTCCAAGTGGAGGAAATATATACATAGTATATCAATATATATATTTACATATTTTTATATTGTCTTTTATATATACATATATCTATATATTTTTTCCCCTTCCTAGAGAAGGAAAAACATCTCAGAAACCTCACATCATTCAGGAGTATAGCCAGGGCTAAAACGAACATGTACAAATCCACAACTGCTTGTACCTACAGGTTTGTCCAAAATGCTGAGGTCATTTCAGAATTTGATTAAAATTATCATTACTTGTAGAATAGACAAAGGACTATTTTTTTAAGGATCTGATTACTTACTGAGTGCCTTCTAATTTTTTGTTTCTCTGACTAATCATAACTGATCTAACATGTTTTGAAAATCTATTGTGTTGGATATTTTGCAGAAACATGTACACACTTTATCTCAAAATTCTCACAATTTATATGAAATATATTTTATAATCCCAAACTATAATGCTTTTTATGTGCTTCAAAGAGTTTAAGTAACCTCCTCACGTTTATAAGTAAATCAAATGCTATTAGGCACTGTAAGCCACTTAATAACTAGTAACAAAGCATAGAGTCAATTTTACCAAGGTTACAGAAAACCTGCTGCTTCCACGTAACAGCTATTGCTCTAGTTGATTACCAGCAGCTGACCTGGACTTTTACCTTACTTTTATAAACTGGAGCCCTATTCATTCTGACATTTGCTTCCACTTAAGCATCTCACAGGTGTCAACAATGCAGTGGTTGGACAATAGGAGGAAAACCTAAGGAATATCATTACAGTTCTGCCAGTTTCACTGCCTATTAATTTTTATGAAGAAAAAACCAGTATACGTAGGATATTTGACATAATTCTCATGCTAATATCCTATCTCTAATATCCCTTTAATTGCTAAAAGAGTATATGTATTTGGATCTGATATTTTATTTACTGAGGCTGATTGCTTAGTCTATTACCAAATAAATATTGACAGATGTCTCAGGAAGATTATGAATGAAGGCATTTCTGGAAGTTTGTAGCAATTTCGTGTTAAGCCATTTTTTTTTTTTTTTTTTTTTTTTTTTTTTTGTGGTACCCGGGCCTCTCATTGTTGTGGCCTCTCCCCTTGCGGAGCACAGGGTCCGGACGCTCAGGCTCAGTGGCCATGGCTCACGGGCCTAGCCACTCCGTGGCATGTGGGATCTTCCCGGACCGGGGCACAAACCCATGTCCCCTGCATCGGCAGGCGGACTCTCAACCACTGCGCCACCAGGGAAGCCCATGTTAAACCGTTTTTGTATTCAGACTTAACTATTCTACAGAGTTAGAAGAAGTGAAAGAAAGATGTCTTTTTTAAAATCCATAAAATTACTTTTTTCATTTCTATCTAATTACTTTCTTTATAAAATACCACTAGAAAGGAAAAAGAGAGCTAGTCTTCCAAAATCACTAACAAACCTTTGCAAAATTTCAATAACTCAAAGTAAAAATTCCTCAAATGTCAACTTCAAGACAATTTTACAGTTACTTTGAAAGTAATGAATTTTCATTAAAGAATAATTGGAAAATAAATAAATACTTAAAGCTGGATAAAAATAACTATAGTTCTACAATTATTACCAAGATCGAGCAAAGTATATATTTTATTATATTTACATTGGCCTTTTTTTCTTAAGGTAGATAAAGTTTTTTTCTTAAAAAAGAAAGTGGTGATTACTCAATATGTAGAATCTAATATCCTCTGTCTGTGTTTTACATAAATCATGAATTGAATATACATTAAACTCGAATGCTTTAAAACTTCTCAGTATTCTGGAATAGCATGCTCCTATATTCAGATTTCATTGAAATATTGAAATAACATTTGTATCCCTGAAAAAAATGATTAATTACAAATGAATGTTTATTCTCAAAGTCTAGGCTCTGAGACTATTTGTATATATATTCCAAGTTGTAGTGTATTTATATGCAGACAAAACAAAAAAATACTGCTGATTTTCCCAGAGGTAATTGAGAGGCAAGTTAACATACAATTGTTCCCTGAGATTCTTAAAAGGGGTAATGCTAGTTTCATTGTGTGCTGATGCTGAGGAAAGAGAGAGACCAAAGGGGCTTTGGCAACCACCTGGAATCGGTTGGTAATGGCCTGTATAATTTTTCCCTGTGCAGAGCTGCCTGCACAATCCTCACCTGCCTACTTGCAATGTTTATTTCACTTAAGGGCGATCCAGAGTGGTACACGGAGGTGTTCCTGATGCCAGAACTCTACATCATGGATAGCAGTGCTCTTCTCTGGCCTAGATGTGATCTCCAGAGTGAATTATATGTTCTGAATGTGAAATCAGGTTTGTCCCTAAACTTCTTTGAAATGAATGGGCTGAATAGCATTCCAGATGTAATGCTTATAAGTTCAGTCATCCATTGAACAGATAGCTGATATATTGAGCTCCTTCAACATATTCAAGGCAGGGTGCCGATCTCTCAAGACTTAAAGACGAACAAGAAAAATACAGTTGTCCCTCAGTATCCACAGGGGATAGGTTCCAGCACCCTCATGGATGGCCAACATCCACAGATGCTCAAGTTTCTAATATGAAATTTGCATACTATCTATGCATATTCTCCCATAGACTTTAAATTATCTCTAGATTACTTATAATACCTAATACAATGTAAATGCAATGTAAAGAGTTGCTGGCATGCTGCAGTTCAAGTCTTGCCTTTTGCAACTTTCTGGAATTTTTATTTCCCAATATTTTTGACCCGTGGTTGGTTGAAACCATGGCTATGGAACCCGCAAATATGTAGGCCCGACCGTGAACCCTTTGTCATCATAACTGAGACTGATTGAAATGGGTATATTGGGATGCTCTAGTAGAAGGAGGGTCTCTCCTGTGATCCAATCTGTATTGCTTTTGTGGTGGTGGTGTTTTCTTTCCGTCTCCCTAATGAGATAGGTGAAAGAAATTCCCATTAGGATCACCTGTGCAATTTCCTCTAAAAGAGTAAATTACTCTGAGTTTTCTTTAAAGCAACCACTGCATTAGGGTTATCTGGAGGCAAAGAAGGTATTTTCTTTAGGAGGATGTTGAGTGACCCCATATTGCAATAAAGGAAATGCAGACAGACCCCTTGTATTTTGAGAGTTTAGGAAAAATGCTGCCACCTGGGAGAATTTCTAGAGAGGGAAAAGTTTCCCTAGTTTTGGACCTGTGAGGAAACCTAAACTAATTTTGCAGTTTAAAGGAGGCCTCTAGGAGGAAATGATGACAAAACTTCTGACTAACAGGTAGATATTAAGTTGATGGTGAAAGCAGAAGTTTTTGTGAAGGCCTGGAATTTAGAGAAAAAGCAAGGCAGTTTCAGCAAACAAAATGTAGTTTTTCGTGTAATCATCCACAAAATGTGACAAAGGCAGTGGTGAAAGCTGAGGGGCTAGAATTATGGAGGACATTGTGAGCAGTGTTAATGGATTTGGAAAATATCCTGAAAAAAGAGCCATTGAAGCAAGAAAGTATACAAGCAACTTCACAAAACTACCAGCAAGGATATATCCACAAGGATCACTGTAACTTAATGCTCATTGGAAGAATGTAAATATACATTCTTTCTATCAAAATTATTATAATGGTAATGAAGAAAATTTAGTAAAAACAAAAAGATAAGGGAAAATAATCCACATTTTATGAAGTCAACCATATTTGGCCCTTAAACAATGTGGGATTGAACTACATGGGTCTACTTACATGTGGATATTTTTTCAATAGTAATACTGCAGTACTATAAGGTCCCTGGCGGATTGAATCTCTGGACACGGAGAAACCCTGGATACAGAGGGCTGAGTATCAGTCATGTGCAAATTAACCCCTGGTGTTGTACAGGGGTCAACTCTATTTTTATGTTTCCATATTTAGTTTTGGCTGAAACATTTGGTGGTCAGGTTTTTGTTTTACTTTGTTCTGTTTGTTTGTTGGAATTTGCACAGCAGATCTTCCTAGATGTTTGGGCAGTTCATAGTCCTTATCTTAGTTGACCTATCAGCATTATCTGATATCGTTGCTCACTACCTCTGCCTTAATACTCTTGCTTTTCTCGGCATGCAAGTCAGCATTCTCTTTTGGTTTCCCTCATACCTACTGACTTACTGCCTGGTCCCCGTAGTGTTTGCTGGTGTCCCCACTTCTCCCTAAAGTTTTACATTCTAATAATCCAGAGCTTAGTGTTTGGTATCTTGTCCATCTTTACGCACTCTCCTGTTGTCATAATTCATTATCACATATTAAAATACCATTGGTATGCTGAAAACTCCTTGAGGATATATCTTAGCTCCCTCCTAAACTTCAAAGTCATATATTAAACTGCTTACTTGATTTTTCCACTGAGCTATCTAACAGACATTTCAAACTTAACTCATTTAAAATTTAACTCTTGATTTCCCCCATTCAAAATCTATGCTACCTTTAGCCTTCCCAATTCACTAATGGCAACTCAACTTTCTATTTGCCCCCATCAAAAACTTGGGG